>NC_086444.1:183467743-183793161 GCF_028390025.1 Pseudophryne corroboree | reverse complement strand
TTACTCACACAGCTACCTCATTGCGCCTCTTTTTTTCTTCTTTGCGTCATGTGCTGTTTGGGGAGTGTTTTTTGGAAGGGCCATCCTGCGTGACACTGCAGTGCCACTCCTAGATGGGCCAGGTGTTTGTGTCGGCCACTAGGGTCGCTTAGCTTACTCACACAGCTACCTCATTGCGCCTCTTTTTTTCTTCTTTGCGTCATGTGCTGTTTGGGGAGTGTTTTTTGGAAGGGCCATCCTGCGTGACACTGCAGTGCCACTCCTAGATGGGCCAGGTGTTTGTGTCGGCCACTAGGGTCGCTTAGCTTAGTCATCCAGCGACCTCGGTGCAAATTTTAGGACTAAAAATAATATTGTGAGGTGTGAGGTATTCAGGATAGACTGAAAATGAGTGGAAATTATGGTTTTTGAGGTTAATAATACTTTGGGATCAAAATGACCCCCAAATTCTATGATTTAAGCTGTTTTTTAGGGTTTTTTGAAAAAAACACCCGAATCCAAAACACACCCGAATCCGACAAAAAAAATTCGGTGAGGTTTTGCCAAAACGCGGTCGAACTCAAAACACGGCCGCGGAACCGAACCCAAAACCAAAACACAAAACCCGAAAAATTTCAAGTGCACATCCCTAGTATATACTCGATTATAAGCCGACTTTTTCAGCACGTTTTTTTGTGCTGAAAAAGCCACCTCGGCTTATAATCGAGTCAGCGTTAGGAGGGACATGGAGAGCGCAGTGCGCGGCTCTCCTGTGTCCCTCCTGCATCTCCGGCGGTGTGTGTGTTAAAGGAAGTGCACGAACCGGCACTTCCTTTAACACACGCTGCTGCCGCCGGAGATGCAGGAGGGACACAGGAGAGCCGCGCACTGCGCTCTCCGTGTCCCTCCTTCAGAAGACAGCGCGGGAGCGACGGAGGGTAAGTATCTAGCACTGTGGGGCATATCTGGCACTGTGGGGCACATCTGGCACTGTGGGGCATATCAGGCACATCTGGCACTGTGGGGCATATCTGGCACTGTGGGGCATATCTGGCAGTGTGGGGCATATCTGGCAATGTGGGGCATATCTGGCACTGTGGGGCATATCTGGCACATCTAGCACTGTGGGGCATATCTGGCACTGTGGGGCATATCTAGCACTGTGGGGCATATCTGGCACATCTGGCACTGTGGGGCATATCTGGCACTGTGGGGCATATCTGGCACATCTGGCACTGTGGGGCATATCTGTCACATCTGGCACTGTTGGGCATATCTGGCACTGTGGGGCATATCTGGCACTGTGGGGGCATATCTGGCAGTATGAGGGCATATCTGGCACTGAGGGCTGTGTACGGCTAGAGCTGCATTTCCCACCCTAGGCTTATACTCGAGTCAATACGTTTTCCCTGGTTTTTGGGGTAAAATTAGGTGCCTAGGCTTATATTCGGGTCGACTTATACTCGAGTATATACGGTATATGTTTTTCTCTATTATGTGTCTCTTCATTATTTATTTTTCTTCATTATGATTTAGTAGTCAGACTACTGCTGCAGGTTTTAGAATAGTTATCCACTTCACTAATGTTCATTTTAATACTAAGAATATACAAACATGGGAGCATGTATCAGCCTGTTTTCTTTTGCTTCATTACCTAAAGAAGACACCAAAGAGATGGAAAATCATTGAGCTGTTTCACTACTGCGCATACGCAAAGCACCAGGAAAATGGTCGCTGTGTCATTTTCACTGTGATTTCTGCTGCTCTTCAGCGCCGACCAACGCAAGACTCCTGAGAGGTAAGTATGATTAAGGGTGCAGGGTGTGCGGTTTGGGCTCCCCTGGACCCAGGGACCTGTGTGCCTGGTAAACACCTTCACCCATCATGGAATCACCAATGATTCCCTCCAGCTGTAAGGAATTGTACATTTATTATACACACTATGGATGAGGGTACAGTAAGCCAGAACCTAGAATTGTAAAGAAGATATACCAAAGCTTCTGTGCACAATTTTTTAAAGTCAGTGGTCCATGTGCAATGTATTCAGTAACTCAAATGCTAAATTTGGGTTGAGATTGAGGAAAGTATGTTATAGTAAACACAGTGACATCATTTTGTAAATATTGTAAGATAAGTATCTGCAAAATAAGAACTTCTCTGTATTTTTATACACTTGGGGATTTATTTCTCAATTCAAAAATAAATTCCCTGAAAGCTGGTATTCCTATTAGCGGTTGTATAAGTACAGGTTTAGGCCCTATGCCAGGACCGCTGATCCAATAATCAGATTTTCCATCAGGGCTGTATTAAGCTTTATTGGGCCCCCAGGGAAAGTACCTGTAAATTGTGGAGGCGGCCCCCTCCTCGTCCTGCCAATATGGTGACAGTACATCCCCCGGGTGCCATCTGGGTACTTACCTCCCGCAGCAGCATGCTTCTGGCTCTGTGTTCTGCATGCAGGGCAAAGCAGCTCCCGAGTCCCCTCATCAGTGGTTGGTACTTTATATCTCTCCACATTATCTTTCTCCAAGGTCTGATACATCTCTCCCTATGTGAAGTAGAGGAGACAAGTGCGCTGTAATCTGGCGGAGTTTATTGATACTGACAAGCACCAGATTGCTCCATCTGTCCAAATCAAGCTTGTGCATACTAAATTACTAATGTATATTAATTGTAACTTTTAATCTGGCGCTGATCTTTAATCTGTTGTTAAACTAATTGCCAATTTTTACACATATACATTGGAAACAACATATACATGCCCTTGATCAGAACAGAGAATGAGTATGAGGAGTTTTCAGCTGTTCAGTACATTTGTATTACATGTTTCATTAAATTCACAAATTGCACTGATTGTACAAAATTAGAAACATTACATGATGTCAGATACAAAACATTCACAGTCGCAGTACATTTGGGTGTAGAAGTGTATTGGAAATGTGAAGGGTGATTCCTGGACAGTGACTGGGA
The DNA here is from genome assembly GCF_028390025.1 of Pseudophryne corroboree. Classification (NCBI taxonomy): domain Eukaryota; kingdom Metazoa; phylum Chordata; class Amphibia; order Anura; family Myobatrachidae; genus Pseudophryne; species Pseudophryne corroboree. The sequence continues at coordinate 183,790,212 of NC_086444.1, read as the reverse complement.
GGTAACTGGGGGAGGGCTGATCAGATGCACAAAGAGATAAGGGTCCCGAGCATGTTGTGTACAGAGATGCAGAATCTAACACAAATGAGGCCATATGCAAACGGGTAACCTGCTCCAGCCATATGGCTGGCTGCAACAGTATAATCTGAGGCAGAGATGGGTTTACCGCAAGGCAACCCAAGCGGGCGCCTAGGGCTCAACAGGTTCAGGGGGCCTGGCGACAGTGCTGTTTGTACTTGTGCTGGACATGCTGGGTCTCCTCACCTAATCACAGTGCCGTATAGGAGCCGACCTGCATAAAGAAAGAGAGGTGCGCCCACCCGTCCGTTGATTTAAGAAGAAAAGGTGAGGGGGTGCTAGCAGTGGCTGATGTCCAGCCCGGTAGGTTTTGCTGTTAGTGTTGACCGTCGGTCAGGGGAGGAGGGAATAGTGTGATGGATGCAGCAGCGGGTGGTGCCCTATGGTCGGGGGAGGTGTTGGTGGTTAGTGGTGACTGCCAGTCGGGGGAGTAGGGAATAAGATGGTGGATACGGCGGCGGCTGGGGGCAGATGATCCAGGGAAAGGGGAGGGAGGTGTTAAGGATTAGCGGTGGAAGTCGTCTGGGGGGATCCATGGAGAGAGCACAGAAAATCCATGCGGTGGAGAGTGCTCAGCCAGCAGCACTTCCAAGTAGGAGGGAGCACTGATCATCTTATGTCCGACTCCGCACAGGAAAGCCACGTGGACTAATGTTTACTGTAGTTCTCTGAAGTAGGGTAAGATAGGGATAGCGACGTTGGAGGTCATTCTGACCCGATCGCATGCTGCAGTTTATCACAGCGGTGCGATCGGGTCAGAACTGCGCATTCGCCAGTGCTGCAGTGTGCCGGCGCATGCCAGATGGCCGAAAGCCGTCGGGCCGCTACGATCGCCACTGCCTGATTGACAGGCAGAGGCGGTCACTGGGGGGGGGGGGGGGGCGGAACGGCGGCGTTTGGCCGCTGTTTCGTGGGCGTGGTCCGGCCAACGCAGGCGTGGCCGGACCGAACGGGGGCGGGCTGCAGCGGCTGCATGACATCACACGCAGCCGCTGCGGCCTGGGGTGCAATGACTAGCTCCCACGCTAAAGCTGCGCTGGTCGGGAGCTACTCTTGAAGTGCAAAGGTATCGCCGCTGTGGGATGCCTTTGCACTTCTGCTGGGGGGGCGGCACTGACATGCGGGGCGGGATAGCCCTGTGCTGGGCGTCCCCCCGCATGTCAGTGTGAATGGTCATAGCTGTGCTAAATTTAGCACAGCTACGATCATCTCGGAATGACCTCCCATGTGTAGATGGGAGGCACCACACTTCTTTAAAAAAAACAACTACACATTTTCTTTATAAGTATGTACATAACTGCATCTTTTATAATAGTTCTAATATATGTTTATCACTGCAATTGATCATTGTATTTTTTATATTAGAACATCCTGCCCATTTGGAAAAAGGTTTGTTTTTTTTGGTGCTTGAGGTTGGGCGAAATGAGTTTGCAGCTCCCTCCTTGCTCTCCCATTTGCCATTTACATCAGCGTGTGAAGTGCTGGACAGAAAAGTTCCAGGAAATTTTAAACTACAGTAGCAAGCATCTAGTTATGTGAAACAGAGGAGCATGAATTAGCACAATCTCCTTTTACTTAGGTTTATTTCTCTAACGTCCTAGTGGATGCTGGGGACTCCGTAAGGACCATGGGGAATAGACGGGCTCCGCAGGAGACATGGGCACTTTAAGAAAGAATTTGGATTCTGGTGTGCTCTGGCTCCTCTCTCTATGTCCCTCCTCCAGACCTCAGTTTGAATCTGTGCCCGGACGAGCTGGGTGCTGTTTAGTGAGCTCTCCTGAGCTTGCTATAAGAAAGTATTTTGTTAGGTTTTTTTATTTTCAGGGAGCTCTGCTGGCAACAGACTCCCTGCATCGTGGGACTGAGGGGAGAGAAGCAGCCCTACTCTCTGCAGATAGGTCCTGCTTCTTAGGCTACTGGACACCATTAGCTCCAGAGGGATCGTACACAGGATCTCACCCTTTGTCGTCATCTACACATGGGAGGTCGTCCGATCCCGGAGACGCGCCGCCGTCCCCCTCACAGAGCCGGAAGACAGAAGCCAGGTGAAAAAAGCAAGAAGACTTCGAAGTCGGCGGCAGAAGACTCCAGTCTTCACATGAGGTAGCGCACAGCACTGCAGCTGTGCGCCATTGCTCCCACACTACACCCACATACTCCGGTCACTGTAGGGTGCAGGGCGCAGGGGGGGGCACCCTGGGCAGCAATTAGAGACCTCTTTGGCAAAAGTTTGCATATATACAGTTGGGCACTGTATATATGTATGAGCCCCCGCCAAAATTGCACATGAAAGCGGGACAGAAGCCCGCCGTCGAGGGGGCGGGGCTTCTTCCTCAGCACTCACCAGCGCCATGTTTTTTCTCCACAGCACCGCTGAGAGGAAGCTCCCCAGCCTCTCCCCTGCAGTTACACGGTAGAAGAGGGTAAAAAGAGAGGGAGGGCACATAACTGTAGAGATGAGCGCCTGAAATTTTTCGGGTTTTGTGTTTTGGTTTTGGGTTCGGTTCCGCGGCCGTGTTTTGGGTTCGAACGCGTTTTGGCAAAACCTCACCGAATTTTTTTTGTCGGATTCGGGTGTGTTTTGGATTCGGGTGTTTTTTTCAAAAAACACTAAAAAACAGCTTAAATCATAGAATTTGGGGGTCATTTTGATCCCAAAGTATTATTAACCTCAAAAACCATAATTTACACTCATTTTCAGTCTATTCTGAATACCTCACACCTCACAATATTATTTTTAGTCCTAAAATTTGCACCGAGGTCGCTGTGTGAGTAAGATAAGCGACCCTAGTGGCCGACACAAACACCGGGCCCATCTAGGAGTGGCACTGCAGTGTCACGCAGGATGTCCCTTCCAAAAAACCCTCCCCAAACAGCACATGACGCAAAGAAAAAAAGAGGCGCAATGAGGTAGCTGTGTGAGTAAGATTAGCGACCCTAGTGGCCGACACAAACACCGGGCCCATCTAGGAGTGGCACTGCAGTGTCACGCAGGATGGCCCTTCCAAAAAACCCTCCCCAAACAGCACATGACGCAAAGAAAAAAAGAGGCGCAATGAGGTAGCTGACTGTGTGAGTAAGATTAGCGACCCTAGTGGCCGACACAAACACCGGGCACATCTAGGAGTGGCACTGCAGTGTCACGCAGGATGTCCCTTCCAAAAAACCCTCCCCAAACAGCACATGACGCAAAGAAAAAAAGAGGCGCAATGAGGTAGCTGTGTGAGTAAGATTAGCGACCCTAGTGGCCGACACAAACACCGGGCCCATCTAGGAGTGGCACTGCAGTGTCACGCAGGGTGTCCCTTCCAAAAAACCCACCCCAATCAGCACATGATGCAAAGAAAAAGAAAAGAAAAAAGAGGTGCAAGATGGAATTATCCTTGGGCCCTCCCACCCACCCTTATGTTGTATAAACAAAACAGGACATGCACACTTTAACCAACCCATCATTTCAGTGACAGGGTCTGCCACACGACTGTGACTGATATGACGGGTTGGTTTGGACCCCCCCAAAAAAAGAAGCAATTAATCTCTCCTTGCACAAACTGGCTCTACAGAGGCAAGATGTCCACCTCATCTTCACCCTCCGATATATCACCGTGTACATCCCCCTCCTCACAGATTATCAATTCGTCCCCACTGGAATCCACCATCTCAGCTCCCTGTGTACTTTGTGGAGGCAATTGCTGCTGGTCAATGTCTCCGCGGAGGAATTGATTATAATTCATTTTAATGAACATCATCTTCTCCACATTTTCTGGATGTAACCTCGTACGCCGATTGCTGACAAGGTGAGCGGCGGCACTAAACACTCTTTCGGAGTACACACTTGTGGGAGGGCAACTTAGGTAGAATAAAGCCAGTTTGTGCAAGGGCCTCCAAATTGCCTCTTTTTCCTGCCAGTATAAGTACGGACTGTGTGACGTGCCTACTTGGATGCGGTCACTCATATAATCCTCCACCATTCTATCAATGTTGAGAGAATCATATGCAGTGACAGTAGACGACATGTCCGTAATCGTTGTCAGGTCCTTCAGTCCGGACCAGATGTCAGCATCAGCAGTCGCTCCAGACTGCCCTGCATCACCGCCAGCGGGTGGGCTCGGAATTCTGAGCCTTTTCCTCGCACCCCCAGTTGCGGGAGAATGTGAAGGAGGAGATGTTGACAGGTCGCGTTCCGCTTGACTTGACAATTTTGTCACCAGCAGGTCTTTCAACCCCAGCAGACCTGTGTCTGCCGGAAAGAGAGATCCAAGGTAGGCTTTAAATCTAGGATCGAGCACGGTGGCCAAAATGTAGTGCTCTGATTTCAACAGATTGACCACCCGTGAATCCTTGTTAAGCGAATTAAGGGCTGCATCCACAAGTCCCACATGCCTAGCGGAATCGCTCCGTGTTAGCTCCTCCTTCAATGCCTCCAGCTTCTTCTGCAAAAGCCTGATGAGGGGAATGACCTGACTCAGGCTGGCAGTGTCTGAACTGACTTCACGTGTGGCAAGTTCAAAGGGCATCAGAACCTTGCACAACGTTGAAATCATTCTCCACTGCACTTGAGACAGGTGCATTCCACCTACTATATCGTGCTCAATTGTATAGGCTTGAATGGCCTTTTGCTGCTCCTCCAACCTCTGAAGCATATAGAGGGTTGAATTCCACCTCGTTACCACTTCTTGCTTCAGATGATGGCAGGGCAGGTTCAGTAGTTTTTGGTGGTGCTCCAGTTTTCTGTACGTGGTGCCTGTACGCCGAAAGTGTCCCGCAATTCTTCTGGCCACCGACAGCATCTCTTGCACGGCCCTGTCGTTTTTTAAAAAATTCTGCACCACCAAATTCAAGGTATGTGCAAAACATGGGACGTGCTGGAATTGGCCCAGATTTAATGCACACACAATATTGCTGGCGTTGTCCGATGCCACAAATCCACAGGAGAGTCCAATTGGGGTAAGCCATTCCGCGATGATCTTCCTCAGTTGCCGTAAGAGGTTTTCAGCTGTGTGCGTATTCTGGAAAGCGGTGATACAAAGCGTAGCCTGCCTAGGAAAGAGTTGGCGTTTGCGAGATGCTGCTACTGGTGCCGCCGCTGCTGTTCTTGCGGCGGGAGTCCATACATCTACCCAGTGGGCTGTCACAGTCATATAGTCCTGACCCTGCCCTGCTCCACTTGTCCACATGTCCGTGGTTAAGTGGACATTGGGTACAGCTGCATTTTTTAGGACACTGGTGACTCTTTTTCTGAGGTCTGTGTACATTTTCGGTATCGCCTGCCTAGAGAAATGGAACCTAGATGGTATTTGGTACCGGGGACACAGTACCTCCAACAAGTCTCTAGTTGGCTCTGCAGTAATGATGGATACCGGAACCACGTTTCTCACCACCCAGGATGCCAAGGCCTCAGTTATCCGCTTTGCAGTAGGATGACTGCTGTGATATTTCATCTTCCTCGCAAAGGACTGTTGAACAGTCAATTGCTTACTGGAAGTAGTACAAGTGGGCTTACGACTTCCCCTCTGGGATGACCATCGACTCCCAGCGGCAACAACAGCAGCGCCAGCAGCAGTAGGCGTTACACGCAAGGATGCATCGGAGGAATCCCAGGCAGGAGAGGACTCGTCAGACTTGCCAGTGACATGGCCTGCAGGACTATTGGCATTCCTTGGGAAGGAGGAAATTGACACTGAGGGAGTTGGTGGGGTGGTTTGCGTGAGCTTGGTTACAAGAGGAAGGGATTTACTGGTCAGTGGACTGCTTCCGCTGTCACCCAAAGTTTTTGAACTTGTCACTGACTTATTATGAATGCGCTGCAGGTGACGTATAAGGGAGGATGTTCCGAGGTGGTTAACGTCCTTACCCCTACTTATTACAGCTTGACAAAGGGAACACACGGCTTGACACCTGTTGTCCGCATTTGTGGTGAAATACCTCCACACCGAAGAGCTGATTTTTTTGGTATTTTCACCTGGCATGTCAACGGCCATATTCCTCCCACGGACAACAGGTGTCTCCCCGGGTGCCTGACTTAAACAAACCACCTCACCATCAGAATCCTCCTGGTCAATTTCCTCCCCAGCGCCAGCAACACCCATATCCTCCTCATCCTGGTGTACTTCAACACTGACATCTTCAATCTGACTATCAGGAACTGGACTGCGGGTGCTCCTTCCAGCACTTGCAGGGGGCATGCAAATAGTGGAAGGCGCATGCTCTTCACGTCCAGTGTTGGGAAGGTCAGGCATCGCAAACGACACAATTGGACTCTCCTTGTGGATTTGGGATTTCAAAGAACGCACAGTTCTTTGCGGTGCTTTTGCCAGCTTGAGTCTTTTCAGTTTTCTAGCGAGAGGCTGAGTGCTTCCATCCTCATGTGAAGCTGAACCACTAGCCATGAACATAGGCCAGGGCCTCAGCCGTTCCTTGCCACTCCGTGTGGTAAATGGCATATTGGCAAGTTTACGCTTCTCCTCCGACAATTTTATTTTAGGTTTTGGAGTCCTTTTTTTTCTGATATTTGGTGTTTTGGATTTGACATGCTCTGTACTATGACATTGGGCATCGGCCTTGGCAGACGACGTTGCTGGCATTTCATCGTCTCGGCCATGACTAGTGGCAGCAGCTTCAGCACGAGGTGGAAGTGGATCTTGATCTTTCCCTAATTTTGGAACCTCAACTTTTTTGTTCTCCATATTTTATAGGCAGAACTAAAAGGCACCTCAGGTAAACAATGGAGATGGATGGATTGGATACTAGTATACAATTATGGACGGACTGCCACGGTTAGGTGGTATAAAAAAACCACGGTTAGGTGGTATATATTATAATAATAATACAATTATGGATGGACGGACTGCCTGCCGACTGCCGACACAGAGGTAGCCACAGCCGTGAACTACCGCACTGTACACTGGTTGATAAAGAGATAGTAGTATACTCGTAACAATTAGGATGACACTATGACGGTATAAAGAATGAAAAAAAAACCACGGTTAGGTGGTAGGTATATAATAATAAATAATACAATTCTGGTCGGACGGACTGCCTGCCGTGTGCCGACACAGAGGTAGCCACAGCCGTGAACTACCGCACTGTACACTGGTTGATAAAGAGATAGTAGTATACTCGTAACAATTAGGATGACACTATGACGGTATAAAGAATGAAAAAAAAAACCACGGTTAGGTGGTAGGTATATAATAATAAATAATACAATTCTGGTCGGACGGACTGCCTGCCGTGTGCCGACACAGAGGTAGCCACAGCCGTGAACTACCGCACTGTACACTGGTTGATAAAGAGATAGTAGTATACTCGTAACAATTAGGATGACACTATGACGGTATAAAGAATGAAAAAAAAACCACGGTTAGGTGGTAGGTATATAATAATAAATAATACAATTCTGGTCGGACGGACTGCCTGCCGTGTGCCGACACAGAGGTAGCCACAGCCGTGAACTACCGCACTGTACACTGGTTGATAAAGAGATAGTAGTATACTCGTAACAATTAGGATGACACTATGACGGTATAAAGAATGAAAAAAAAACCACGGTTAGGTGGTAGGTATATAATAATAAATAATACAATTCTGGTCGGACGGACTGCCTGCCGTGTGCCGACACAGAGGTAGCCACAGCCGTGAACTACCGCACTGTACACTGGTTGATAAAGAGATAGTAGTATACTCGTAACAATTAGGATGACACTATGACGGTATAAAGAATGAAAAAAAAACCACGGTTAGGTGGTAGGTATATAATAATAAATAATACAATTCTGGTCGGACGGACTGCCTGCCGTGTGCCGACACAGAGGTAGCCACAGCCGTGAACTACCGCACTGTACACTGGTTGATAAAGAGATAGTAGTATACTCGTAACAATTAGGATGACACTATGACGGTATAAAGAATGAAAAAAAAAACCACGGTTAGGTGGTAGGTATATAATAATAAATAATACAATTCTGGTCGGACGGACTGCCTGCCGTGTGCCGACACAGAGGTAGCCACAGCCGTGAACTACCGCACTGTACACTGGTTGATAAAGAGATAGTAGTATACTCGTAACAATTAGGATGACACTATGACGGTATAAAGAATGAAAAAAAAAACCACGGTTAGGTGGTAGGTATATAATAATAAATAATACAATTCTGGTCGGACGGACTGCCTGCCGTGTGCCGACACAGAGGTAGCCACAGCCGTGAACTACCGCACTGTACACTGGTTGATAAAGAGATAGTAGTATACTCGTAACAATTAGGATGACACTATGACGGTATAAAGAATGAAAAAAAAACCACGGTTAGGTGGTAGGTATATAATAATAAATAATACAATTCTGGTCGGACGGACTGCCTGCCGTGTGCCGACACAGAGGTAGCCACAGCCGTGAACTACCGCACTGTACACTGGTTGATAAAGAGATAGTAGTATACTCGTAACAATTAGGATGACACTATGACGGTATAAAGAATGAAAAAAAAACCACGGTTAGGTGGTAGGTATATAATAATAAATAATACAATTCTGGTCGGACGGACTGCCTGCCGTGTGCCGACACAGAGGTAGCCACAGCCGTGAACTACCGCACTGTACTGTGTCTGCTGCTAATATAGACTGGTTGATATTTAAAGAGATATTAGTAGTATACAACAATACTATACTGGTGGTCAGGCACTGGTCACCACTCCTGCAGCAAAAGTGTGCACTGTTAATTAATATAATTGTACTCCTGGCTCCTGCTAACAACCTGCAGTGCTCCCCAGTCTCCCCCACAATTAATTATAAGCTTTTAATTTATACATTGATGACTGTGCAGCACACTGGGCTGAGCTGAGTGCACACAGACTGAGTCACACTGTGTGACTGACTGTGCTGTGTATCGTTTTTTTTTTCAGGCAGAGAACGGATATAGCAGAGAGAAGTGAACGGATATATTATATTAAATAAAAGTTAACTAGCAACTGCACTGGTCACTGACTGTGGTAAACTAACTCTGTCTGCGACTCTGCACAATCTCTCTCTCTCTATCTAATCTATCTCTATTCTAATGGAGAGGACGCCAGACACGTCCTCTCCCTATCAATCTCAATGCACGAGTGAAAATGGCGGCGACGCGCGGCTCCTTATATAGAATCCGAGTCTCGCGATAGAATCCGAGCCTCGCGAGAATCCGACAGCGTCATGATGACGTTCGGGCGCGCTCGGGTTAACCGAGCAAGGCGGGAAGATCCGAGTCGCTCGGACCCGTGAAAAAAAACATGAAGTTCGGGCGGGTTCGGATTCCGAGGAACCGAACCCGCTCATCTCTAATAACTAGGCGCAAAAATCAATATAAACAGCAGCTACTGGGTTAACATTAAGTTACTGTGTTATTCCTGGGTTAATAGCGCTGGGGTGTGTGCTGGCATACTCTCTCTCTGTCTCTCCAAAGGGCCTTATGGGGGAATTGTCTTCAGATGAGCATTCCCTGAGTGTGTGGTGTGTCGGTACGTGTGTGTCGACATGTCTGAGGTAAAAGGCTCCCCTAAGGAGGAGATGGAGCAAATATGTGTGTGAGTGGGTGTCTCCGTCGACAACGCCGACACCTGTTTGGATATGTGTAATTAAGTGCTAAGGTGAATTTATTGCACAAAAGATTAGAGAACAGACAGGAAATCTACCCATGACTGTCCCTATGTCGCAGAGACCTTCAGAGTCTCTCAATGCTCACTATCCAAAATAATAGACACTGATATCGACACGGAGTCTGACTCCAGTGTCGACTACGATAATGCAAAGTTACAGCCAAAATGGCAGAAAAGTATTCAATATATGATTATTGTAATAAAAGATGATTTGCATATCACTGATGACTCATCTGTCCCTGACACAAGGGTACACATGTTTAAGGGGAAGAAAGCTGAGGTAAATTTCCCTCCTCTCATGATGAAAAAGAGCGGGAATCTCCAGACAAGAGACTGCAGTTTCCCACAAAGAATTCTCAGGGAGTATCCTTTCCCCACTAGGGCCAGGATACGATGGGAATCTTCCCCTAGGGTGTCACGTTTGCCCAAAAGGTAGCCCTGACGTAAAAGCTATTCTCAGGGATCCTGCAGATAGCGTGCACATTCTGGTACACTACTCAGACCGGCGATTGTGTCGGCATGGGTTTATAGCGCTGTGGCAGCGTGGACAGGTACCTTATCAGCAGAGATTGAGACCCTAGTATGTATATATATATATATATATATATATATATATATATGTATATATAGAGATATATATATTAAAGATGCTGTCTTAAGAGATATATATATATACGTTGATTAGAAGAAGGCGGCACTCAGTCAGACTATTATTGGAAGATATGGGTCATTTATTTAGACCAAGTAGGCCGATATGTTTCGGGGTGAACCCCCGTCCTCAGGGCCAAATACAGCAAAAGAACAAAACACGTGGAATATATATATATATATATATATATATAAAATATGCCCAAAGAGACATGAGTTTACAGGGTCCTAGAGTCAAAGCTATGTCGATTTCTGCTTGACGTGTCCTGTAGAATATGCAATGGACAGATGATGCCGACTTAAGAGGCATATGAAAGGCTGAGGATTGTGTGGAGAAGGGTTCTCGGACCTGGTCTCCACAGCTATAGCTGGTAATTCTGATATTTTGCCTTATATTCCTGCACAGCCTAGGAAAGCACGACATTATCAAATGCAGCCTTTCGAACAAAGAAACAAGAAAGTCAGAGGTGCGTCCTTTCTTGCCAGAGGCGGGGGCAGAGGAAAGAAGCTGCACAACACAGCTAGTTCCCCGGAACAGAAGTCCTCCCCGGCCTCTACAAAATTCACTGCATGTCGCTGGGGCTCCACAGGCGGAGCTAGGCCCGGTGGGGGCACGCCTTCGTAAGTTCAGCCACAAGTGGGTTCACTCCCTGTTAGATCCCTGGGCAATAGATATTGTGTCTCAGGGATACAAGCTGGACTTTGAGGAGATGCCCCCTCACCGACGGCCCTGCCGGCTTCCCCCCACGAGAGGGAAACAGTGTTAACTGCAATTCACAAATTGTATCTTCAACAGGTGGTGGTCAAGGTTCCCCTCCTTCAACAAGGAGGGGGTTATTATTCGACCATGTTGTAGTCCCGAAACCAGACGGTTCGGTCAGACCCATATTGAATTTAAAATCCCTGAACATATACCTGAAAAGGTTCAAGTTCAAGAATCGCTAAGAGCGGTCATTGCAAGCCTGAATGGGGGAGATTTTATGGTGACTCTGGACATAAAGGATGCATACCTTCATGTCCCCATTTATCCACCTCATCAGGCGTACCTCAGAATTGCGGTACGGAATTGTCATTACCAATTTCAGACGTTGCCGTTTGGTCTCTCCATGGCCCCGAGAATATTCACCAAGGTAATGGCGGAAATGATGGTGCTCCTGCGGAAGCAAGTCGTCACTATTATCACGTACTTGGACGATCTCCTCATAAAAGCGAGATCAAGAGAGCAGTTGCTGAACAGCGTATCACTTTCTCTGGAAGTGTAACGGCAACACGGCTGGATTCTATATATTCCAAAGTCGCAGTTGGTTCCTACAGCTCATCTGCCTCTCCTAGGCATGATCCTAGACACAGACCAGAAAAGGGTTTATCTCCCGATAGAGAGAGCTCAGGAGCTCATTACACTGGTCAGGAATCTATTAAAACCAAAATAGGTGTCAGTGCATCACTGCACTCGAGTCCTGGGAAGGATGGTGGCTTCATACGAGGCCATTCCCTTCGGCAGGTTCCATGCGAGGACCTTCCAATGGGACTTACTGGACAAGTGGTCCGGATCACATCTTCAGATGCATCGGTTAATCACCCTATCCCCCAGGGCCAGGGTGTCTCTCCTGTGGTGGCTGCAGAGTGCTCACCTTCTTGAAGGTCGCAGATTCGGCATTCAGGACTGGGTCCTGGTGACCACGGATGCAAGCCTCCGAGGGTGGGGGGCAGTCACACAGTGAAGAAATTTCCAACAACATCCTGGAACTAAGGGCCATATACAACGCCCTACGTCAAGCGGAGTCCCTGCTTTGCAACCAACCGGTTCTGATTCAGTCAGACAACATCACCGCAGTGGCTCATGTAAACCGCCAAGGCGGCACAAGGAGCAGGGTGGTGATGGTAGAAGCCACCAGAATTCTTCGCTGGGCGGAGAATCACGTAAGCACACTGTCAGCAGTGTTCATTCCGGGAGTGGACAACTGGGAAGCAGACTTCCTCAGCAGGCACGACCTCCACCCGGGAGAATGGGGACTTCATCAAGAAGTCTTCACGCAGATTGCAAGTCGGTGGGAACTACCACAGGTGGACATGATGGCATCCCGCCTCAACAAAAAGCTACAGAGATATTGCGCCTGCTCAAGGGACCCTCAGGCGATAGCTGTGGATGCACTGGTGACACCGTGGGTGTTCCAGTCGGTCTATGTATTTCCTCCTCTTCCACTCATACCCAAGGTGCTGAGAATCATAAGAAAAAGAGGAGTGAGAACAATACTCATTGTTCCGGATTGGCCAAGAAGGACTTGGTATCCAGATCTGCAAGAAATGCTCACAGAGGACCCGTGGCCTCTGCCTCTAAGACAGGACTTGTTGCAACAGGGGCCCTGTCTGTTCCAAGACTTACCGTGGCTGCGTTTGACGGCATGGCGGTTGAACGCCGGATCCTAGCAGAAAAAGGCATTCCGGATGAAGTTATTCCTACACTGATAAAGGCTAGGAAGGATGTGACAGCTCAACATTATCACCGTATATGGCGAAAATATGTGGCTTGGTGTGAGGCCAGGAATGCCCCTACGGAGGAATTCCAGCTGGGCCGTTTCCTTCACTTCCTACAGGCGGGAGTGACTTTGGGCCTTAAATTGGGTTCCATTAAGGTTCAGATTTCGGCCCTATCCATTTTCGTTCAAAAAGAACTGGCTTCTCTGCCTGAAGTTCAGACGTTTGTAAAGGGAGTGCTGCATATTCAACCCCCTTTTGTGCCTCCAGTGGCACCTTGGGATCTTAACGTGGTGTTGAGTTTCCTGAAATCACACTGGTTTGAACCACTCAAAACGGTGGAATTGAAATATCTCACGTGGAAGGTGGTCATGCTATTAGCGTTGGCTTCGGCTAGGCGTGTGTCAGAATTGGCGGCTTTGTCACATAAAAGCCCTTATCTGGTTTTCCATGCGGATAGAGCAGAATTGCGGACCCGCCCACAATTTCTGCCGAAAGTGGTTTCATCCTTTCATATAAACCAACCTATCGTGGTGCCTGTGGCTACTACTGACTTGGAGGATTCCAAGTCACTGGATGTGGTCAGGGCTTTGAAGGTTTATGTAGCCAGAACGGCTAAGGTCAGGAAAACAGAATCTTTGTTTATCCTGTATGCTTCCAACAAGCTTGGGGCGCCTGCTTCAAAGCAAACTATTGCTCGCTGGATCTGTAACACGATTCAGCAGGCTCATTCTGCGGCAGGGTTGCCGCTGCCTAAATCAGTTAAGGCCCATTCCACAAGGAAGGTGGGCTCTTCTTGGGCGGCTGCCCGAGGGGTCTCGGCATTACAGCTTTGCCGAGCGGCTACTTGGTCAGGTTCAAACACCTTTGCAAAGTTCTACAAGTTTGATACCCTGGCTGAGGAGGACCTTGTGTTTGCTCATTCGGTGCTGCAGAGTCATCCGCACTCTCCCGCCCGTTTGGGAGCTTTGGTATAATTCCCATGGTCCTTACGGAGTCCCCAGCATCCACTAGGACGTTAGAGAAAATAAGATTTTACTTACCGGTAAATCTATTTCTCATAGTCCGTAGTGGATGCTGGGCGCCCGTCCCAAGTGCGGACTTCTTCTGCAATGCTTGTATATAGGTATTGCTTAAATAAGGGTTATGTATAGTTGCATCAGGGTTGGACCTGTTGCTCTGTTGTTGTTCATACTGTTAACTGGGTAAAGTTATCACAAGTTATACGGTGTGATTGGTGTGGCTGGTATGAGTCTTACCCTGGATTCCAAAATCCTTTCCTTGTACTGTCAGCTCTTCCGGGCACAGTTTCTCTAACTGAGGTCTGGAGTAGGGACATAGAGGGAGGAGCCAGAGCACACCAGAATCCAAATTCTTTCTTAAAGTGCCCATGTCTCCTGCTGAGCCCGTCTGTTCCCCATGGTCCTTATGGAGTCCCCAGCATCCACTACGGACTACGAGAAATAGATTTACCGGTAAGTAAAATCTTATTTTTAACTATACTTATGACTCCATGCAATCTCATTGACCTCCCCCTTCTCCTTTCCCTCTCTCTCTGCTTCTCCCTATCCTCTCTGCCTCCCCCTTCTCTCTCTCTCTCTCTCTCTCTCTCCTCTCTGGGCCTCCCCCTGCTCTCTCTCTCTCTCTCTCTCTCCTCTCTGTGCATCCCTTTATCCCATCTCTCTCATCTCTGTGCCCCCTCTCTCCTCTCTGTGCCTCTCTCATACTCTCCACTATGCCCCCTCTCTCTCTCCTTTCTATGCCTCTCTCATCTCTCCTCTCCTCTCTGTGCCTCTCTCTTTCTCTCCTCTCTCTGCATCTCTCTGCTGCTTTCTCTCTTCTCTCTCTGCCTCTTTCTCATCTCTCCTCTCTGTACCTCTCTATTTCTCTCCTCTCTGTCCCCCTCTCTCCTTTCTATGCCTCTTTCTCTCATCTTTCCTTTCCTCTCTGTGCCTCTCTCTTTCTCTCCTCTGCATCTCTCTGCTGCTCGCTCTCTCCTCTCTCTGCCTCTTTCTCATCTCTTCTCGATCTCTCTCTGTCCCCCTCCTCTCTCTGCATCTGTAACGCTTACTCTATCCTCTCTCTGCCTCTCGCTCATCTCTTTTCTCTCTCTCTCCCGCCGGCCTCCTCTCTCTGCATCTCTCTGCCGCTCGCTGTCTCTTCTCTCTCTGCCTCTTTTGCTCTCTCTTCATAAACGTCTACAACCAGCTCCCATCTCGTTTCTTGCACCTGTTTACAGTCTGTCTCTCCTCTTTGTTGTTGCCCCTTTTTGGTCTTCTTCTCCCTCTGAACCTCCAACACAAACCTCTCACAGTGGGTGATGTCAATTGTCAGTTCCACTTAAAGAAAACAATAGAACTGTCCTTGTTGGCGTTGCTCTTTGGGGATAATTCTGCTCATCTCCAGCTTCCACCGCCAGCAGCTCCCCCAGCAGCAGTGTGGCTACTGGGAGAGCTGCTGTTGGTGGCGGAGGATGGACTTGAGCAGAATCAATCCTCATATTGCCGGAAAGGAGGCTCCAGATCTTCCCCCACCGCAGAGTGCAGGTATTACCTGCACAGCTGCTGCCACCTCACGGATGTGTGGGCGTGGGAGGTACAAAAACAGCAGGCACATTCAGGAGGAGGTGATGCCAGCATATAGTGCTGTGGATTGTTTGAGGAAGGGGGGGCCCAACTTGGTATCTTGCTTAGGGCCCCATGAGGTCTAGATCCACCTCTAATCTGAGGAATTTGTGCGTTTAAGGCCACTGAAAATGGGTGTACACCAGAGAAGGTCTTGTTAGCAACATTAGCATAAAGTTACAACGCAATTGTGGGACCGTGGCTGCATTCTATACAAAATCAGGCCACCAGCCTACTTAGTCCTTCCATCTTCTCACATTTCTCCCACTAAACCTGCAAGCCTCAAGTTGTAAAGTATGTGCCCTACACTAGTCACACGCACTTTCCCCACTAGCAGCCACACGTGCATCTCAGCTACAGTACTTTATGTACCAAGTGACACCCACACCTCTTTAACTGCAAGCTGTTTTGGACAGGACCATCTTTACTTTATGTTTTATGTTATTGTATGCCATTGGTTGTGTCATGATGCCCTGCACTGTGTAATATGACAATGCTTATAATAATAATAATAATACTAATAATAATAATACTACAGGTTGAGTATCCCTTATCCAAAATGCTTGGGACCAGAGGCATTTTGGATATCGGATTTTCCGTATTTTGGAATAATTGCATACCATAAGGAGATATCAAGGTGATGGGACCTAAATATAAGCACAGAATGCATTTATGTTACATATACACCTTATACACACAGCCTGAAGGTAATTTTAGACAATATTTTTTATAACTTTGTGCATTAAACAAAGTGTGTCTACATTCACACAATTCATTTATGTTTCATATACACCTTATACACACAGCCTGGGGATCATTTAATACAATATTTTTAATAACTTTGTGTATTAAACAAAGTTTGTGTACATTGAGGTTTCACTATCTCACTCTCACTCAAAAAAGTCCGTATTTCGGAATATTCCGTATTTTGGAATATTTGGATATGGGATACTCAACCTGTAATAATAACAACAACAACAACAGAGACCTCTTATCCTCTTATTATCTGTAGAATACTTCCCTTCTGTACCATGTTAACGCCTTTGATATAGTTGAAATCATCTGTCATACTCCCTGCTCCAAGTTATGCATGTGTGATGGTAATTTTTGTGGTCTAGACCATGCACAGGTTTAGTTGCCCTTCTTTGCACTACTTGTCTAAAGTCTCCTAAAGTAGTGAAATCCCTTATCCACCTCAGTAGATGGTTTTTAATTTCTAATATGATACTAGTAACTTGGACCCGGCATATGCTGCATGGCCTCCGCCCACCCTGTTACATGTCTTTTGTGTCATCTGCAGACTTTACCTTCCGTACCGTTAGTAACGCCAGAGCAGCGCCCCACGTCCACTGGTAACCTTTCTCTCCAGCTGATTGCGCTGCTTTCTTCTCTCTGTTGTATGACCTTTTGCCAACATGTTATCTTTCTCATTTGCTTATCCGTCTTCAGTGTGGGAGAGTATCAAGGGCTCAATTGAAATCTAGCCATATCTAGATAATCTATATCTATGGCTCCAATTTGATCTCTTTCCGTAATCACTAAGTCAAAATAGGCAATCAGATTTTGTTTCTCATATTGCTTGGGATTACAAGCAACTATTAAAACATCAGAGTCCTATAAATCAGGGGATACATATAGATAATTTATCCCCCTTAAGAAACAAAGCGAGTGCACATTTATTATTACCATTTACTATTGGGATCCTTGTGACCTAAATTTGGCATCCCAACATCTTAGGTGGAGAAGTGGTGCACTTGTAATCCCCCAATTTGCAGGAAGTTGGGCAGGGTAGTCACACGTCCATGTGTTGTGGAAGCAGCTTTGGCATTAAAAAAATGGTATTTTAAAGAAATGCCCACTGTGGATGTAAACACAACCACACCCCCATTTTCTTATGGTTATGTCCCCTGGCCCTCCATATGTTAAAAGGTATTATGTACTGTATTATATAAATAATAAGGAAATTGTTACTGGATAGGATTATAGATACAGTAGATGTAAATGATATTGCATGGCAGAGCAAATCTTTTAAATGTCCACTTATCACATTCAATGACATGGATGCATTCTTAGTGAAACTCAATGAATAGGACATATAGTAACATATTAGTGGTGCATCTATCTATCTATCTATCTATCTATCTATCTATCTATCTATCTATGTGAATATTATCAATCCATAAATAAAATCATATAAAAACATTCATTTGTGTGTATGGTCTTGATAAACTCGAGAACTGAATCAATTTTGATTGGGTTGTCACTGAAATGTTTCTTGAGATCCTCCGAGTAACTAAGGGGTATATTCAAATGATGTCGAATTACTGAATTTGTCGAAAAACTGGGCTTTTTCAACAACAAAAAACACGTCGAATTGGATTCGACAATTCAATATGGTACTTTTCAACAAAAAATCTGTCGTTTCAGTCGTTTCAGTTTCGACTTTTTGCTCTTCGACAATTTCATGTCTGTAATGTTAACAGTGCGGCTTTTCGACAAAAGTATATTCAATTGAAGAATGTCGATTCGACAACAGTGCTTTTCGACAGTCATTTCGTCAATTTCATTGCGCCTCCTTTTTCTGTCGTGAGCTGATAAGAAATTTTAAAAACATATTTTTTGTTGCTTTTTTGATTGCTAATAGCATATCTATTTATATGTGAAGGGATTATCTACTTGGTTTGTCTATTTATGACCCACAGTATTATTTAATCGATTTTTCAAAAGAATATTTTTTCCTTTATTCGGCTGAGAGAAATGTACCCATGATTCCACAGTTACCCAGGATACACTTCTCCAAAGCCACTCCTCTCTCCTCACTCCCGTTTTTGAGACTTCAGGGAAACAAGCAGCCATTACAGTCCGCTCTCTTGTGGAATCGTTTTTAGGACAATTCCTGCGTTTTCCAACATATATATCATATTTTTTTCATATCGTATATATGTTTCCAAATGGCGGGAAGTCGAATCCAGGCCGCCCACTATTCGACAATTGGTCCGTTTTTCGACAGAGGCTGCGTCAAATCCGTTTTTAATTGAATATGTCGAATGCAGTGTCCCGGTAGAGGGTTTCGGCTGTCGAATAGTGTCGAATCCAAAAACCGACGAATTCACGCCGGAATTCGACTTCAATTGAATATACCCCATAGACTATGAATCATCCCGCTGTCAT
The DNA here is from genome assembly GCF_028390025.1 of Pseudophryne corroboree. Lineage (NCBI taxonomy): Eukaryota > Metazoa > Chordata > Amphibia > Anura > Myobatrachidae > Pseudophryne > Pseudophryne corroboree. The sequence continues at coordinate 183,771,590 of NC_086444.1, read as the reverse complement.
ATTAATTGGCTAATTAGCTAACAGAATTCTCAACGCATCGAATCGTCTCTGTTGTCACGCCACAGAGCAGGTAATGCAGTGGTGAGGGAGCCTGAGCAGCCAGCCAGAAGCCGCAAGATAGCCGCCGCCTGACCAAGTCAGCAGCACTGCAGTCAGGGACATGCAGGCGACAGTCAAATGGTATTAGTTCCCTCAGTGCACTGCACTTCATGGCACTGACTAGCGCCCCCTTGTCCCTCCCTCTACCCCGTACCGGCGCACGTATTTGCACAATGTATTTCAGCACTTCAAAAAAATAAAATAAAAATCCTAAATGATGGGGTGGGGAGGGAGGGGGGTAGTGCCTTGGTGCCTCCCCTGAATCTGCCACATCACTATCACCACACACCTGATAAAGACGAAACGTGTGCAAGTCAGACAAACTTAAATATAAGTCTATAGCGCTCTCGGTCACACACGGCACTGTGCGAGTGGGTTCCTTATGTATTGAACCGGTCCATGCGATCTTAATTAGTTTTCACATTACAACATAACTGTATAAACTTAATAATCACTTGGAATCATTGAATTAAATTAATAATCACTCGGCAATGATGGGTAGGCACTGCTAGTATTTAAAAAAGTAAAGAAACAACAAGTGACATTGGAATTGAATGTGTGAATATTTATACCATCAAAACGGAGGAACAAGAGCTAAAATAAATCAACTTCAATTCTAACCTTTGTCAAATGTAAAGCTGATATGCTGAGTATTATACTGACTGCCATTATAACTAAATGCGGTTTATGTATTTTATTTTACTATATATTATTATATAAGCTATTATCTTGATAATAACAATAGCGTTGCGTGAATGTGATCATCATACGCAGAGAATTAAAGCGAGAATTATAGTTAGAATCAGGGCCGTAACAGTGGGTGTGCAAGCATTCTGTGGGCTGCATGGTGTGCAAGAGTTCTGTGGGCTGCACACACTGCTGCCCTATGGTCCCTGGATCTGGCTAGCACAGTGCATGAAACTGTACCCTGCAGCAAGACTCTCTGCTGCAGTGCCGTAGGAAGAGTTCTAAAGGTATTTTGGAAGTGCACACCACAGCCCTTACAGTCTACCGGATCCTGAGGAAGCTCGAGGCATTGCTGTAATTCCTGAAGAAGTGATAAAGCAGTGATAAGTGCAAGGTAATAACGCATCAGCCAATCAGCTCCTAACTGTCAATTTATTTACATATTGGAGCTGATTGGCTGGTGTGTTACCACCTTGCACTTTTCACTGCTTTATCACTTCTCCAGGCTTAATACATTTGCCCCCTGGATGCCCTACCTCCTCAACATGACATTACCCTGGGGGCAGAGCCGGATTAGGAGGGGGACCCCGGGGGTAAGTACCCCGGGCCCCCTTTTTTAAAAGGGCCCACCGCCGCCACTGCAGATTGGATCTCTGTTCCGATCTGCGGTATTGCACTGTGCTCCCGGGAGCCAGTGCCACACGCAGCGGCAGGGCAGCTCAGCGATTGCTGTCGCTGGCGGCTCTGGCTCCCGGCTCCACTGCACTGAACATGCTGGCGCCACGGCCGCACGCAGGGAGTCAGTGCCTGTAAAGGGAAGGACAGCTGAGCGACGGCTCAGCTGTCCAATAATCTAACAAGCAGCAGCCTGCGGCTCAGTCATTGGCTGGGCTCGCAAGCTACAGGGAAGAAGGAGGACGGCGCGTGGAGCCTGGAGGCAACAGCCATCACCCAGTTTCAGCCAGCTCTCCTAGGCTATCTGTGGTTGTGCAGCCTGCCAGCATCAAAGGACATAATAAGGCTGGCTGTATTATGTACTGTTTTTTTTTATATATATATATATATATATATATATATATGTGTGTGTCATCCACCCGATCCTTCTCTCTCTACACTCGCCCGCTATGCCTGGTCAGCAGGCCTGGCAACAGACATGCCGCTGCCGGGGCAGTAGAGAGTACATTAGTCAGCAGCACCTGCTACCGGAACTCACATGTGAACAAGACTGCACTCACAAGTAATGTATAATGTGTGTTATATAATGTATTTGGAGGGGCACTATGTGTCACATAATGTGTTTGGGGGCACTGTGTATTATATAATGTGTTTGGGTGGTACTATGGGGTCTATTCAGGCCGGGCCACAGCCGCTCATTCGCACGTGGCGTAATGTGAATTTTGGCTCATACCGTGTGACATAATGTAAATTTTGGTTCATACTGTGTGGCGTAATGTGAATTTTATCTCTTGGTGTGTGGCGCAATGTAAATGTTGGCTCATACTGTGTGGTGTAATGTGAATTTTATCTCTTGGTGTGTGGCGCAATGTAAATGTTGGCTCATACTGTGTGGTGTAATGTAAATTTTGGCATATACTGTGTGGCGTAATGTAAATTTTGGCTCATACTGTGTGGCGTAATGTAAATTTCGGCTCATACTGTGTGACGTAATGTGAATTTTATCTCTTGGTGTGTGGCGCAATGTAAATTTTGGCTCATACTGTGTGGCGTAATGTAAATTTTGGCTCATACTGTGTAGTGTAATGTAAATTTTGGCATATACTGTGTGGCGTAATGTAAATTTTGGCATATACTGTGTGGTGTAATGTAAATTTTGGCTCATACTGTGTGACGTAATGTGAATTTTATCTCTTGGTGTGTGGCGCAATGTCAATTTTGGCTCATACTGTGTGGCGTAATGTAAATTTTGGCTCATACTGTGTAGTGTGACATATGCACACGCAGGGCGGGGGGGGGGGGTTGCGAGTACCTAGAAACCCCCCCCTGGCTGCCGATCTATTGCGCAGCAGTTGACTTTTTTGTTTTTTTTACACGCATTACCACCGGAGCTCATCGCCTCTTACTTTAAGCAGTGAGCGATGAGAGCCGACGCTGGCTGCAGGCAAGTAAGGGGAGCAGCAGCTACTCTCAGGCTGGTGGGACTTGTGAGGTCAGCAGCGCATGGTAGCGGCGCTGTCTTTGCGTCTTCACTTCCCACCGCAAACGCAGCAGCGAAGTGATATGTTCGAATATGCCGCTGGCGGGAGGGTGCCGGTAATCTATAATAAAGTGTGCTCTCCTTGAAAAGCATTAGTGCAGGGACGGAAGGGGAGGAGAAGAAGAGTGGAGGAGGTGAGGAATGTCTGTGGTGCCAGTACTGTCTGTTTATAGGGGGAGATGTTTGTGGTGCAGGGCTGTCTATAGGGGCGGGGAGGGAGTTATTGTGGTGCCAGCACTGTATGTCTATGGGGTGGGAAGGTTGTGGTGCCAGTACTGTCTAACTATGGGGGGGGTGGGGGGGGAGGGATGGTTGTGGTGCCAGTATTGTATATCTATGGGGGTGGGGGATGGTTGTGGTGCCAGTATTGTATATGTATGGGGGTGGGGGGTGGTTGTGGTGCCAGTATTGTATATGTATGGGGGTGGGGGATGGTTGTGGTTCCAGTACTGTATGTCTATGTAGCGGGGTGGTTGTGGTGCCAGTACTGTCTAACTATGGGGGGGGGATGGTTGTGGTGCCAGTATTGTATATCTTTAGAGATGAGCGCCTGAAATTTTTCGGGTTTTGTGTTTTGGTTTTGGGTTCGGTTCCGCGGCCGTGTTTTGGGTTCGAACGCGTTTTGGCAAAACCTCACCGAATTATTTTTGTCGGATTCGGGTGTGTTTTGGATTCGGGTGTTTTTTTCCAAAAACACTAAAAAACAGCTTAAATCATAGAATTTGGGGGTCATTTTGATCCCAAAGTATTATTAACCTCAAAAACCATAATTTACACTCATTTTCAGTCTATTCTGAATATCTCACACCTCACAATATTATTTTTAGTCCTAAAATTTGCACCGAGGTCGCTGTGTGAGTAAGATAAGCGACCCTAGTGGCCGACACAAACACCGGGCCCATCTAGGAGTGGCACTGCAGTGTCACGCAGGATGTCCCTTCCAAAAAACCCTCCCCAAACAGCACATGACGCAAAGAAAAAAAGAGGCGCAATGAGGTAGCTGTGTGAGTAAGATTAGCGACCCTAGTGGCCGACACAAACACCGGGCCCATCTAGGAGTGGCACTGCAGTGTCACGCAGGATGGCCCTTCCAAAAAACCCTCCCCAAACAGCACATGACGCAAAGAAAAAAAGAGGCGCAATGAGGTAGCTGACTGTGTGAGTAAGATTAGCGACCCTAGTGGCCGACACAAACACCGGGCCCATCTAGGAGTGGCACTGCAGTGTCACGCAGGATGGCCCTTCCAAAAAACCCTCCCCAAACAGCACATGACGCAAAGAAAAAAAGAGGCGCAATGAGGTAGCTGACTGTGTGAGTAAGATTAGCGACCCTAGTGGCCGACACAAACACCGGGCCCATCTAGGAGTGGCACTGCAGTGTCACGCAGGATGTCCCTTCCAAAAAACCCTCCCCAAACAGCACATGACGCAAAGAAAAAAAGAGGCGCAATGAGGTAGCTGTGTGAGTAAGATTAGCGACCCTAGTGGCCGACACAAACACCGGGCCCATCTAGGAGTGGCACTGCAGTGTCACGCAGGATGTCCCTTCCAAAAAACCCTCCCCAATCAGCACATGATGCAAAGAAAAAGAAAAGAAAAAAGAGGTGCAAGATGGAATTATCCTTGGGCCCTCCCACCCACCCTTATGTTGTATAAACAAAACAGGACATGCACACTTTAACCAACCCATCATTTCAGTGACAGGGTCTGCCACACGACTGTGACTGATATGACGGGTTGGTTTGGACCCCCCCCAAAAAAGAAGCAATTAATCTCTCCTTGCACAAACTGGCTCTACAGAGGCAAGATGTCCACCTCATCTTCACCCTCCGATATATCACCGTGTACATCCCCCTCCTCACAGATTATCAATTCGTCCCCACTGGAATCCACCATCTCAGCTCCCTGTGTACTTTGTGGAGGCAATTGCTGCTGGTCAATGTCTCCGCGGAGGAATTGATTATAATTCATTTTAATGAACATCATCTTCTCCACATTTTCTGGATGTAACCTCGTACGCCGATTGCTGACAAGGTGAGCGGCGGCACTAAACACTCTTTCGGAGTACACACTTGTGGGAGGGCAACTTAGGTAGAATAAAGCCAGTTTGTGCAAGGGCCTCCAAATTGCCTCTTTTTCCTGCCAGTATAAGTACGGACTGTGTGACGTGCCTACTTGGATGCGGTCACTCATATAATCCTCCACCATTCTATCAATGTTGAGAGAATCATATGCAGTGACAGTAGACGACATGTCCGTAATCGTTGTCAGGTCCTTCAGTCCGGACCAGATGTCAGCATCAGCAGTCGCTCCAGACTGCCCTGCATCACCGCCAGCGGGTGGGCTCGGAATTCTGAGCCTTTTCCTCGCACCCCCAGTTGCGGGAGAATGTGAAGGAGGAGATGTTGACAGGTCGCGTTCCGCTTGACTTGACAATTTTGTCACCAGCAGGTCTTTCAACCCCAGCAGACCTGTGTCTGCCGGAAAGAGAGATCCAAGGTAGGCTTTAAATCTAGGATCGAGCACGGTGGCCAAAATGTAGTGCTCTGATTTCAACAGATTGACCACCCGTGAATCCTTGTTAAGCGAATTAAGGGCTGCATCCACAAGTCCCACATGCCTAGCGGAATCGCTCCCTTTTAGCTCCTTCTTCAATGCCTCCAGCTTCTTCTGCAAAAGCCTGATGAGGGGAATGACCTGACTCAGGCTGGCAGTGTCTGAACTGACTTCACGTGTGGCAAGTTCAAAGGGCATCAGAACCTTGCACAACGTTGAAATCATTCTCCACTGCACTTGAGACAGGTGCATTCCATCTCCTATATCGTGCTCAATTGTATAGGCTTGAATGGCCTTTTGCTGCTCCTCCAACCTCTGAAGCATATAGAGGGTTGAATTCCACCTCGTTACCACTTCTTGCTTCAGATGATGGCAGGGCAGGTTCAGTAGTTTTTGGTGGTGCTCCAGTCTTCTGTACGTGGTGCCTGTACGCCGAAAGTGTCCCGCAATTTTTCTGGCCACCGACAGCATCTCTTGCACGCCCCTGTCGTTTTTAAAAAAATTCTGCACCAGCAAATTCAAGGTATGTGCAAAACATGGGACGTGCTGGAATTTGCCCATATTTAATGCACACACAATATTGCTGGCGTTGTCCGATGCCACAAATCCACAGGAGAGTCCAATTGGGGTAAGCCATTCCGCGATGATCTTCCTCAGTTGCCGTAAGAGGTTTTCAGCTGTGTGCGTATTCTGGAAAGCGGTGATACAAAGCGTAGCCTGCCTAGGAAAGAGTTGGCGTTTGCGAGATGCTGCTACTGGTGCCGCCGCTGCTGTTCTTGCGGCGGGAGTCCATACATCTACCCAGTGGGCTGTCACAGTCATATAGTCCTGACCCTGCCCTGCTCCACTTGTCCACATGTCCGTGGTTAAGTGGACATTGGGTACAACTGCATTTTTTAGGAGACTGGTGAGTCTTTTTCTGACGTCCGTGTACATTCTCGGTATCGCCTGCCTAGAGAAGTGGAACCTAGATGGTATTTGGTAACGGGGGCACACTGCCTCAATAAATTGTCTAGTTCCCTGTGAACTAACGGCGGATACCGGACGCACGTCTAACACCAACATAGTTGTCAAGGACTCAGTTATCCGCTTTGCAGTAGGATGACTGCTGTGATATTTCATCTTCCTCGCAAAGGACTGTTGAACAGTCAATTGCTTACTGGAAGTAGTACAAGTGGGCTTACGACTTCCCCTCTGGGATGACCATCGACTCCCAGCGGCAACAACAGCAGCGCCAGCAGCAGTAGGCGTTACACGCAAGGATGCATCGGAGGAATCCCAGGCAGGAGAGGACTCGTCAGACTTGCCAGTGACATGGCCTGCAGGACTATTGGCATTCCTGGGGAAGGAGGAAATTGACACTGAGGGAGTTGGTGGGGTGGTTTGCGTGAGCTTGGTTACAAGAGGAAGGGATTTACTGGTCAGTGGACTGCTTCCGCTGTCACCCAAAGTTTTTGAACTTGTCACTGACTTATTATGAATGCGCTGCAGGTGACGTATAAGGGAGGATGTTCCGAGGTGGTTAACGTCCTTACCCCTACTTATTACAGCTTGACAAAGGGAACACACGGCTTGACACCTGTTGTCCGCATTTCTGGTGAAATACCTCCACACCGAAGAGCTGATTTTTTTGGTATTTTCACCTGGCATGTCAACGGCCATATTCCTCCCACGGACAACAGGTGTCTCCCCGGGTGCCTGACTTAAACAAACCACCTCACCATCAGAATCCTCCTGGTCAATTTCCTCCCCAGCGCCAGCAACACCCATATCCTCCTCATCCTGGTGTACTTCAACACTGACATCTTCAATCTGACTATCAGGAACTGGACTGCGGGTGCTCCTTCCAGCACTTGCAGGGGGCGTGCAAATGGTGGAAGGCGCATGCTCTTCACGTCCAGTGTTGGGAAGGTCAGGCATCGCAACCGACACAATTGGACTCTCCTTGTGGATTTGGGATTTCAAAGAACGCACAGTTCTTTGCGGTGCTTTTGCCAGCTTGAGTCTTTTCAGTTTTCTAGCGAGAGGCTGAGTGCTTCCATCCTCATGTGAAGCTGAACCACTAGCCATGAACATAGGCCAGGGCCTCAGCCGTTCCTTGCCACTCCGTGTGGTAAATGGCATATTGGCAAGTTTACGCTTCTCCTCCGACAATTTTATTTTAGGTTTTGGAGTCCTTTTTTTACTGATATTTGGTGTTTTGGTTTTGACATGCTCTGTACTATGCCATTGGGCATCGGCCTTGGCAGACGACGTTGCTGGCATTTCATCGTCTCGGCCATGACTAGTGGCAGCAGCTTCAGCACGAGGTGGAAGTGGATCTTGATCTTTCCCTAATTTTGGAACATCAACATTTTTGTTCTCCATATTTTAATAGGCACAACTAAAAGGCACCTCAGGTAAACAATGCAGATGGATGGATTGGATACTAGTATACAATTATGGACGGGCTGCCGAGTGCCGACACAGAGGTAGCCACAGCCGTGAACTACCGCACTGTACTGTGTCTGCTGCTAATATATAGACTGGTTGATAAAGAGATAGTATACTCGTAACTAGTATGTATGTATAAAGAAAGAAAAAAAAACCACGGTTAGGTCACTGGTATATACAATTATGGACGGGCTGCCGAGTGCCGACACAGAGGTAGCCACAGCCGTGAACTACCGCACTGTACTGTGTCTGCTGCTAATATATAGACTGGTTGATAAAGAGATAGTATACTCGTAACTAGTATGTATGTATAAAGAAAGAAAAAAAAACCACGGTTAGGTCACTGGTATATACAATTATGGACGGGCTGCCGAGTGCCGACACAGAGGTAGCCACAGCCGTGAACTACCGCACTGTACTGTGTCTGCTGCTAATATATAGACTGGTTGATAAAGAGATAGTATACTCGTAACTAGTATGTATGTATAAAGAAAGAAAAAAAAACCACGGTTAGGTCACTGGTATATACAATTATGGACGGGCTGCGGAGTGCCGACACAGAGGTAGCCACAGCCGTGAACTACCGCACTGTACTGTGTCTGCTGCTAATATATAGACTGGTTGATAAAGAGATAGTATACTCGTAACTAGTATGTATGTATAAAGAAAGAAAAAAAAACCACGGTTAGGTGGTATATACAATTATGGACGGGCTGCCGAGTGCCGACACAGAGGTAGCCACAGCCGTGAACTACCGCACTGTACTGTGTCTGCTGCTAATATATAGACTGGTTGATAAAGAGATAGTATACTCGTAACTAGTATGTATGTATAAAGAAAGAAAAAAAAACCACGGTTAGGTCACTGGTATATACAATTATGGACGGGCTGCCGAGTGCCGACACAGAGGTAGCCACAGCCGTGAACTACCGCACTGTACACTGGTTGATAAAGAGATAGTAGTATACTCGTAACAACTAGTATGACGACGGTATAAAGAATGAAAAAAAAACCACGGTTAGGTGGTATATAATACAATTATGGTTGGACGGACTGCCTGCCGAGTGCCGACACAGAGGTAGCCACAGCCGTGAACTACCGCACTGTACACTGGTTGATAAAGAGATAGTAGTATACTCGTAACAACTAGTATGACGACGGTATAAAGAATGAAAAAAAAAACCACGGTTAGGTGGTATATAATACAATTATGGTTGGACGGACTGCCTGCCGAGTGCCGACACAGAGGTAGCCACAGCCGTGAACTACCGCACTGTACACTGGTTGATAAAGAGATAGTAGTATACTCGTAACAACTAGTATGACGACGGTATAAAGAACGAAAAAAAAACCACGGTTAGGTGGTATATATTATAATACAATTATGGATGGACGGACTGCCTGCCGAGTTCCGACACAGAGGTAGCCACAGCCGTGAACTACCGCACTGTACACTGGTTGATAAAGAGATAGTAGTATACTCGTAACAACTAGTATGACGACGGTATAAAGAACGAAAAAAAAACCACGGTTAGGTGGTATATATTATAATACAATTATGGATGGACGGACTGCCTGCCGAGTTCCGACACAGAGGTAGCCACAGCCGTGAACTACCGCACTGTACACTGGTTGATAAAGAGATAGTAGTATACTCGTAACAACTAGTATGACTATGACGACGGTATAAAGAAAGAAAAAAAAAACCACGGTTAGGTGGTATATAATACAATTATGGATGGACGGACTGCCTGCCGAGTGCCGACACAGAGGTAGCCACAGCCGTGAACTACCGCACTGTACTGTGTCTGCTGCTAATATAGACTGGTTGATAAAGAGATAGTATACAATACTACTAATATACTGGTGGTCAGGCACTGGTCACCACTAGTCACACTGGCAGTGGCACTCCTGCAGCAAAAGTGTGCACTGTTTAATTTTAATATAATATTATTTATCATGTACTCCTGGCTCCTGCTATAACAACCTGCAGTGCTCCCCAGTCTCCCCCACAATTATAAGCTTTATATACATTTACATTGATGTGCAGCACACTGGGCTGAGCAGTGCACACAGACTGAGTCACTGTGTGACTGTGTATCGTTTTTTTCAGGCAGAGAACGGATATATTAAATAAAACAAACAACTGCACTGTCTCTGGTGGTCACTGGTCACTGTGGTCGTCAGTCACTAAACTCTGTCTGCACTCTGCACTCTCTTCTAATCTACAGTATCACAGCAATCTCTCTCTCTCTCTCTCTTCTAAATCTAATCTAAATGGAGAGGACGCCAGCCACGTCCTCTCCCTATCAATCTCAATGCACGTGTGAAAATGGCGGCGACGCGCGGCTCCTTATATAGAATCCGAGTCTCGCGAGAATCCGACAGCATCATGATGACGTTCGGGCGCGCTCGGGTTAACCGAGCAAGGCGGGAAGATCCGAGTCGCTCGGACCCGTGAAAAAAAAAGTGAAGTTCGTGCGGGTTCGGATTCAAAGAAACCGAACCCGCTCATCTCTAATATCTATGGGAGTGGGGGATGGTTGTGATGCCAGTACTGTATATCTATGGGGGTGGGAGGATAGTCTAGGAGCTGCTGCTGTCTGTCGGGGGGAGGGGGGGACGGTCATGGTGCCAGTGCTATCTGTCTATAGGGAGTGGGGGGTTTGTGGTGCCAATACTGTCTGTCTATAAGGGGGGGAATGGTTGTGGTGCCAGTACTGTCTGTCTATGAGGGGGGGAATGGTTGTGGTGCCAGTACTGTCTGTCTAAGGGATGGGTGGATAGTCTAGGAGCCGCTACTGTCAGTCTGAGGGTAGGGGGGGAGGGTGAATGGTCATGGTGCCAGTGCTGTCTGTCTATGGAAACCCCCCTTTCAAAATCCTGCGTTTGCCACTGTGTAATGTAAATTTTGGCATATACTGTGTGGCATAATGTAAATTTCGGCTCATACTGTGTGACGTAATGTGAATATTATCTCTTGCTGTGTGGCGTAATGTCAATTTTGGCTCATACCATGTGACGAAATGTGAGTTTTGGCTTATACCATGTGACGTAATGTGAATTTCGTCTCATATCGTATGGTGAAATATTCATTTTGACTAATACTGTGTGGTGTAATGTGAATTTTGCACCAAAGCCCACCACTCTCTAGTTCTGCCCCTAGGTCAAGGATAGGTTGGGGAAGTGTAAGTAACGATAAGATGCAGCGGCAGCTAGGATTCAGGGTTATGGCGTAGGAGACAGTCAGTACCGGCCATTGGTCACACCATTATGTTTCATTTTATTTCTCTGGGGTGTACTATATCTACTTGTATTATTAGGAACCAGGGAGAAATTAGATTACACCATGTGATTTGTTTTTGTGTAAAATATTAAATACAGTTTGAGTATCCCATATCCAAATATTTTAATACTCAAAGTTATTAAAAATATTGTATTAAATGACCTTCAGGCTGTGTGTATAAGGTGTATATGAAACATAAATGTATTCTGTGCTTAGACTTGGGTCCCATCACCATGATATCTCAGTATGGTATGCAATTATTCCAAAATATGGAAAAATCCAATATCCAAAATACTTCTAGTCCCGAGCATTTTGGATAAGGGATACTCAACTTGAAATAATAAATATTCCTTTTTAGATGGATTAGTCTGAAAGATTATTTCAAATTTACAACCTAATTGTAATTTTCTTTGTAGTGATTGAAGACGCTATGATTTTAATTTGAAATCTTAGGGCCCCCCTGTTTTAAGTACCCCAGGCCCCCCGAAGCCTTAATCCAGCTCTGCCTGGGGGCATGACCACCACAGGACGCAGAGCAGCCCTGATACGGCACTGCTCAGCTTCCACTTTTATGCCACAATACTACACTCTCTTCTAGTCCTCCAGAACTGCTCCTTTAACTCGTTACTGGATAAATTATTACATATGTTACTTTTGTTACCAGTATACAGTTGCAGGTTTGGTATGGAAGGTCGACACTCACTGAGCCTGAGTCAGACGCAGCTGAAAGCAGACATCTTACAGATTTCAGCATAATACGCATGTGTGAAAGAAAGGGGGATAAGTATTAGGCAGTGAAAAGAATGGAGAAGTGAGCTAGTGGAGAAGTTGCCCATGGCAACCAATTAGCATTGAAGTAACATTTATCATTTCCACACTATAAAATTATACAGAGCAGCTGATTGGTTGCCATGGACAACTTCTCCACTGGCTCACTTCACTCTTTACACTGCTGACTACATCACTCCATAAATCAGATATGAATTATACCACTTGATGGAGATTACTCCTACAAATAGATTGACACAATATACTTTCTGAGAAATGGGCATTTCTGGGCGGCAACTGGGTGGCGACCATATATTCGCAAGGACCAGGCGCTGGTGATGGAATGGGAGTTTCATTGGCAGGTGATTTCCAGGCTTGATCATAGTGTTTGAATGGAGATAGGACGTCTGTTTCTGATTGATCTATTGCACCTAGCATGGTGACTGCAGACAAGACCCAGTGAAATCGTTAGGCATCCACATTTAGTTGAATGGATTTTCTACACACTTTGCTGGATTGTTGCTTTTGCATATGAAAGTAAGTAGATGGCCATGGTGGTACGGAAGAGTGGCGGTGTACAAATTAGGTCCGCTATGTCTGTAGTAACTATCAACCCCGCAGTGCTGGTGCCATGATGTTGACATTGGCGTAATGCTGCTACTTATTTTTATTATTATTATTATTATTATTATGATGATTAACAGTTACTTATATAGAACCGGCATATTCCATTCCACTGTGCTTTGGGGAACAACAGTAAAAAAATAAGACTGGGTAATAACAGACAGACAAAGAGGTAAGAGGGCCCTGCTGGCAAGCTTACAGTCTATAGGGAAATAGGCATTGGCACACAAGGATTAGTGCTACATATTGCATATTGGTCCAGCCAGATTGCAGAGGTTCTTGGTGAGCTGTATGATCCAGTCACACACGGATGTTGGCCTGGGATCAGGAGGATGTGAAAGTGAAGAAAGAGAACACGTAATGTTATCTGTGGACTGTATACAGAGAGTGTAATTAGGTAAGATAGCTTATGGAGGCTATGTGGTTGGTTTTGTATTTCCTGAAGAGGTGAGTTTTCAGGGAACACTTAGAGGTTTGGAGACTAGAGAAGAGTCTTATTGTGCATGGGAAGGTGCAGTCTGAAAAAAAGTCCTTTAACTGTGAGCGGGAGCGAGTAATGAGTGTGGATGAGGGACTCACATCTTGTGTAGAGTGGAGAGGTCGGGTTGGGAGATATTTCGAGATAAGAGAAGAGATGTATGTTTATGTAGTTTGATTAGTAGCCTTATGTGTAAGTAAAAGTGTTTAATATTGAATACGGTAGAATACAGGCAACCAGTGGAGGAAGTGACAGAGCAGAGTATCAGGCAATGAATGTTTAGCAAGGAAGATCAGCCTTGCAGCTGCATTCATAATGAATTGTAGTGATGAGAGTATGTTTTGGGGAAGACCAGTAAGGAGACAATTGCAATATTCAATGTGGGATATAATGAGTGCATGAATCAGAGTTTTTGCAGTGTCTTATGTAAGATACTTACAGCACAGTAGTATTAAGCAGTGGCGGCTGCTGCCACTCCAACCATTATAACCACACATTTCAGGGGGGAGCCGGTCAGCACATATAAACATACAAGTGATGTTGTATGTAATATATGTGCTGGCTTTCCTTACCCAGGGATCAGCAGCGCTGCTGTGTGTATCACTGACCTACCCCTGCCTGCTGCAGAACTGTAGACATCACTCTGCTTGTCTATCATTTTCTATAAACTCATCCCTCGACTTATAAATGGCCATCGGTTGAGCAGCCCATCAATGGTTACCATCGATGGTGCCATCCGTGATAACCATAAAAAAAAAACATGGGTGTAGCTCAGCAGATAGCCTGGGGCTGGACTAAGCTCTGTGCAGGTAAATATATATATATATATATATATATATATATATATATTTGGTTCTACTCAGCCATTGATGGCAGAGAACGATTGGCTCTCTGTCATCAATGGCAAAACCATCGTCCATCGATAGATAGCCATCGCTTTTTGGCAACTATCGGTGGTCGATGGCCATCCCTTCCCCGACTTCTGTGAGCCAATTGGAATCAGGAGGCGGGCTTATAGAAGGTAATAGACAAGCAATCTTGCTTTTGTACAGTGCTCTGGCACTTGAAATATTACGTATATATAAAAGAATGACCTGAAATAGTGGGAGAGTTGGATTGATTGGAGGAATTGGTGGATAAATCACAATGTGTAACTGAACTATGGAAATGTATTATTAATGTTTTTTACCCCCATGTTGCTATTAAGTTTTAATGTGAATATTTAATTCTTCAGCATGCTGGTGCAGAATTTATACTTGACCCTAGAAAGATGGATCGCATAACTTTAATCATTCACAGGGGTATAGTAATTGGCTACTCAAGTCTAAGAACATTGGCCCTCATTCCGAGTTGATCGGTCGCAAGGCGAATTTAGCAGAGTTACACACGCTAAGCCGCCGCCTACTGGGAGTGTATCTTAGCATCTTAAAATTGCGACCGATGTATTCGCAATATTGCGATCACAAACTACTTAGCAGTTTTAGAGTAGCTCCAGACTTACTCTGCCTGTGCGATCAGTTCAGTGCTTGTCGTTCCTGGTTTGACGTCACAAACACACCCAGCGTTCGCCCAACCACTCCCCCGTTTCTCCGGCCACTCCTGCGTTTTTTCCGGAAACGGTAGCGTTTTCATCCACACGCCCCTAAAACGCCGTGTTTCCGCCCAGTAACACCCATTTCCTGTCAATCACACTACGTTCGCCAGAGCGAAGAAAAAGCCGTGAGTAAAAATACTATCTTCATTGTAAAATTACTTGGCGCAGTCGCAGTGCGAATATTGCGCATGCGTACAAAGCGGATTTTCATTGCGATGCGATGAAAAATACCGACCGATCAACTCGGAATGAGGGCCATTGGTTTAAATGCCTCTGGAGGTACCACTGATACATGTAACATATACATCTATTTGCAAAGACAATAACATGTTAATCTAAGGAGATAAAAATAAGAATTGTTTTATAACAAAATGAGAACAGATAAAAAAATAGAAGATTAAAAGCAATTTAAAGGAAATCATTGAGGAGGTTAGGATCATCTTAAAACATAAAAATATGAAATTGTCAGAATTTGCCCTAAGTGACAATAAAACTCCAACAGTAAAATTCTGAAAATATATGCGAAGATAAAACTGAGAGCTAGAGGAACCAGTTAGCAAATGAAAAGTAGGACTTCCATTAGGGATTTAATTACAATAAAGGAAAAAAAGGTTAATCACAGCTTGGTTGTAAAGCAAAGTTTGACAAAAGTAGTATAAATAAATGTAAAAAGTCTCATATGCTTCGCCAGTGAATTTATGAGGTGACATTTGATTTAGGGTACCAACATAAACTGAAAATTGTGGCCATACAGTGGTTGAAAAAAGTTTTAAAAAATAGCTCTAGTATCCCTAGGCATCCAAACACCTGGGTTCTCTCATTTATTTTCCTTTATATCTCCCAATTTATGAACATTGATTTGCAAATTATTTTAGCAGTTTATATTCTACAGTATTTACATTTTTGATCCTGAAATGTTTCAAGTAAGTAACATTCCATAACATTTTCAATTCGCTATCTCAAACAGGGCCGAAACTAGGATTTTTGGCACCTGGGGCAAGGCAGTAATTTAGCGCCCCCATGCACACACACACTTTGGAACCATGTCAAAAACACAGTAATAAACAGTTGGCAAAGGGGGTTATTCAGATCTGATCGCAGCGGCAAATTTGTTAACTAATGGGCAAATCCATGTGCACTGCAGTTGGGGCAGATATAACATTTGCAGAGAGAGTTACATTTGGGTGGGTTATATTGTTTCTGTGCAGGGTAAGTACTGGCTGCTTTATTTTTACACTGCAATTTAGATATCAGTTTGAACACACCCCACCCAAATCTAACGCTCTCTACACATGTTATATCTGCCCCCCCCCCCCCCCTTACAGTGCACATGGTGTTGCCCATTAGCTGTCAAATTTGCTGCTGCGATCAGATCTGAATTAGGCCCAAAGTGACAACCAGTACCGTCAGGGTGCATCCAGCACACATTCCCTAGGAAAATGGATAGGAACACAAAAACACTAACATGCACATCAGATACAGTATTGTGGGGGACTCTGACGGGCCAACTGCTGTAGGACTACAAACCCCAGTATGCCAGTCAGGATATAGGACCAATTAAAGAGGAGTACCAACTTTCTGGGGAGGAGGGACACACAATGTGGGTTATCCTGGCTGCAGAGAGGAGTCCCTAGGACTGGCTGGTGTTATATACCTGATATAAGCCATGCAGTCACTGTCACCCTGTCCTACTCTGGTGGAGCTGCCATGAAGGAAGGGGGAGGACCTGAGGAACAGGGTCGGGGGCATTTATAGTTTACACAGGCACAGGAGTGTGTGAACAGCCACCCCCGCCCCATTCATAAGTGTTCTAGTTGCCGGGGGGATTGGTTTCCCAACACTCGACATTGGTGGTACTGGGGAGCGGGGACCTGCAGCGAGGGTTCTGGGACCTGGCAGTAGATAGCCCCTTAGGGTCCGTCCTCCTCTGGTGGAGCTGCGTGTGGGAAGGGGGAGGCGCTGGGGAACAGGCCTGGGGGCAGACATCGCTTACACAGGCACAGGAGTGTGTGAACAACCATGGACCAGCGCTTGGGAAATGAAAGGGGGCAGCTGGAGAGTCCTTGGTCACCACCCCTGCCTCATTCATTAGCATTCTAGTTTCCGGGGAGGGGGGAGTTTGATTGGTGGTGAAGGGCAGCGGGTACATGCTGTCAGGGTTCTTGGACCTGGCAGAAGGTAGCCCCTTAGAGCTGAGAGGAAGGAGGGGAGGCAGGGTACCCATCTCTGCACCCGGGGGCATGCCACCTTAAGGGCCCCCCCTAGTTGCGGCCATGTCTCAAATCCTGGCAACAGACATTGCTATTGTGCATACATACTGTATTTGTCAGTCACTGTGCTTTCACTACAACCACAAATACATGTTTAAAGACATGAGGGCATTTGGATTAGGAAAAGGTCAGTGGGGGTTATACTTGCAGGATGTAGTTATGTGACTGTCGATCAGCGGATCACCGGTCACATTACCTCCCCCTACACCCCGCACACTCACAATCCCGATAGTCGGCATGCCAACCAACAGGGACTATTCCCACAAGGGGCTTGTTGCGCTCGCCCCCGGCAGCAGAATGCCGGCGTCGGTATGCTGACCGGCGGTCACTCAATACACACCCATACTTGCCTACTTTTGCAATCTCTGTTCCGGAAGAAGCACAGAGGAGAGATGCAGCTGACTGGAAGTGGGGCTGGGGCCCAGCGATACGTGTCAGTAGGCTCCGCCATTCCCCCACAGGGAATACCACGAATCATGGTTGGCTCAAGATTTTTCATAGAAACACATCATTATGGCCCCAGGCCGCTCCCCGTTTTACTGCTGTTTGTGGCATTATCCTTTCCATAGTACCCACTTTATTACAATAAATGGTGGCAAACTGCTCTAATCAAGCTGGTAACAATCCTCAGGTGCTGCGGGAGGGGGTTACTCTAGACAAGAAAAACAAAAGGGATTTTTCCCACGCACTCTGCTGGCTGTTAGTAAGAAGAACTATATACTATGTAATAATAGAAAATGTAGAGCTCTTCGTTACATATGTTTTGCAAAAGATATGATAAGCCTCCAGGCCACTTCATGGCTGCTCTATTACTGGAGGTCCCTAACTAAGCATAAGTCCAGGGCTTGGACCCCACAAAGTCGGCTCAGGCCCGACCACCTTAGGGCAGCACACCATTGAAATACTAAAGTGTTAATATGTGTTAAGAAAGGAGCAGAAGCTATGGGTTAGAAAGTGCTACAGAAATAAGGGTGTTAATAAAATACTCAAAAGAGTAATATTAGTGAAAAAATAGGAGTGTTACATAAGTGCTAAATAAATAATATGGCGTGCTGCCCCAAGGTAGCCCAGGCACACCAGACCTGAGGGGTACCACTCCCCAAACTCACACACAGCATAATAATAATAATAATCACTATGGGTCATACAATTGCTTAATGTACGGCCACATGATAATGGCACATACAAAACATATCCAGATTGAGAGCTAGCTTACCTGGAGGCACCCCTGTATCCTCCAAATGGCACCACAGGACCCAACATGCCCTCCTAATGCTGGCTCGATCGATGCCTCACTGAACTGCAATAAATGGTGGCAAACTGCTCTAATCAAGCTGGTAACAATCCTCAGGTGCTGAAAAACAAAAGGGATTTCTAGACAAGAAAAACAAAAGGGATTTTTCCCACGCACTCTGCTGGCTGTTAGTAAGAAGAACTATATACTATGTAATAATAGAAAATGTAGAGCTCTTCGTTACATATGTTTTGCAAAAGATATGATAAGCCTCCAGGCCACTTCACGGCTGCTCTATTACTGGAGGTCCCTAACTAAGCATAAGTCCAGGGCTTGGACCCCACAAAGTCGGCTCAGGCCCGACCACCCTAGGGCAGCACACACTTTATTAGGAAGTGGGCAGGATATGAGAGGTCTGCCTAG
This sequence comes from Pseudophryne corroboree, assembly GCF_028390025.1. Taxonomy (NCBI): domain Eukaryota; kingdom Metazoa; phylum Chordata; class Amphibia; order Anura; family Myobatrachidae; genus Pseudophryne; species Pseudophryne corroboree. The sequence goes on along the minus strand of NC_086444.1, from coordinate 183,752,923 downwards.
TCTTCTGGGGGTGCAGGGGAATGCCTGCAAATTACTAGTCTCCTGCCCCTTCCCAGAATGTAGGCAAGTATGATATATTGTATGTATAAGGGGATGAGATCTGAGCAAGGAACTTCCCAAACATGAGAGTGAATGGAAATTCTGTCTTGGGACCCCAGCACTGTAGTGTCTCAATGAATTCATTAATTACAGGATTTACATAGACTTGTATGAAAGCAGCCATGACAACACTAGACAATATTTTTAAACAAAACAGAAAAGGAATGTGCCAACGCTCGGTTTTACCCATATTGCACATGGTACCAGCTGCAATATTAATGCCATATATGTATACAAAACAAAAGATATTTGTTGTCAGCACTATCACTACTACTGCAAATCTGTGTATAGCTAGCAAATAAAAGCATGGGGATTTTGTTAATTTGTTGGACAAACCATATAAGCTTGCAGCCTGTCATCAAATGACCACAATTTCTGAAAGTTCCGTAAGGTAATGTTTCAGGCCAACAGCAGTACCCTTTATCGAGACAGAACATATACATGGGGCTCGGATTCTAGGCGGTATAGCCAAACCTCATTGGGAGTTCTCAGATCCACTTTACATGCTGCACTTCCTGCTGAAGGGATAGGGTCAGCCATCTTAGGGGTGTGACTGCATCTCAGCCACCCAGGTTCACAGAAATGCCCCAAACCTGGGTGCTGTGTACCTGTTCCCGCCTCCCAGGTGTGTCAAAAGAAAATATGATTTCCTCTACACCCCTACAGAGTAAACCAATCACCAGTGGTCATAGTTTGGGCTTGTTACCGCTAATTTGTCCCCATCACAAATCCCGAAACAGCACCAGAATATGATGACAGACTGGGCTGAGTACACTGCAGCAGGGGTGTAGGATCCTCCTGTCATAGGGGGTCATTCCGAGTTGTTCGCTGGCTGCCGTTGTTCGCAGCGCAGCAATCAGGCTAAAAAGCGGCACTTCTGCGCATGCGTATGGGAAGCAATGCGCACGTGCGACGTACTTTCACAACGGCCGATATAGTTTCACACAAGGTCTAGCGACGCTTTTTAGTCGCACTGCTGGCCGCTGAGTGATTGACAGGAATGGGGCGTTTCTGGGAGGTAAATGACCGTTTTTAGGGAGTGAGCTGAAAAACGCAGGCATGTCAAATACAAACGCAGGCGTGCCTGGAGAAACGCAGGCGTGGCTGGCCGAACGCAGGGCGTGTTCGTGATGTCAAAACAGGAACTAAATAGTCTGAAGTGATCGCAAGCTAGGAGTAGGACTGGAGCTACTCTGAAACTGCTCGAAAATATTTTGCAGCAGCGGTGCAATCCTTTCGTTCACATTTCTACTAAGCTAAGATACACTCCCAGAGGGTGGTGGCTTAGCGTTTGCACAGCTGCTAAAAGCAGCTAGCGAGCGATCAACTCGGAATGAGGGCCATAGTGTAAAACTGTTCCAGTCTATTCAGTATGTGACTGTATTCACTAGAGGAAACAAGCCTGCAAACTGAAACACAGACTTCACCTAGGAAATACTGATGTCATGCTGAGCTGACTGGGACTGTGTTCCATTATGACTGGTAATTCTGGGTCTTCACCCTTAGCTACTAGGTCTGGAGGTTATTAATGTTTAAAGTAAAAAAATAGTATTGTTAAATGTGGCACTACTATTCTAAGCAAGCCCTGGAAGTCAGAATACAATGCTTACTTGCAGACTGTTGAGACCTCAATTTAGGGAGGTTCAAGTGGCAAGTGCAGGGGGTGATGAGACCACGGACAGGCCGCTCCTGCTTGGCTGCTCATCTAGAAATTTGCGAGCAGGGGTGAAGCTAGTCTTTCTGTCACCCAGGCAAAGACTTGGCTTGGCACTCTCCCCAGTAGATAGTGGTTATCCTTGGCTTGCTTGTATACAACTGTCAACATTTTAAAGACGTAAATATTTTTAGGGTGAGGGTAAAACTTATTACAATAAGTTTCTTGTTTTTTTCACTTTTTAAATGAAGAATACAAACTCCGTTGTCTTAATTTTCAAAGATAATTATCAATTAACTCAGAGCATCAACACAGAGCATCATAGTGACTGCCAAACTATACAGAGAGCATCACAGAGGCTGCCATATAATATAGAAAGCAGTGCAGTGACCAATTTAAATTTGTATAATTCTTATACAGTTTATCTTTGGCAAGACCATGTAGGATTATAAAGGCTGTATTATTAAGCCCCTTAAGGAGTGAATCAACAATGACATTTTAAAATAATGGTACCACTGGGATGTAGTCAAAAGATCGACAGTGACAATATCAACATTCATAATGGACGTCCCACTTATTTAAGACTAGCTGCCTTACCCGTTCGTCGCACGGGAGTTTCTGATTTTCACGGTTGTAAATATAAATGAGTGTTAAAAATTTGGTAAATCTGTAGAGATGTAAATTTGAGAAGTCTTAATGTAAGTAAATATTAATCCATAGTTCTTGGCGTTACACGAGGAGCACCCGTAGCAGATAGGGTAAAAACGGGACAGGGCCATTTTTGTAGTTTATTAAATTCTACCCACTGGAGGTCCAATCCAAATTTTGATCCATTTGTCCGATTGGGCGTTATTGTTCACGCAACGCAAGCAACACATCAGTAACGACGTCATTATGTCAACCTCCTTTTCATCCCCTTAGGGGAGGTTTATAACAATTATAATTACATTGTTTTCCTATTTCCCACCTGAAGAATACCTATGTTATATTTCAGCTTTCTAACATATCGGGAAGTAAGAGAATTAGTGATGAATCAGTGAGTGAGTGAGGGCATTCTCATTTATATATATATAGATTACAGTCACCTGTGTTGGACTAATTCATACATTAAGTGGGAAGTCCAGGAGCAGATCATTTTCTACATGGTGAATGAGGTGTTGTTGGTGGGCATGGCGCTGGGATAATAAAATCATTGGTGATGTGTGACTACTGCAAACCTGCTGAAAAAAATGTCCTTTGATAAATTTATCACATGGATTTGTCATGTTTTCTTCAAACTGCTATTATGATTGACAATATGCAAAATGTCATGAGATTACCATGGCAGCCATAGTCACATGACATATATTATAGTGAGCAAATAAGCATTGTAACATCCCTCTGCTCAGTATGCATATTCATAGCACAATCACCCCCATTACTCTGCCATCATAGTTACTGAGGAGTTTCTTGACTGACTGGCTGTAGCCCAGAAATCAGGCTGTACTCTGCTCAGAAATTAGACATTCCTGGCAGTGGCAGCCATAGTAATCTCCCCCACAAAGCAATTTCGCAGAGAGAACACTGAGTTATCGGAGGACTTCCTGGAACAATGCTTTGTGTTATTTCACGTTATACAAAACTTGGTATTGAAAGAAAAAATAAACTGCTATGCCGCATTGCAGACTTAGGGCCTTCTTCAGAGTTGATCGGAGCTGCGTGCGCGATCCATCATGATGCAGTCACATCCCGGAAGGATGTATTCGCATCATGATTGACAGGCGGCAGACGACAGAGGGCGGCGACATGGTGTTATTGGGGAGTGCATCAGGAAATGCGTGTCAGGGCGTTTTGGGGGCCAGCCGATGACATCGCCTGTGTTTACTGCTATCGAAAACATGGCGGCGGTATGCCTGCCTACTCAGCCATGCTGCGTATGCAGGGGTCAACGGTCAACCTCTATTTAAGTTTTTGCGATGCAGTCACAATTGAATTGTGATCGATTTGTGGGGCGGCACCCAGCATGCAATTTTAGTGGTCGCAGATTGTGCTAAAATAGCAAAATCTGTGACCAACTCTGAATAACCCCCTTAGTCCCAATGTAACATTCTTCAATTACAATAACATTTATTTTCCTTTTTTATAAATCAGATACAGTGCATTGTTTTTTATATGTTGTGGAAGTTGACGAGTAAAGTCTGTTTTTCTGTGTTCTTTGGATATAACTTGTAGGTTCATTGAGTGCTGCCATTTCTATTGTTTATGGGGATTGCATAAAAAAACACCGCTGTCAGGAAAAATGGATGCCACAGCCAGAGGAAAGTGTCATTAGGGTTGACAACACAGTACCAGTTTACACAACTGCTGAAAGACCTTTGAAAGTCATGTTTTATAAGAGATTATCAGGAAAGTTGTCCAGAACTTTTAGTTCAGAAATCCACCCCAGGCTACAGCTTATATTTTACTTGTTTGTATTTCACATTATTCAGAAAAAAAGAGCTCAGAACATTTCTAACATTAAGGGACGTCTGTCAGTACACATAACAGTAAAAGTTAGATTTATAAACTTCATTTCAGAAGAAAGTGCATTTGACACCACACTCTTGCCGTAGCAGCTTGACAGGTTCCTCACATTGGTGCCCTGCCTCTCCTCATTATGGGGGGAGAGGAATTGGGTTAGATATATTTTAATAGTACATCTCACGCATGATTGCATAAAATCATCACTTTTGCAAAATCAGAGCTTATTAAATTTCCTTCTCTGTGGTTTCCCACTTACATGTATCCCCCTACTAACATCATCGCACTCAGAGCCGGCGGAACCCGCTCAGCAAAGGGATTCAGTGCAGGGAGGCGCAAGGCAGGAGCTCCAATCCCGGGATTGAATCCCGGCCAATTCCGCTGATCCCGATCCCGGGATTGGCCACCCTAATGGGGAGTGGTGACCAAAACAATGGTGTGTTATGGCCCTTTTGGGGACGTACTGTAGGGTTGCTTAGAGGTCCGATGGTGTGACCGCTAAAGGGTGGGTTTGGGGGCATCTACCACCCACTATGCATCACTGCTGGTTTTGCCATACAGGCTGCCAGATTTGCTAGCCGATAGTTGGGATGGTGTTTTTAAGCCCGCTGACAATGAGCAGCCGGCCTAAAATGGGCAAACCAACATATCTATGTGGACAGTTAGAAGATGAGGACTATCAATACTCTTTTAATTATGACAATTAATATTTAGTGATGAAGGAGGAAAATCACATTATCAATACTGTGAAGGAGGCAATAATATTTTATTAATATAATTGGGTGCAAAAATTATGTTTGGATTGACAGCAATATTTTGTATTAATGATATTAAAGAGGCAATATTAATTCATTCTTAATTGGTTTAAAAAAAACAACTAAATATATATATATATATATATATATATATTAGTGCTGGGCAAGTTAACGCGTTATTAACGCGTTAACTCCATAAGACAGTAACGGCTATTAATATTTTTAATGGAGTTAACGCTGCTGCTGCGCCGGAAGCAGTCATTCATCTGACCCACTGGATGGAGAAGCCGCTGGATGCCGCCGGAGAAGAGGAAGCCGCCAGCCACCAAAACCTCTTGAGACTGAGACTCCGGTATGCTTGTCCACAACACACATAGTTAAATGAAGAAAAAAAAATTGTGTGGGGTCCCCCCTCCTAAGCATAACCAGCCTCGGGCTCTTTGAGCCGGTCCTGGTTGTAAAAGTACAGGGGGGAAATTGCGTAGAGTTCCCCCATATTTAAACAACCAGTACCGGGCTCTGCGCCTGGTCCTGGTTCCAAAAATACGGGGGACAAGAGATGTAGGGGTCCCCCATATTTTTAAAACCAGCACCGGGCTCCACTAGCCAGAGAGATAATGCCACAGCCAGGGGACACTTTTATATAGGTCCCTGCGGCTGTGGCATTACCCCCCCAACTAGTCACCCCTGGCCGGGGTTCCCTGAAGGAGTGGGAACCCCTTCAATCAAGGGGTCCCCCCCCTCCAGCCACCCAAGGGCAAGGGGTGAAGCCCGAGGCTGTCCCCCCATACGTGGGCGGTGGATGGGAGGGTGATAGCCTTTGTGTAACAAATAGAATATTAGGCTTTTTTAGAACTACAAGTCCCAGCAAGCCTCCCCCGCAAGCTGGTACTTGGAGAACCACAAGTACCAGCATGCAGGGAAATAATGGGCCCACTGGTACCTGTAGTTCTACTACAAAAAAAATACCCCCCAAAAAAACACAACGCACACACCGTGAAAGTACAACTTTATTACATACATGCACACCTACATACACACATACTTACCTATGTTGACACGAAGCCCCTCGGTCCTCTTCTCCAGTAGAATCCACGGGGTACCTGAAAAAAAAAATTATTCTCACAAACAATTCTGTGTAGATCGGTTCTCTTCTTTTCCGACGTAATCCACGAACTTGATTAAAATAAAAACACGGAAACCAGATCCACGCGACTAAAGGCTTCCATGTTTACACATGGAACCCCTTTTCCCGAATGTTGGGACCCCCCGTGACTTCTGTTACTGAAGATCCCTGTAGCCAATCAGGGAGCGCCACGTCATGGCGCTCTCCTGATTGGCTGTGCACTCCTGTCCTGTCAATCATGATGAGCGCACTGCCTAGAATGGAGGAGAGCGCTCCTCCATTCTAGTCAATGATGGGAACTTTGCGGCCTACGGTAGGCCGAGAGGTTAATTGGGGTCACCCACAAGAGCGACGCCAATTAACCTTGTGGTCTACCGCATGGGGGACAGCCTCGGGCTTCACCCCTGGCCCTTGGTAGGGGTGACTAGTTGGGGGGGGGGGTAATGCCACGGCCGCAGGGACCTATATAAAAGTGTCCCCTGGCTGTGGCATTACCTCTCTGGCTAGTGGAGCCCGGTGCTGGTTTTAAAAATACGGGGGGCCCCTACATCTTTTGTTCCCCATATTTTTGGAACCAGGACCAGGCGCAGAGCCCGGTGCTGGTTGTAAAAATATGGGGGAACCCCTGTGCTTTTTTTCCCCCTGTATCTTTACAGCCAGGACCGGCTCAAAGAGCCTGAGGCTGGTTATACATAGGAGGGGGACCTCACGCAATTTTTTTTTCAGTTTTTCTGTTTTTAAATGCTACTGTGTAAAAGGAAAACTGCAAACCAAATGTTATTGCACTGTTGTTCATATAGAAAGACTGCGTAGGTCATGTAATATGGCCGAAACAGCGTAAACTCACCGACTGGGCTTGCTGCACGCCTCTTAATGCATCACTCTGGCACGGAAGGGGTTACAGTTTTTGTGGGAGGAATGTAAGGAAAACTGCCTGGATTGTGATTGGCTGGATTCTGTATAGGGGCTGGTCTGATATACATATAGTCTTCAGACCCAGGACATCCTGCCTCTTGCCTGCTTTTTCCGTGACAGACTGCAAGTACTTGGTTTACATTACCTATTTAATTTCCTTACTTCATCTCATTTCCTATCTCTCTTTCTCCCTTGTGCTTTCCCTATTCTTCCTTCTACTCCCCTGTTGTCCTAGAGGGAAGTCTGATCCCAGCATAGCAGTATTGGCTGCAGTCTGTGATTTCAGTGTTGTGCTGGCTGCCGGACCCGGGTGCAGCGCGGCCCTTCCTGCCCGGCTCATGGACTCTGCTGAGGTCCTGCTGCTGCTGCGGTGCGGGAGACCCAGGGCGTGCGCGGCCGGGCTCGGCCGCCCGTCCGTACTCTCTTCCATCCGCGCTCTCCGCCACCGTCCCCGCTGCTGGCTGCGGCTGGGGACGGAGCGCCGGGGGTCCGGGGGCGGCTGGTGCGGCCAGCTGAGAGACACAGTATTTATGTCCCTAAACCCGCCGCCCGTGGCGGATGGTGGCCGTGCAAGTCACGTGGGGCCGGGACAGCGATCCCACCCTGCCGCTCGCCGGCTCTCTGCCGCCAGGGGGGGCAGCCCCCATCGTCTTATAACATGCAGGTCAGTCAGGGGGCTATAATGACACGCTCCAGCGGGCGGAAGGGGGGTCGTGCGGCTGCCGGACGTGTTGGGTCCGTGCGGCGCGTGCGTACTGCAGATCCTTTGGTCACCAGGGGAGCCCATATGAGGCCTGCCCCCACTAGTGCAGATTATAACATGCAGGCTCCGGTCCGGGCAGCGCTCTCCCGCAACAGGGTGGGGAGACGTGCCCGCTCTGCGGCTGTGGATGGCCTGTTGCCTCCGACGGACCTTGCAGGGCCCGTCGAACGGGGTCGCGTCTTGTCCGCCCACGGTGGGATGGGCCTCCTGGCCTCTCCTGCCATGGCTCGCGCGGCGCTCAGTACTGCCGCCAGACTTGCCCGTGCGGCCCCTGCCGGTCACGGGCCGGGGCCCAGGCTGTCGGTCTCTCACCCCATATGAGGTCGGCGTGCACAGGCGGGTGGCGAGCGGTCTGGCCCTGCATCCCCCCCCCCGTACCCAGGCTGCTTCTTTCGATGCTGCTGCAGACACCCCTCTGTCGGATGTTGCACTGCCCCCCTTTCTAGCAGTGACGGCGCTCCAGTATCTCATCCTGAGGCCAATGCTCGGAATGGCAGGCGGTTAGGGCAGGATTTATTGCAGCAGGACGGCTATGCCGTGATACCCGACAGTGAGGGATCTTCCGGGTCCTTGCTTCCGACGGGGGGTTTGCGAAACTCCTGTGGGGCACGCGACTCGCGTGTCGGGTCTGATCTTAGCGCGCCGGCAATGGCGGCTGCACCCTTGGTGGACGCCACCGTCTTGTCCGCCATTGGTGCCGCTGTCGTGCCGGCGGTGGCTCCCTTGTTATCCTCCGTACCCGGGGGTCAGGGGCAGGCCACTGCTTCTTTGGCAGATAGCACTGCGCGATCTCTTACTCTGCTCCTGTCCACTGGTGTGACGGTCGTAACGCCAGCCCTGCACACGGCGGCTCCAGGACCGGTGGGGGGGGACAGGTGAACAATGTCTCTTTTGTCTCCCAGCCGTGGACGTCGGGATAGAAATGGAGTCAGTCGGTGCCTCCACCAATCATCCGGCGGGTCCTGGGATGGACGGGTTCCCTCTCGTGTGGGTGAGTCTTCATCGGACCCTGACTGGTCCAAGGGGAGCGTGGTTACCCCCGTAGCGGTTTGGGGATCAAGTACTCAGTTCCGCTACTCTTGCGGGGGCAGCAGTACGCGTCTGGTTTTCCAGCGAGCGCAGGTAGACACAGGCACAGGCGTCGGGGCACGGACTCTTCCCTCGCCTCCACGTCCTCGGAGGGAGTGTCCTCCTCCGACGGCGGTTTGCACAGGGTCAAGCGTCACCAACAGCACGAGCGCCGGTATTCAACCTCTTCCGCCTCGCAAGTGTCGGTGGAGTCGTACACCATTCACTGCGCCAACACGGCAGTGCAACGTGGGCTCAGGCCCCGGGTCCGGGACCGGATCCGTGAGGGCCTATACGGCAATAATTTTGCTCTTACTAGCGATAATCGTACAGCCTTGCTTTCAGCTAAGACATAGGGACAGGGTAGCGAGGGCGCTTTGCGCTCCTACCCGAATTGGGTTAGAAGCATGTTGATCTTCGTGGCGTATTACTTACAGACGCGCCCGGACGAACACATGAACATTGGGCGCTATCAGTTCCTTATACACGTGCTGTACCATAAGTACAATGGGTCGGCTTGGCGACGTTACGATGTGGGCTTCCGGCACAAATAGCATGGGGCGACGCATCTATACCTACGGTAAAGTGGATGTGGAATTGTGCTCGGAGCTTACGCAGGCTGCCGGCTTTCCAGGGGGTTCATGGAGCGCGGGGCATTGTATATGCTTCGCTTTCTATATGGCCAATGTGACTTGGGTGGGCGATGTCGTTTTTGTCACTCCTGCATCAGATGTGGCGGATGCCATGGGATCAAGGACTGCCCCCAGACCTGGTACCGGGGGTAATTCTGTCCAGCAGACCCGTTAGAGCTGCGCTCCCGCGGCCCCAGGCGCTGGCCACAGCCCCCACCCCACTTAGACTTCGGGCTCTCATACCCTGGCTGCGACGATACCCACGGTCGGTGGACGCCCAATTCTTACATTCGGGTTTCGCTTCTAGCTTACCCTTGCCAATACATGGACTGGTGGTCCCGGGGCTGGTTCGATCCTGCGTTCGGCCCGGGAGTTCCGGAAGTGCTCCGTCAGAAGGTTAAGCCTGCAGTGGCATTGGGCAGGATGATAGGCCCTTTCCGAACCCCCCCCCCCTTACCAGATTTGGTCTTGTCCCCCGTAGGCATAGTGCCCAAGATGACCGCGGGCAAATTTCAGCTCATCCGACATCTTTCCTGTCCTCTTGGGTCATCGGTTAATGATGCTATCCCTTATTATCGGTGTAGAGTCATTTACCTACCTTTTGATTCGGCCATAGACACCATTAGGTCATTTGGTCCGGGGGGCAGGGAGGTGTAAAATTGGACATCGAGTCAGCGTTTCGTCTCCTCCCGCTGCAATCTTCCGCCTTTCGATTTTATGGGTTTTCACACTGGACGATGGCTACTACTTCGATAGATGCCTCCCTATGGGTTGTTCTGTCTCTTGCTCATACTTCGAAAGGTTCAGCTCTTTCCTCTAATGCTGTCGGGGGCAGGCGACGGGCTAGCGGGTAATTTCGCACTACTTGGACTATTTTCTTTTGATCGGCCCACTGGCCTCTGATCGCTGCGTCTACTTGCGGCAGAGGGCATTGGCCCGCTTTGCACACTTCGGGGTTCCGGTTGCACCAGAGAAGATGGTGGGTCCCTCCGCCTCCTTGGTTTACCTCGGGATTCAGTTTGATACGGTCGGTGGTCTCTGTAGGCTCCCTGTGGACAAGGTGTTGCGTCTTCACGATGGTATCCTCTGTGGGCTCGCTGCGGGCAAGCTTACACTGAAACAGGCTCAATCTTTATGGGACCTGTTTAATTTTGCTTGCAAGGTTATCCCCATGGGTAGGGTTTGCTGTAGAAAATTGTACCGGGCTACAGTGGGATTAGGCGCCCGCATCATTTTCTTAGCTTATCACTCGAAATCCGGCGGGATTTTCGTATTTGGGACGAATTTCTAGTTCATTTCCACGGCGTCTTATTATGGTGTGCGTCTCCTTGGCCGCATGCCTGGTTTAGCGTGCACCTCCCGACTAACATGCTGTTGCGGGCACTTTTTCCCCATTCTGGTCGAATTGGTGTTGTGCGATGCCCTGCGTAACAAACAGGTTATCTTCTAGTGCGACAACTTGGCCGTGGTTGTTTGCTATGAACCGGCAGACGTCCACGTCCTCGCCTGTCCTGCGGGTCCTTGCACAGATAGTCTTGCTATGCTTGGTGCGAGCAAAGCATGTCCCGGGCGTGCTAACAACATTGCTGATGCCCTTTCTCGTGGCGACTGGCAGCGGTTTAGGCGCTGGGCTCCTGCAGCTCTACTCCATGGGGAATCATGTCCTGCTTATGTGTGGCAGGTTATCCGCCCGGATTGGAGGATGTAGCCCACAGGTCGTTGGCCCCGGCAACTTTCGCGGCTTATCTGGCCGCCTGGGAGCAGTGGAGTCACTACCTTTTGGAGAGGGGTCATAGTGGTAAGGCCTCTCACGACTTCCTTTTAGCTGACATCTGGTTTTGTACACCGACGGGATTTCGCAGGCGTATGTTGGTAGGGTTCTTACGGGAATATCTTACTTTCTGCAGCTTCGGGGGGAGGAGGCCTTTACTAAGTCCTTTTTCCTTCGGAGGGTGTTGAAAGCATGGGCTCTGGCGATCCCGCCCCCTGGCCGGACAATCGCCGGTCGATCAATGGGTCTTTGCTGAGGCGAATTTTGGGATCCCTACGGAGTATTTGCTCTTCAGGGTACGCGGTTCGCCTCTTCATGACGACCTTTACGATGGCCTTTCACGGTGCGTTCAGGGTGGGTGAGCTGGTGTCCGTTTCTCGGACTTCTGCCTTGCCCATGCTGGAGGCCTGCATCGTCATACGCCCCGACGGTTTGTGGTGTAGGATTCAGCGCTCCGAGACTGACGTAGTTGGCGGGGGGCTTTGGGTTCGAATGGGGTCGGGCTCATGGGCAGGGCATTTGTCCAGTTACAGCGGCCCGGTTTTATTCATCCGTACGGCCTCCGACGCCTTCCGGGTGGCTCGTCCGTTGTGGCGGTTCACCGTTGACTTATCTCTATTCCGGTCGGTTTTGGGACGTTGTATTTTATACCTGGGTCTGTCTCCGGCCGACTATGGGACTCACTCTTTCCGCATCGGCGCCGCTTCAGCTGCTGCTGCGGCGGGTTGGTCCGAAGTCGAAGTCCGGGCACTGGGTAGGTGGAGGTCTGCTGCAGTCAGGCGCTATATCAGGCCTTTTCCTCCCAGTGCGCCCCTTTTGAGGATTAGCTGCTCGTCGCAGTTGCACTTTGCGACTGCGGGGGCCTTGAGGAATTTTTGTTTTATCGTTGGTTTTAATTACGGCTGTTGCCGGCTGACGAAGTTTTGCGTTTTTGCCTCAATTCAAATTGGGCGACCCCCCCCCCTTCCCCCCTGTTAGGGTCGCTGGTTAGGTTACCCATTCTTCTCCATACTACATTTTGTTTATTCACCTCAGTCACACCCTTCTTTTGCAGGACAGCGGCTCGATCCGCGCTTTATATGGCTTGGCCATTCCCACGTCGGTGTCGGCTCTAGCTTGTGACATGATCCGGTTTCCAGAGCGGCAGGCTGTGTGCTGGTTGGGGCGTAGAGGCCTCCGCTGGGACGGCCTGCGGGATTGGCTGAGGTCGGCAGTCGGCCGATTCGGGTATCTGCTTTTTCTGGTCCTGCCTGTGGGTGGCAATGATCTGGTACACCGGGTCTTGAGGTCTGTTTAGCTTTGTGTTCTGTTTTCCTTAGTGTTCTGTTTTTCTTTAGTACGAGTATGCTTTAGTTGAGTTGAGTTTTCGGTTCGGTGGCGGTGGCAGGTGGGTAACCTGGCAGTTGGCCGGTTTCTGAACGGTTATTTTAGTTTAACTTAAGGAGTTTATTGTTAGTAAGTTCGGGTGAACTTTTCGGTATTTTTATAGTCTTATTATTAATTGATGGGCACCACCGTACCTGGTGGGCCCATATGATAGATCATAAACATATGTGGATATCGGGGCTGGAGGCCCAATTTTTTCCCCGTAGGGGCGGAAGCGTACCTCCGTCCCTACAACTGTCGGTGGGCAGGGTAGTGGCAGAAGGTCGACCCCTGGCCTTGGATTTTTGATTTCCGATGTCTGGGATGGAGGCAGGAGGCCGATCCCGGAACATCTGGGGCAGAAGGCACCCTCACACATATGTTTTTATTGCTCGGGATGGAGGCAGGAGGCCGATCCCGGAGCATCTGGGGCAGAAGGCCCCCTCACACACATATGTTTATTGCTCTATTTTGTCATATCATTTTGGATCACCCTTATTAAGTTGTTTATCATGCTTAACCGTTCTTCTCCCCGCCACCTTAGTTAGAGAGGGAAGTCTGCATTTTAGTTTTAGTATTAATAGGCCTTCCTCTCAGTCAAAATAAAAAGCTGACCCCTTTCACACCAATTACGGTTGTTGTGTCTTTATTTATTAAGATAAGTGTGCTTGAGTGGCGTGCGAATGCATCTGACGTGTGAAGTTTAAGACTACGTAGGTCATGTGATATGGCCGAAACAGCGTAAACTCACCGGCTGGGCTTGCTGCACGCCTCTTAATGCATCACTCTGGCACGGAAGGGGTTACAGTTTTTGTGGGAGGAATGTAAGGAAAACTGCCTGGATTGTGATTGGCTGGAATCTGTATAGGGGCTGGTCTGACATACATATAGTCTTCAGACCCAGGACATCCTGCCTCTTGCCTGCTTTTTCCGTGACCCACCCTCCCGCCCTGGGGAGTTAGTTTTTGTTGCTACAGTGGGGTTACTTGTGTCGGCTTTTGGTGGCCGGTTTCTGAACGGTTATTTTAGTTTAACTTAAGGAGTTTATTGTTAGTAAGTTCGGGTGAACTTTTCGGTATTTTTATAGTCTTATTATTAATTGATGGGCACCACCGTACCTGGTGGGCCCATATGATAGATCATAAACATATGTGGATATCGGGGCTGGAGGCCCAATTTTTTCCCCGTAGGGGCGGAGCGTACCTCCGTCCCTACAACTGTCGGTGGGCAGGGGTAGTGGCAGAAGGTCGACCCCTGGCCTTGGATTTTTGATTTCCGATGTCTGGGATGGAGGCAGGAGGCCGATCCCGGAACATCTGGGGCAGAAGGCCCCCTCACACATATGTTTTTATTGCTCGGGATGGAGGCAGGAGGCCGATCCCGGAACATCTGGGGCAGAAGGACGCCTCACACACATATGTTTATTGATCTATTTTGTCATATCATTTTGGATCACCCTTATTAAGTTGTTTATCATGCTTAACCGTTCTTCTCCCCGCCACCTTAGTTAGAGAGGGAAGTCTGCATTTTAGTTTTAGTATTAATAGGCCTTCCTCTCAGTCAAAATAAAAAGCTGACCCCTTTCACGCCAATTACGGTTGTTGTGTCTTTATTTATTAAGATAAGTGTGCTTGAGTGGCGTGCGAATGCATCTGACGTGTGAAGTTTAGTACTAAAAGTGCGCAATACACCACGTTTGAATTCATTATTGACTTTAGTGCCTAACAATACGATTAATCGCTATTAATCGCAGAAAATCCTGCGATTAATCGCGATTAGAAATTTTAATAATTGCCCAGCACTAATATATATATATATATATTTATATATATATATATATATATATATATATACATATATATAAAACATTGGTGGTCATTCCGAGTTGTTCGCTCGCAAGCTGCTTTTAGCAGCTTTGCACACGCTAAGCCACCGCCTACTGGGAGTGAATCTTAGCTTATCAAAATAGCGAACGAAAGATTCGCAATATTGCGAAAATACTTCTCTGTGCAGTTTCTGAGTAGCTCGAGACTTACTCTGCCAGTGCGATCAGTTCAGTGCTTGTCGTTCCTGGTATGACGTCACAAACACACCCAGCGTTCGCCCAGACACTCCTCCGTTTCTCCAGCCACTCCCGCATTTTTCCCAGAAACTGTTGCGTTTTTTCGCACACACTCATAAAACGGCCTGTTTCCGCCCAGAAACACCCACTTCCTGTCAATCACATTACGATCACCAGAACGAAGAAAAAACCTCGTAATGCCGTGAGTAAAATTCCTAACTGCACAGCAAATTTACTTGGCGCAGTCGCACTGCGGACATTGCGCATGCGCAGTAGCGACTAATCGCTCCGTTGCGAGAAAAAAATAACGAGCGAACAACTCGGAATGACCCCCATTGTCTTTATTGAAGCATAACATGCTAAATCAAAGGTAGAAAGGGTTACAATAACAGTGTCACACAAAGAGCATGGATACAAAACTCGTAACAATGTATAGGAGGCATTATATTAAGATGTGGGAACCATTGACAGGTAGTTTTTAAAACCTCCGGTTGATACTGTAAATATGGTGGTTTACAGTATATTGGCCCTCATTCCGAGTTGATCGGTCGCAAGGCGAATTTAGCAGAGTTACACACGCTAAGCCGCCGCCTACTGGGAGTGTATCTTAGCATCTTAAAATTGCGACCGATGTATTCGCAATATTGCGATCACAAACTACTTAGCAGTTTTAGAGTAGCTCCACACTTACTCTGCCTGTGCGATCAGTTCAGTGCTTGTCGTTCCTGGTTTGACGTCACAAACACACCCAGCGTTCGCCCAACCACTCCCCCGTTTCTCCGGCCACTCCTGCGTTTTTTCCGGAAACGGTAGCGTTTTCAGCCACACGCCCATAAAACGCCGTGTTTCCGCCCAGTAACACCCATTTCCTGTCAATCACATTACGATCGCCGGAGCGATGAAAAAGCCGTGAGTAAAAATACTATCTTCATAGCAAAGATACTTGGCGCAGTCGCAGTGCGAATATTGCGCATGCGCACTAAGCGGAATTTCACTGCGATGCGATGAAAAATACCGAGCGAACGACTCGGAATGAGGGCCTTTGCATTGTACTGGAAAACTTTAATTGCACAAGAATTAGTATTAAATACTAGAGATGAGCGGGTTCGGTTTCTCTGAATCCGAACCCGCCCGAACTTCATGGTTTTTTTCACGGGTCCGAGCAGACTCGGATCCTCCCGCCTTGCTCGGTTAACCCGAGCGCGCCCGAACGTCATCATGACGCTGTCGGATTCTCGCGAGACTCGGATTCTATATAAGGAGCCGCGCGTCGCCGCCATTTTCACACGTGCATTGAGATTGATAGGGAGAGGACGTGGCTGGCGTCCTCTCCATTTAGATTAGAAGAGAGAGAGAGAGAGAGAGATTGACCTGATTTACTGGAGCTTAGGAGTACTGTAGAAGTGTAGAGAGTGCAGAGTTTACTAGTGACTGACCACAGTGACCACCAGACAGTGCAGTTTTATTTAATATATCCGTTCTCTGCCTGAAAAAAACGATACACACAGTGACTCAGTCACATACCATATCTGTGTGCACTGCTCAGCCCAGTGTGCTGCATCATCTATGTATATATATCTGACTGTGCTCAGCTCACACAGCTTATAATTGTGGGGGAGACTGGGGAGCACTGCAGTGCCAGTTATAGGTTATAGCAGGAGCCAGGAGTACATATTATATTAAAATTAAACAGTGCACACTTTTGCTGCAGGAGTGCCACTGCCAGTGTGACTGACCAGTGACCTGACCACACTGACCACCAGTATAGTTAGTAGTATACTATATTGTGATTGCCTGAAAAAGTTAAACACTCGTCGTGTGACTTCACTTGTGTGGTGTTTTTTTTTTTATTCTATAAAAAACTCATTCTGCTGACATACAGTGTCCAGCAGGTCCGTCATTATATAATATATACCTGTCCGGCTGCAGTAGTGATATATATATATTTTTTATATCATTATTTATCATCCAGTCGCAGCAGACACAGTACGGTAGTTCACGGCTGTAGCTACCTCTGTGTCGGCACTCGGCAGTCCATCCATAATTGTATACCACCTACCCGTGGTTTTTTTTTCTTTCTTCTTTATACATACATACTACTACATCTCTTTATCAACCAGTCTATATTAGCAGCAGACACAGTACAGTACGGTAGTTCACGGCTGTAGCTACCTCTGTGTCGGCACTCGGCAGTCCGTCCATAATTGTATACCACCTACCCGAGGTTTTTTTTTCTTTCTTCTTTATACATACATACTACTACTTCTCTTTATCAACCAGTCTATATTAGCAGCAGACACAGTACAGTACGGTAGTTCACGGCTGTAGCTACCTCTGTGTCGGCACTCGGCAGTCCGTCCATAATTGTATACCACCTACCCGAGGTTTTTTTTTCTTTCTTCTTTATACATACATACTACTACATCTCTTTATCAACCAGTCTTTATTAGCAGCAGACACAGTACAGTACGGTAGTTCACGGCTGTAGCTACCTCTGTGTCGGCACTCGGCAGTCCGTCCATAATTGTATACCACCTACCCGAGGTTTTTTTTTCTTTCTTCTTTATACATACATACTACTACATCTCTTTATCAACCAGTCTATATTAGCAGCAGACACAGTACAGTACGGTAGTTCACGGCTGTAGCTACCTCTGTGTCGGCACTCGGCAGTCCGTCCATAATTGTATACCACCTACCCGAGGTTTTTTTTTCTTTCTTCTTTATACATACATACTACTACATCTCTTTATCAACCAGTCTATATTAGCAGCAGACACAGTACAGTACGGTAGTTCATGGCTGTAGCTACCTCTGTGTCGGCACTCGGCAGTCCGTCCATAATTGTATACCACCTACCCGAGGTTTTTTTTTCTTTCTTCTTTATACATACATACTACTACATCTCTTTATCAACCAGTCTATATTAGCAGCAGACACAGTACAGTACGGTAGTTCACGGCTGTAGCTACCTCTGTGTCGGCACTCGGCAGTCCGTCCATAATTGTATACCACCTACCCGAGGTTTTTTTTTCTTTCTTCTTTATACATACATACTACTACATCTCTTTATCAACCAGTCTATATTAGCAGCAGACACAGTACAGTACGGTAGTTCACGGCTGTAGCTACCTCTGTGTCGGCACTCGGCAGTCCGTCCATAATTGTATACCACCTACCCGAGGTTTTTTTTTCTTTCTTCTTTATACATACATACTACTACATCTCTTTATCAACCAGTCTATATTAGCAGCAGACACAGTACAGTACGGTAGTTCACGGCTGTAGCTACCTCTGTGTCGGCACTCGGCAGTCCGTCCATAATTGTATACCACCTACCCGAGGTTTTTTTTTCTTTCTTCTTTATACATACATACTACTACATCTCTTTATCAACCAGTCTATATTAGCAGCAGACACAGTACAGTACGGTAGTTCACGGCTGTAGCTACCTCTGTGTCGGCACTCGGCAGTCCGTCCATAATTGTATACCACCTACCCGTGTTTTTTTTTTCTTTCTTCTTTATACTTATACATACTACTACATCTCTTTATCAACCAGTCTATATTAGCAGCAGACACAGTACAGTACGGTAGTCCACGGCTGTAGCTACCTCTGTGTCGGCACTCGGCAGTCCGTCCATAATTGTATACCACCTAACAGTGGTTTTTTTTTCTTTCTTCTTTATACTTATACATACTACTACATCTCTTTATCAACCAGTCTATATTAGCAGCAGACACAGTACAGTACGGTAGTCCACGGCTGTAGCTACCTCTGTGTCGGCACTCGGCAGTCCGTCCATAATTGTATACCACCTACCCGTGGTTTTTTTTTCTTTCTTCTTTATACTTATACATACTACTACATCTCTTTATCAACCAGTCTATATTAGCAGCAGACACAGTACAGTACGGTAGTCCACGGCTGTAGCTACCTCTGTGTCGGCACTCGGCAGTCCGTCCATAATTGTATACCACCTACCCGTGGTTTTTTTTTTCTTTCTTCTTTATACTTATACATACTACTACATCTCTTTATCAACCAGTCTATATTAGCAGCAGACACAGTACAGTACGGTAGTCCACGGCTGTAGCTACCTCTGTGTCGGCACTCGGCAGTACGTCCATAATTGTATACCACCTACCCGTGGTTTTTTTTTCTTTCTTCTTTATACTTATACATACTACTACATCTCTTTATCAACCAGTCTTTATTAGCAGCAGACACAGTACAGTACGGTAGTTCACGGCTGTAGCTACCTCTGTGTCGGCACTCGGCAGTCCGTCCATAATTGTATACTAGTATCCATCCATCTCCATTGTTTACCTGAGGTGCCTTTTAGTTGTGCCTATTAAAATATGGAGAACAAAAATGTTGAGGTTCCAAAATTAGGGAAAGATCAAGATCCACTTCCACCTCGTGCTGAAGCTGCTGCCACTAGTCATGGCCGAGACGATGAAATGCCAGCAACGTCGTCTGCCAAGGCCGATGCCCAATGTCATAGTACAGAGCATGTCAAATCCAAAACACCAAATATCAGTAAAAAAAGGACTCCAAAACCTAAAATAAAATTGTCGGAGGAGAAGCGTAAACTTGCCAATATGCCATTTACCACACGGAGTGGCAAGGAACGGCTGAGGCCCTGGCCTATGTTCATGGCTAGTGGTTCAGCTTCACATGAGGATGGAGGCACTCAGCCTCTCGCTAGAAAAATGAAAAGACTCAAGCTGGCAAAAGCAGTAGCACTGCAAAGAACTGTGCGTTCTTCGAAATCCCAAATCCACAAGGAGAGTCCAATTGTGTCGGTTGCGATGCCTGACCTTCCCAACACTGGACGTGAAGAGCATGCGCCTTCCACCATTTGCACGCCCCCTGCAAGTGCTGGAAGGAGCACCCGCAGTCCAGTTCCTGATAGTCAGATTGAAGATGTCAGTGTTGAAGTACACCAGGATGAGGAGGATATGGGTGTTGCTGGCGCTGGGGAGGAAATTGACCAGGAGGATTCTGATGGTGAGGTGGTTTGTTTAAGTCAGGCACCCGGGGAGACACCTGTTGTCCGTGGGAGGAATATGGCCGTTGACATGCCTGGTGAAAATACCAAAAAAATCAGCTCTTCGGTGTGGAGGTATTTCAACAGAAATGCGGACTACAGGTGTCAAGCCGTGTGTTCCCTTTGTCAAGCTGTAATAAGTAGGGGTAAGGACGTTAACCACCTCGGAACATCCTCCCTTATACGTCACCTGCAGCGCATTCATAATAAGTCAGTGACAAGTTCAAAAACTTTGGGTGACAGCGGAAGCAGTCCACTGACCAGTAAATCCCTTCCTCTTGTAACCAAGCTCACGCAAACCACCCCACCAACTCCCTCAGTGTCAATTTCCTCCTTCCCAAGGAATGCCAATAGTCCTGCAGGCCATGTCACTGGCAATTCTGACGAGTCCTCTCCTGCCTGGGATTCCTCCGATGCATCCTTGCGTGTAATGCCTACTGCTGCTGGCACTGCTGTTGTTGCTGCTGGGAGTCGATGGTCATCCCAGAGGGGAAGTCGTAAGACCACTTTTACTACTTCCACCAAGCAATTGACTGTCCAACAGTCCTTTGCGAGGAAGATGAAATATCACAGCAGTCATCCTACTGCAAAGCGGATAACTGAGGCCTTGGCATCCTGGGTGGTGAGAAACGTGGTTCCAGTATCCATCATTACTGCAGAGCCAACTAGAGACTTGTTGGAGGTACTGTGTCCCCGGTACCAAATACCATCTAGGTTCCATTTCTCTAGGCAGGCGATACCGAAAATTTACACAGACCTCAGAAAAAGAGTCACCAGTGTCCTAAAAAATGCAGCTGTACCCAATGTCCACTTAACTACGGACATGTGGACAAGTGGAGCAGGGCAGGGTCAGGACTATATGACTGTGACAGCCCACTGGGTAGATGTATGGACTCCCGCCGCAAGAACAGCAGCGGCGGCACCAGTAGCAGCATCTCGCAAACGCCAACTCTTTCCTAGGCAGGCTACGCTTTGTATCACCGCCTTCCAGAATACGCACACAGCTGAAAACCTCTTACGGCAACTGAGGAAGATCATCGCGGAATGGCTTACCCCAATTGGACTCTCCTGTGGATTTGTGGCATCGGACAACGCCAGCAATATTGTGTGTGCATTAAATATGGGCAAATTCCAGCACGTCCCATGTTTTGCACATACCTTGAATTTGGTGGTGCAGAATTATTTAAAAAACGACAGGGGCGTGCAAGAGATGCTGTCGGTGGCCAGAAGAATTGCGGGACACTTTCGGCGTACAGGCACCACGTACAGAAGACTGGAGCACCACCAAAAACTACTGAACCTGCCCTGCCATCATCTGAAGCAAGAGGTGGTAACGAGGTGGAATTCAACCCTCTATATGCTTCAGAGGTTGGAGGAGCAGCAAAAGGCCATTCAAGCCTATACAATTGAGCACGATATAGGAGGTGGAATGCACCTGTCTCAAGCGCAGTGGAGAATGATTTCAACGTTGTGCAAGGTTCTGCTGCCCTTTGAACTTGCCACACGTGAAGTCAGTTCAGACACTGCCAGCCTGAGTCAGGTCATTCCCCACATCAGGCTTTTGCAGAAGAAGCTGGAGACATTGAAGGAGGAGCTAACACGGAGCGATTCCGCTAGGCATGTGGGACTTGTGGATGGAGCCCTTAATTCGCTTAACAAGGATTCACGGGTGGTCAATCTGTTGAAATCAGAGCACTACATTTTGGCCACCATGCTCGATCCTAGATTTAAAGCCTACCTTGGATCTCTCTTTCCGGCAGACACAAGTCTGCTGGGGTTGAAAGACCTGCTGGTGAGAAAATTGTCAAGTCAAGCGGAACGCGACCTGTCAACATCTCCTCCTTCACATTCTCCCGCAACTGGGGGTGCGAGGAAAAGGCTCAGAATTCCGAGCCCACCCGCTGGCGGTGATGCAGGGCAGTCTGGAGCGACTGCTGATGCTGACATCTGGTCCGGACTGAAGGACCTGACAACGATTACGGACATGTCGTCTACTGTCACTGCATATGATTCTCTCACCATTGAAAGAATGGTGGAGGATTATATGAGTGACCGCATCCAAGTAGGCACGTCACACAGTCCATACTTATACTGGCAGGAAAAAGAGGCAATTTGGAGGCCATTGCACAAACTGGCTTTATTCTACCTAAGTTGCCCTCCCACAAGTGTGTACTCCGAAAGAGTGTTTAGTGCCGCCGCTCACCTTGTCAGCAATCGGCGTACGAGGTTACATCCAGAAAATGTGGAGAAGATGATGTTCATTAAAATGAATTATAATCAATTCCTCCGCGGAGACATTGACCAGCAGCAATTGCCTCCACAAAGTACACAGGGAGCTGAGATAGTGGATTCCAGTGGGGACGAATTGATAATCTGTGAGGAGGGGGATGTACACGGTGATATATCGGAGGATGATGATGAGGTGGACATCTTGCCTCTGTAGAGCCAGTTTGTGCAAGGAGAGATTAATTGCTTCTTTTTTGGGGGGGGTCCAAACCAACCCGTCATATCAGTCACGGTCGTGTGGCAGACCCTGTCACTGAAATGATGGGTTGGTTAAAGTGTGCATGTCCTGTTTTGTTTATACAACATAAGGGTGGGTGGGAGGGCCCAAGGACAATTCCATCTTGCACCTCTTTTTTCTTTTATTTTTCTTTGCGTCATGTGCTGTTTGGGGAGGGTTTTTTGGAAGGGACATCCTGCGTGACACTGCAGTGCCACTCCTAAATGGGCCCGGTGTTTGTGTCGGCCACTAGGGTCGCTTATCTTACTCACACAGTCAGCTACCTCATTGCGCCTCTTTTTTTCTTTGCGTCATGTGCTGTTTGGGGAGGGTTTTTTGGAAGGGACATCCTGCGTGACACTGCAGTGCCACTCCTAAATGGGCCCGGTGTTTGTGTCGGCCACTAGGGTCGCTTATCTTACTCACACAGTCAGCTACCTCATTGCGCCTCTTTTTTTCTTTGCGTCATGTGCTGTTTGGGGAGGGTTTTTTGGAAGGGCCATCCTGCGTGACACTGCAGTGCCACTCCTAGATGGGCCCGGTGTTTGTGTCGGCCACTAGGGTCGCTAATCTTACTCACACAGCTACCTCATTGCGCCTCTTTTTTGCGTCATGTGCTGTTTGGGGAGGGTTTTTTGGAAGGGACATCCTGCGTGACACTGCAGTGCCACTCCTAAATGGGCCCGGTGTTTGTGTCGGCCACTACGGTCGCTAATCTTACTCACACAGCTACCTCATTGCGCCTCTTTTTTTCTTTGCGTCATGTGCTGTTTGGGGAGGGTTTTTTGGAAGGGACATCCTGCGTGACACTGCAGTGCCACTCCTAAATGGGCCCGGTGTTTGTGTCGGCCACTAGGGTCGCTTATCTTACTCACACAGTCAGCTACCCCATTGCGCCTCTTTTTTTCTTTGCGTCATGTGCTGTTTGGGGAGTGTTTTTTGGAAGGGCCATCCTGCGTGACACTGCAGTGCCACTCCTAGATGGGCCCGGTGTTTGTGTCGGCCACTAGGGTCGCTAATCTTACTCACACAGCTACCTCATTGCGCCTCTTTTTTTCTTTGCGTCATGTGCTGTTTGGGGAGGGTTTTTTGGAAGGGACATCCTGCGTGACACTGCAGTGCCACTCCTAAATGGGCCCGGTGTTTGTGTCGGCCACTACGGTCGCTAATCTTACTCACACAGCTACCTCATTGCGCCTCTTTTTTTCTTTGCGTCATGTGCTGTTTGGGGAGGGTTTTTTGGAAGGGACATCCTGCGTGACACTGCAGTGCCACTCCTAAATGGGCCCGGTGTTTGTGTCGGCCACTAGGGTCGCTTATCTTACTCACACAGTCAGCTACCTCATTGCGCCTCTTTTTTTCTTTGCGTCATGTGCTGTTTGGGGAGTGTTTTTTGGAAGGGCCATCCTGCGTGACACTGCAGTGCCACTCCTAGATGGGCCCGGTGTTTGTGTCGGCCACTAGGGTCGCTAATCTTACTCACACAGCTACCTCATTGCGCCTCTTTTTTTCTTTGCGTCATGTGCTGTTTGGGGAGGGTTTTTTGGAAGGGACATCCTGCGTGACACTGCAGTGCCACTCCTAAATGGGCCCGGTGTTTGTGTCGGCCACTAGGGTCGCTAATCTTACTCACACAGCTACCTCATTGCGCCTCTTTTTTTCTTTGCGTCATGTGCTGTTTGGGGAGGGTTTTTTGGAAGGGACATCCTGCGTGACACTGCAGTGCCACTCCTAGATGGGCCAGGTGTTTGTGTCGGCCACTACGGTCGCTTAGCTTAGTCATCCAGCGACCTCGGTGCAAATTTTAGGACTAAAAATAATATTGTGAGGTGTGAGGTATTCAGAATAGACTGAAAATGAGTGGAAATTATGGTTTTTGAGGTTTATAATAATATGGGATCAAAATGACCCCCAAATTCTATGATTTAAGCTGTTTTTTAGGGTTTTTTGAAAAAAACACCCGAATCCAAAACACACCCGAATCCGACAAAAAAAATTCGGTGAGGTTTTGCCAAAACGCGGTCGAACCCAAAACACGGCCGCGGAACCGAACCCAAAACCAAAACACAAAACCCGAAAAATTTCAGGCGCTCATCACTATTAAATACAGGTGTGCTTTTCATCCTATCCACAGTAGTGGTTATTCGCTGTGTTTATACTGCAGTTAGTGTGCCCTCTGCATGCGGGTGCACTGCGTACTCACTCATAGGGGGTCATTCCGAGTTGATTGCTAGCTAAAAATGTTCGCTGCGCAGCGATGATGCAAAAAAAGTCACTTCTGCGCATGCAGAGAGAACACACAAGCATGCGCATGCGTATGCGGCACAGTGCGCACGCGCAACGTACTTTCACAACGGCCGATGTTTTTTTACACAAGGTCTAGCAAAGCTTTTCAGTCGCACTGCTGGTCGCAGAGTGATTGACATGAAGAGGGCATTTCTGGGTGTCAACTGACAGTTTTCAGGGAGTGTTTGGAAAAACGCAGGCGTGCTAGAAAAAACGCAGGCGTGGCTGGCCGAACGCAGGGCATGTTTGTGACGTCAAATCAGGAAATGAACAGTCTGAAGTGATGGCAAGCTAGGAGTAGGTCTGGAGCTACTCTGATACTGCACAATTTTTTTTTGTGGCCGCTCCGCGATCCTTTCGTTCGCACTTCTGCTAAGCTAAAATACACTCCCAGAGGGCGGCGGCTTAGCGTTTGTATGGCTGCTAAAAACAGCTAGCGAGTGATCAACTCGGAATGACCCCCATTATCCATAGTATCGCATGATGACCATGCTTCCATGATCGGATTGTGACGCACGCGGGCGCCAATAATCGTCCATGTGATGTGTTTGCATGCGGGAGTATGAATGAGCGGGGACACATCCATATGTGCAATATTGTGGGTGAATCACAATGACCGCTGCATCCTAGCACTTCTTATACAGATTCAGACGCATTTGCACACAGATGTACAAGTATTGCATATCAAATTGGTCAGTTTAGTCACATGAAGCAGTTTTTTTGTCACATCACATTGCGACTAAGATGCGCAGTCAAGTGATATGGTGTGAAAAAGACACTTGCACTGGACCTGGCGCACTGAGAAGGAATGTTTGGGGTGGACTGCGGCAATAGTGTATGAGGACACATCTGTGTGCAAACAAGACAGAGCAGTACTCACACTGCCAATACTGTGTATGTAGTACATTCAATAGAAAAATTATTAACCAGTAGTTATACAAATTGGGGTACACCAAATATACTGTAGATACATTTTTATGAATTTAAGCTTTTGCAGCTCCACCCTCAACCATACCACAGAGCAGGATACATTGGCTGTCATCTTCCCAGCTTTATGTGCAGACTATAAAGTCTGAGACATGTGACTTTACAAATAAAGGATCTGATGCAGAGTTCAACGTATGACTGCTGAGTATTGCAGAGCGCATGCTCTAATACTTAGTGCCCACAATTACGTGATACAGAGGTGTATGTGTATCAGTCACATATATAGGTAAATGGGTTGTAACAAGAAGTTCACATTTGGCATAGCTAAGTGAGGGCAAGTCAGTGTACTGCGCGCTATGCAGAATTTGCGTAAACTTAGATATAGAAGTTGAGTGGCTAACTATTTGAGACAGGTTCACTAGTAATGCCCAAATATTAGTCCCAATGGATAGTGAGGGGTCCTTGTTTGTGTCGTTTTCTTTTTAGTAGTACTTGTGTGTACAAACTATAAAATATACCTTTCCAAACAATTAGATGGATGTAGCAAATTGGACGCAAACTCACGTGTCTTCATGTAGATGCAGCTCCGATAGGCATTACGGGGTGGTGATAGGGGATGGCTAAACCACCCCTCCTGCAGCCTAACCCTCCCCTTACAGCCTAAACCTAACTGTCTCCTCCCGCAGCCTAACCCTCACCTCTCCTCCAGCAGCCTAACCCTCACCTCTCCTCCCGCAGCCTAACCCGCTGTCGGGATTCTGACAATTGGGATCTCGACCGCTGAGATCCTGACTACATTCCCAATAGGAGACCTTCCTTGTAATGTGTTTGTGATCATTGATATGATCACTTCTCCTTCAGAAGCTGGTAGCACTACTGCGCGTGTGCTAGCTACCAGGGCCAAGCTCCAGATTAATCTACACATTCTGAAACTTGGAAAATTCAGCATTAAAGCAGCACCCATAGAAATCTATGAGGGCTGCTTTTGCGATCGAAAATGGGGGGTGCCGTAGATGCATTCAGTTGGTACGTAATATTTGCAGGTACCCCCTGAAAAACAGATGTTTTTTTAGCAGGTATCCCACAACTAAGCTTTGAGAAATATGCCTCTTAGGGTTTTATTAATATAAAAATATTCTTGACCAGACAATTACAGAGGTTTTCATCAATATAGTGCGTTTCGCCACTTCTTTAGCTAACAAAAATATACTGTTAATGTGCGTGGGGGATCTGGGCTTGGTATTAATCCTGAGAAATTTCCACCAATCAATATTATTTCCAGTATGGTGTCCACTCCGCTCATAACCCCCGACCTGTACGCTTAGCTACACTTGTGTCCGTTGTTTGATGATGATGTATATTAGCAAGCCAGGCATACAGAATGGGGCTGTCACATCACAAGATGATAATCACTCCGCATACGGGCACATTAACGCATTTAGAAGCAACATAAGCCTGATTCCCATCAAACTCAGCATCAGGTTCATAGTGCAAATACTTATTGCATCTAATGGCAGAAGCCAAAGCAAAAGTTCCAGATTGTACTGCTGGAACTTTGGGGCTAATTCAGACTTGTTTGCTCGCTAGGGTTTTTTTGCAGTCCTGCGTTTGCATAGTAGCCCATAGGGGAGTGTATTTTAGCTGTGCAAGTGTGCGAACGCATGTATAGCAGAGCTGTACAAACAAATCTTGTGTAGTCGCTGCACAGCCCAGGACTTAGCCGCTGCGATCACTTCAGCCTGTCCGGGACCAAAATTGACGTCAGGAACCCTCCCTACAAACACATGGACACGACTGCGTTTTTCCAAACACTCCCAGAAAACGGTCAGTTGACACCCACAAACAGCTTCTTCCTGTCAATCTCCTTGCGAACGCCCATGCGAATGGATTCTTCACACAAACCATTCACTGAGCGGCGATCCGCTTTCTACCCGTGCAATGCGTCTACGCATGCGCAGTTTAGACCTGATCGCCTGCTGTAGGAAAACGCAGCCTAGCTATCAGGTCTGAATAAGGCCCTTTGTACCTCTGCAGGATGGCCTATTATGGTAGTCATTGGTGCAATTGTTGGTGCAGCCTTTCTTATCTCTACCACCAATGAGATTTTTCAAAACTTAACTCCCCATTCAGAATGCGGTGCTTTGGAGACTGTTCTGAATCATAAAATAGCCATATAGCAAATGTGAAAAATGTGTCCCACCATTAAGCTTTCATGCTTAAAATGATATCAACACCCCTGTCCTTCAAACGCATTATACAATTATAGAAGACAGATGGAAGATTGTGAGATGGCTCATGTATCAGACTGTCAGATTCTGATCTTTACCCTGATTAGTTGAAGGAAGGATTTCAGAAGATTGAAGTTGTCCTGTCTGAAATTACCCATCAGCATTGTAGAATGTTATCACAGCAGAGCACGATTAACATGTAGATTATATCTGTTTCTCATTACATAGTTAATCTGTTTATTTATATATAAATCTGTATCCGCAATGCCGCGTTTGTTTTATAAAGGAAAGTGCTGAGCAGAGACATTATTATGGGTAACACGTGTATACGGAGGTATGTATAATATAGAGTAACAGCTTTACAGACCATAAAATACATTTTTTGTAACCGAGTGCATATATTTTCCCTGCTTTTGTTCTCATTTTGCCTCGGAAAGACTTTATTAAATTGACCCTTTGTGTATTTGTGGCCTGGCTATGATTACATTTGAATTATCCTTGAAGATAAATGTCTTTGTATCTGACAATACTATTCATGCTTTGTAAGACTCAAGCACTTTTCAATTTTCATTTGTTTTCTGAATGACACATGCAACGCTACAGTCCGCGAACATTTCATTTTTATAGCGTTCAGTGCTTTTCCAGGGAGAATTTCACTTCTGTTGAACATTTCTCCTTTATGACATATGAGAGCAAAGGGGACTCAATTTTTGATGGAACAAACAGTCTTAGAATTTTAACATGACCTCTCGTAACCGTCCATTTCACCAGTCTCTCCTCGTGTACAAGAAGATATTTCCCTTATCATTCCTCACTATTTAATGAAACTATTTTCATGCATCATTCTCTCCAAAGATGTTTTAGTAATGAAAAGCTATGTATTAACAGAAAGAAAAGGAAATTGGAATAAAGAAGGAATAAAATGAACAAAAGCCTCTATTGCAATGCTAAATTTATTGTTTGATTTTAGGGCTTTTAGGTATATGGAAATAGTGAGATTGATTGTAATGTATTTCATGTAGTTAGACTATCCGATTGGTGGTTCCCTAAGGTATTTCAACTCTTCTACAATAACATTTTTCATATTTTAACAAATTCTAGAAGTCTATTTGTCTCAATGACGCTGCAATAAAAATGCAAATCTGCACAAAAATACTTTGAAAACACTTTTGTACTTTAAAATATATTACTAAAAACCAAATACAAGTTGTCATGCAAAAGCCATGCTAGCTGTCACTGCTGAATCTCCCTACTATTAATAAATATGCCAGTAAAGCAAATGTAGTGAAGTAAGAAGTAAGAACTTTCTTTTTAGTTTAAAATGGATTTTCTCCATAGATATAGCAAAGCAAAGAAGATCACCAATCACTGTCACTAGAGCATTTACAGCCTGTCATATGTGGTTCTCTAGTGTTAGTGACCATGGGTGGAGCTATAGTGGCTGCAGGGGGTGCCATTGTTAAGGAGCCTATGGACTTACAGTGGCGGTTGAAAATTTACATGCAGTTATTAACGATACTGAAAGCAAAGGTTCACAAACTTTTGCAACTCACAGATATGTGATATTGGATCAAATTTTTTCCTCAATAAAAAAATGAGCACGTCTAATTTTTTTCTCTCATTTGTTTAATTTGGTTCTCTTTACCTACTTTTAGTACTTGTGTGAAAATCTGAGGTAGTTTTAGGCCAAATTTCAGCAGAAATATAAAAATTTCTGAAGGGTTCACAAACTTTCAAGCACCACTGTAAGGGGCCTCGAACCAGGTCATATTTTTGTTCCCAGAATTGTCTATTAATTACTTTGGTCTGGTCAGTTGCCCTCCCTTAAAAGCGTTCATATACAGTAGGGGATGGTCTTCAGTATGCCGACTGACGGGATCCCGGTGCACAGTATACCGGCGCCGGAATCCCGACAGCCGGCATACCGACAGCCGGCATACCAACACTTATTCTCCCTCGTGGGGGTTCACGACCCCCCTGCAGGGAGAATAAAATAGCGTGGCGCACGTAACGCACCACTGTGCCCGCAAGGGGCTCATTTGCGCTCGCCACACTGTCGGTAAGCCAGCGGTCGGGCTCCCGGCGTCGGTATGCTGGTCGCCGGGAGCCCGACCGCCGGCATACCATACTGAACCCACAGTAGGTGGAGGTCTCTCTCTCTCTAGCTCCAGACTGATATGATACATCTCCTATGCTCCCATGACAGGCATAGCTGAGTTAATCAACAAGCTTGGCACTGCTGGATAGTAGGCTTCTCCTTAATAACTGTCTATACACTCCACTGAATGTGGAATCTCCTGCATTAAGAAGTTTCTCCCTCGGGTAGGAGCTCTTTGGTCTCCGCTACCAACTCCTCTGTCTTTACACTCACAGGAAACTGCAAAACAGGACTCAAGACCTGCCAATAGGGATAGAGCATTTTAAGTATTGTCATTGGCTAATAAGAGGTGTATATACGATAAGTGGTGGTGGACCTACATTTTTGGGGCCCTGAAGTTTGAACTGTTATGGGAGCCCCTTGAAAACCAGCAATAGGGCAACATGCAACAAGGTCTAAAAGCCTTGTTGGAGAACGGGGATGGCGGGGTGGAGCCCTTAAAAATGGGCAATACAGTAAGCCCCTTCGCACCATCCTGAGTATGTGGAGAGAGGTCAGGCATTTGGCATGGTGAGAGAGTGCGGGTGGCAGATGTGGTTCATGAGGTGAGAGAGTCTGCAGAACAGATGTGGTGAATGGCAGGGCGAGAGTCTGTGGAGGAGGTCTGGTTACAGCAAGCCCCAACCCCTTTAATGTTTACCACTAACAACACCCCCCCCACCACCCCCTTTAATAATCACCTAACATCACCCCCTCCCTTCAGTAATCACCTCACAGGCACTCCCCCATTTCAATTATCACCTCACAGAACCCCTACTTCATTAATCATCTCACTGCACTCTCAGAGCCAGCAAAGTTAACTTTTTAGATGTCTCCTTGGCCAGGGCTCCTTCTCACCTTTCATTGCTCCCAGCCTCTTTCCCAGGACATGCCCTTTCAGCGTCCACCATTCTTGGAAAATTCATAAAGAGAATTTCTGCAGGCTGTTGGGAATGGTAGTTTAAAACAGATACACGTTTCACACTATTTACAGAGTGCAAATCACAGAACTAGAGAACAGCTCCCAGCAGGGGTGTAGTATGGCAACCCAGTGGTCAGGAGACCGCCGGTCAGCTTACCGACACCGGGATCCCGGCAGCATACCGACGCCGGGATCCCGGCGGGGAGGGGCAAGTGCAGCAAGCCCCTTGCGGGCTCGGTGGCGACCTGTGGTCGCCACGCGTTCTATTCCCACTCTATGGGTGTCGTGGACACCCACAAGTGGAAATAGTCCCTGTTGGTCGGCATGCCGACCATCGGGATAATGAGGGGTCGGGATGCTGGAGGAGGTCATGTGACTGTCGGTCTCCCGACCGCCGGTCACATGAATACCAACCCCCAGCAGCTCCCACTGTACTAAGTGACGTGCATCCAGTCTGTAATAGCAGCTATGATGCACTAGAAGCCTGGCTGTCATGGTGTTATTGGTGACTAGTGATGTGCACCGGACATTTTTCGAGTTTTGTGTTTTGGTTTTAGATTCGGTTCCGCGGCCGTGTTTTGGATTCGGACGCGTTTTGGCAAAACCTCACCGAAATTTTTTTGTCGGATTCGGGTGTGTTTTGGATTTGGGTGTTTTTTTTCAAAAAACCCTCAAAAACAGCTTAAATCATAGAAATTGGGGGTCATTTTGATCCCATAGTATTATTAACCGCAATAACCATAATTTCCACTCATTTCCAGTCTATTCTGAACACCTCACACCTCACAATATTATTTTTAGTCCTAAAATTTGCACTGAGGTCGATGGATGGCTAAGCTAAGCGACACAAGTGGTCGACACAAACACCTGGCCCATCTAGGAGTGGCACTGCAGTGTCAGACAGGATGGCACTTCAAAAAAATTGCCCCCAAACAGCACATGATGCAAAGAAAAAAAGAGGCGCACCAAGGTCGCTGTGTGACTAAGCTAAGCGACACAAGTGGCCGACACAAACACCTGGCCCATCTAGGAGTGGCACTGCAGTGTCAGACAGGATGGCACTTCAAAAAAATTGTCCCCAAACAGCACATGATGCAAAGAAAAAAAGAGGCGCACCAAGGTCGCTGTGTGACTAAGCTAAGCGACACAAGTGGCTGACACAAACACCTGGCCCATCTAGGAGTGGCACTGCAGTGTCAGACAGGATGGCACTTCAAAAAAATTGTCCCCAAACAGCACATGATGCAAAGAAAAAAAGAGGCGCACCAAGGTCGCTGTGTGACTAAGCTAAGCGACACAAGTGGCCGACACAAACACCTGGCCCATCTAGGAGTGGCACTGCAGTGTCAGACAGGATGGCACTTCAAAAAAATTGTCCCCAAACAGCACATGATGCAAAGAAAAATGAAAGAAAAAAGAGGTGCAAGATGGAATTGTCCTTGGGCCCTCCCACCCACCCTTATGTTGTATAAACAGGACATGCACACTTTAACGAACCCATCATTTCAGCGACAGGGTCTGCCACACGACTGTGACTGAAATGACGGGTTGGTTTGGGCCCCCACCAAAAAAGAAGCAATCAATCTCTCCTTGCACAAACTGGCTCTACAGAGGCAAGATGTCCTCCTCATCATCATCCTCCGATTCCTCACCCCTTTCACTGTGTACATCCCCCTCCTCACAGATTATGAATTCGTCCTCACTGGAATCCACCATCTCAGATCCCTGTGTACTTTCTGGAGGCAATTGCTGGTGAATGTCTCCACGGAGGAATTGATTATAATTCATTTTGATGAACATCATCTTCTCCACATTTTCTGGAAGTAACCTCGTACGCCGATTGCTGACAAGGTGAGCGGCTGCACTAAACACTCTTTCAGAGTACACACTTGTGGGAGGGCAACTTAGGTAGAATAAAGCCAGTTTGTGCAAGGGCCTCCAAATCGCCTCTTTTTCCTGCCAGTATACGTACGGACTGTCTGACGTGCCTACTTGGATGCGGTCACTCATATAATCCTCCACCATTCTTTCAATGGTGAGAGAATCATATGCAGTGACAGTAGACGACATGTCAGTAATCGTTGGCAGGTCCTTCAGTCCGGACCAGATGTCAGCACTCGCTCCAGACTGCCCTGCATCACCGCCAGCGGGTGGACTCAGAATTCTTAGCCTTTTCCTCGCACCCCCAGTGGCGGGAGAATGTGAAGGAGGAGATGTTGACGGGTCACGTTCCGCTTGACTTGACAATTTTCTCACCAGCAGGTCTTTGAACCTCTGCAGACTTGTGTCTGCCGGAAAGAGAGATACAACGTAGGTTTTAAATCAGGATCGAGCACGGTGGCTAAAATGTAGTGCTCTGATTTCAACAGATTGACCACCCGTGAATCCTGGTTTAACGAATTAAGGGCTCCATCCACAAGTCCCACATGCCTAGCGGAATCGCTCTGTTTTAGCTCCTCCTTCAATGTCTCCAGCTTCTTCTGCAAAAGCCTGATGAGGGGAATGACCTGACTCAGGCTGGCAGTGTCTGAACTGACTTCACGTGTGGCAAGTTCAAAGGGTTGCAGAACCTTGCACAACGTTGAAATCATTCTCCACTGCGCTTAAGTCAGGTGCATTCCCCCTCCTTTGCCTATATCGTGGGCAGATGTATAGGCTTGAATGGACTTTTGCTGCTCCTCCATCCTCTGAAGCATATAGAGGGTTGAATTCCACCTCGTTACCACCTCTTGCTTCAGATGATGGCAGGGCAGGTTCAGGACTGTTTGGTGGTGCTCCAGTCTTTTTTACGCGGTGGCTGAATGCCGAAAGTGGCCCGCAATTCTTCGGGCCACCGACAGCATCTCTTGCACGCCCCTGTCGTTTTTTAAATAATTCTGCACCACCAAATTCAATGTATGTGCAAAACATGGGACGTGCTGGAATTTGCCCAGATGTAATGCACGCACAATATTGCTGGCGTTGTCCGATGTCACAAATCCCCAGGAGAGTCCAATTGGGCTAAGCCATTCTGCGATGATCTTCCTCAGTTTCCGTAAGAGGTTGTCAGCTGTGTGCCTCTTCTGGAAAGCGGTGATACAAAGCGTAGCCTGCCTAGGATCGAGTTGGCGTTTGCGAGATGCTGCTACTGGTGCCGCCGCTGCTGTTCTTGCTGCGGGAGGCAATACATCTACCCAGTGGGCTGTCACAGTCATATAGTCCTGAGTCTGCCCTGCTCCACTTGTCCACATGTCCGTGGTTAAGTGGACATTGGGTACAACTGCATTTTTTAGGACACTGGTGAGTCTTTTTCTGAGGTCTGTGTACATTTTCGGTATCGCCTGCCTAGAGAAATGGAACCTAGATGGTATTTGGTACCGGGAACACAGTACCTCAATCAAGTCTCTAGTTGCCTCTGAATTAACGGTGGATACCGGAACCACGTTTCTCACCGCCCAGGCTGCCAAGGCCTGAGTTATCTGCTTTGCAGCAGGATGACTGCTGTGATATTTCATCTTCCTCGCAAAGGACTGTTGGACAGTCAGTTGCTTACTGGAAGTAGTACAAGTGGTCTTCCGACTTCCCCTCTGGGATGATGATCGACTCCCAGCAGCTACAACAGCAGCGCCAGCAGCAGTAGGCGTTACACTCAAGGATGCATCGGAGGAATCCCAGGCAGGAGAGGACTCATCAGACTTGTCAGTGACATGGCCTGCAGGACTATTGGCTTTCCTGGGTAAGGAGGAAATTGACACTGAGGGAGTTGGTGGTGTGGTTTGCAGGAGCTTGGTTACAAGAGGAAGGGATTTAGTGGTCAGTGGACTGCTTCCGCTGTCACCCAAAGTTTTTGAACTTGCCACTGACTTATGATGAATGCGCTGCAGGTGACGTATAAGGGAGGATGTTGACACCTGTTGTCCACATTTGTGTTGAAATAATTCCACACCGAAGAGCTGATTTTTTTTGTATTTTGACCAGGCATGTCAATGGCCATATTCGTCCCACGGACAACATATCTCCCCGGGTGCCTGACTTAAACAAACCACCTCACCATCAGAATCCTCCTTGTCAATTTCCTCCCCAGCGCCAGCAACACCCATATCCTCATCCTGGTGTACTTCAACACTGACATCTTCAATTTGACTATCAGGAACTGGACTGCGAGTGCTCCTTCCAGCACTTGCAGGGGGCGTGCAAATGGTGGAAGGCGCAAGCTCTTCCCGTCCAGTGTTGGGAAGGTCAGGCATCGCAACCGACACAATTGGACTCTCCTTGGGGATTTGTGATTTAGAAGAGCGCACAGTTCTTTGCTGTGCTTTTGCCAGCTTAAGTCTTTTCATTTTTCTAGCGAGAGGATGAGTGCTTCCATCCTCATGTGAATCTGAACCACTAGCCATGAACATAGGCCAGGGCCTCAGCCGTTCCTTGCCACTCCGTGTCGTAAATGGCATATTGGCAAGTTTACGCTTCTCATCAGATGCTTTTAATTTTGATTTTTGGGTCATTTTACTGAACTTTTGTTTTTTGGATTTTACATGCTCTCTACTATGACAATGGGCATCGGCCTTGGCAGACGACGTTGATGGCATTTCATCATCTCGGCCATGACTAGTGGCAGCAGCTTCAGCACGATGTGGAAGTGGATCTTGATCTTTCCCTATTTTAACCTCCACATTTTTGTTCTCCATTTTTTAATGTGTGGAATTATATGCCAGTATCAATAGCAATGGCC
Source organism: Pseudophryne corroboree (assembly GCF_028390025.1). Taxonomy (NCBI): domain Eukaryota; kingdom Metazoa; phylum Chordata; class Amphibia; order Anura; family Myobatrachidae; genus Pseudophryne; species Pseudophryne corroboree. The sequence goes on along the minus strand of NC_086444.1, from coordinate 183,717,446 downwards.
TACTACTATATATACTGCGCACAACTGAAATGCACCACAGGTATGGATGGATAGTATACTTGACGATACAGAGGTAGGTACAGCAGTGGCCTTCCGTACCGTACTGCTATATATACTGGTGGTCACTGTCAGCAAACTGCAAAACTAAAATGCACCACAGGTATAGAATCTAGATGGATAGTATACTTGATGACACAGAGGTAGGTAGAGCAGTGGCCTTCCGTACCGTACTGCTATATATACTGGTGGTCACTGTCAGCAAACTGCAAAACTAAAATGCACCACAGGTATAGAATGTAGATGGATAGTATACTTAATGATGACACAGAGGTAGGTACAGCAGTGGCCTTCCGTACCGTACTGCTATATATAGTATACTGGTGGTCACTGTGTCAGCAAACTGCAAAACTAAAATGCACCACAGGTATAGAATGTAGATGGATAGTATACTTAATGACGACACAGAGGTAGGTACAGCAGTGGCCTTCCGTACCGTACTGCTATATATAGTATACTGGTGGTCACTGTGTCAGCAAACTGCAAAACTAAAATGCACCACAGGTATAGAATGTAGATGGATAGTATACTTAATGACGACACAGAGGTAGGTACAGCAGTGGCCTTCCATACCGTACTGCTATATATAGTATACTGGTGGTCACTGTGTCAGCAAACTGCAAAACTATTTGCACCACAGGTATAGAATGTAGATGGATAGTATACTTAATGACGACACAGAGGTAGGTACAGCAGTGGCCTACTGTACCGTAATGCTATATATTATATACTTGTGGTCACTGGTCAGCAAAACTCTGCACTGTACTCCTCCTATATAATATTACACTGGTGGTCCCCAGTCCCCACAATAAAGCAGCACACTGAGCACAGATATGGAGTGTTTTTCAGGCAGACAACGTATACTGGTGGTCACTGTCAGCAAAACTCTGCACTGTACTCCTGCTATATAATACAGCTGCTCCCCAGTCCCCACAATTAAGCAGTGTGAGCACAGATATATGCAGCACACTGTGAGCACAGATATGGAGCGTTTTTTTCAGGCAGAGAACGGATAACTGGTGGTCACTGATCAGCAAAACTCTGCACTGTACTCCTCCTATATAATACAGCTGCTCCCCAGTCCCCACAATTAAGCAGTGTGAGCACAGATATATGCAGCACACTGAGCACAGATATGGAGCGTTTTTTTCAGGCAGAGAACGGATAACTGGTGGTCACTGATCAGCAAAAGCCTGCACTGTACTCCTCCTATATTATACAGCTGCTCCCCAGTCCTCCCCACAATTAAGCAATAATGCACAATCAAGTTCAACAATAACGGAGAGGACGCCAGCCACGTCCTCTCCCTAACATTTCCAATGCACGAGTGAAAATGGCGGCGACGCGCGGCTGCTTATATAGAATCCGAATCTCGCGAGAATCCGACAGCGGAATGATGACGTTCGGGCACGCTCTGGTTAACCGAGCCATTCGGGAGAATCCGAGTATGGCTCGGACCCGTGTAAAAAGGGTGAAGTTCGGGGGGGTTCGGTTTCCGAGAAACCGAACCCGCTCATCACTATTGGTGACAAGCTATAATCATACAGTACATAAAAATAGAGGTGAAAATGGGCACCTCCAGGATTAGGGGCCCTGAAGTTTAAGCTTAATTAGTAAAGAACACAGAGAAGCGCTGTCGTTGAAAGTATTATACAATTTATTAAAAAGGTAATTATCACAATTTAGTGAATAAAACCAGGTATCCTGTGGCTTGAAAACACAACAAATATTATGTACCAAACATTAATAGCTTAAATTTAAAGTAGCAGCAAATAAATAGCACATTCAAATGCTCCCCTAAAACAATGTAACCACCTGTGCTTCAGATGGTAATATAGCACTTGTAATTATAGGAAGCTCCTTGCTGAAAGCTCCACATGTGGGCTATTTGGACATATGAGCTCATTGGATGTTTTGAAGATTTGAAAGTCCATCCGTAGTGTAAATATAGTAAGCAGTTCACGTTTGTATTGTCCACTTAACAACTATCTGCTCCCAATATTCTCATTCAATATTTGAGAGGCTTTTATCGGGTAGCTTTAATAAGCGCAGTTCAATGCACAGCACGATGACATTTAAGCTTAAACCGCTATTTTGACAGTCTAGTGTTGTGCTTACCCCAGCCTCTGCTGAAATACAGTTGATCGGTAATTCCTTTCAAGTGGTGGGCGCCGGCTGCCCACACCGCTAAGCTGCGGCACCGAGGAAGTTGAAAAGAGCAGTGTATAATAGTGGACTGGACACTCGAGATGGCAAACAAAGACGTATGGATCCAAACCATATACCGCTCACTCGCGGTGATGTAGCGGGAGCCGCCAAAGACGTGCTTTTGGATATGGTCAGTCTCTGGTAATAACAATCAGCAGGATACTGAGCGGGATGCTAGGAGGAATGCTTGACGCGTTTCTCAGCCTCAATCCTGGGGCTGTTTCATCAGAAGTAGTTTCATAGTAGTTCCGCTAGGATAAGGCTGCACAATAGGATGACATTTTCAGTGAGTGGTGTGTGCAGTGGATACTAAAATGGTAAGGTTGTGTGTGTAGTGGATGTTATAATTGTAAGGGGAGTGTGTGCAGTGAATGTGCTGGAGAATTGTCATGTGGAGTAATCTGAACTTGGGGCAATGCAATGTGACATTATAGGAATTGGTGGCAATATAATATTAAAATGTGCTCGGGCACTGTAATGTGGTACAATAGGAACTGGAATCACTAGTGTCATAATCTGAACTGGGGGCACACCAGTGTTGCAGAAAATTAACTGGAAGGCACTGTAATGTAGCACAATATAAACCGGAGGCACTGTAGTGTGGCATAATATGAGCTGCTCCCAGCGCGAGATTTAAAAATGTGCCCTCCTCATTGACATTAAAAAATGCACCCCCACAGATACAAGAAAAATAAATGTGCACTCCCAGTGAGGGGGCGTGGCCTCACTAAAATGGGTGTGGCCTCATTAAAATGGACGTGGCCTCACCTGAAAAGACTATGGGGGTCATTCCGAGTTGTTCGCTCGGTATTTTTTTCTCGCAATGGAGCGATTAGTCGCTAATGCGCATGCGCAATGCCCGCAGTGCGACTGCGCCAAGTAAATTTGCTATGCAGTTAGGTATTTTACTCACGGCATTACGAGGTTTTTACTTCGTTCTGGTGATCGTAATGTGATTGACAGGAAGTGGGTGTTTCTGGGCGGAAACAGGCCGTTTTATGGGTGTGTGCGAAAAAACGCTACCGTTTCTGGGAAAAACGCGGGAGTGGCTGGAGAAACGGAGGAGTGTCTGGGCGAACGCTGGGTGTGTTTGTGACGTCAAACCAGGAACGACAAGCACTGAACTGATCGCAGATGCCGAGTAAGTGTGGAGCTACTCAGAAACTGCTAAGAAGTGTCTATTCGCTATTTTGCTAATCTTTCGTTCGCAATTTTGATAAGCTAAGATTCACTCCCAGTAGGCGGCGGCTTAGCGTGTGCAAAGCTGCTAAAAGCAGCTTGCGAGCGAACAACTCGGAATGAGGGCCTATGTTTTTTGACCCTGCACCCACAGACCTCGGCCACCACAGGGAGATAAAAAAAAAAACATTCCACCATATTAAGCCCCACACAGTAATGCCCCTTGGATCATATTATTCCACATACCGCAATACCCATGATACATTATTCCATACTGTAAAGCTTCTTATTACTTTTAAATTACCTGCTCATTGCCAAGGGTTTCACGCAATGGGTGTCATTTTCATTGCCAGAGGTTTCATGCTCTGGGATCCATGCTCGTTGCCACGGGTATCATGCTCTGGGATCCATGCTCGTTGCCAGGGGTTTCATGCTCTGGGACGGGTGTCATGATTATTGCCAGAGGTAACACTCGTTGTCAGGGCTCTGGGGTTTATAATGCTAGGGGTGTGTAATGCTAGTTGCCAGGGGTGTATAATGCTAGTTGCCACAGGTGTGTAATGCCAGGAATGTGTGCTAGTTGCCAGGGGTGTGTAATGCCAGGAGTGTGTTCTAGTTGCCAGGAGTGTGTGCTAGTTGCCAGGGGTGTGTAGTGCCAGGAGTGTGTGCTAGTTGCCAGGGCTGTGTGCTAGTTCCCAGGGGTGTGTAATGCCAGAGGTGTGTAGTGCTTGTTGTAATGGCCATGTACAGTGCCAGCCAGCCCGCCAGCAGCTCCCCTGCTCCCTGTCATTAGCACTCCACTCGAGGGGCGGAGTTTAGCAAAATGACGCGTTTCGTTGTGACATCACAACGCAAATGCGTCATTCCATGAAACTCCCCCCCCCCGAGCGGAGTGCTAATGCAGGGAGGAGGGGGAGCTCCCGGAGCATTGGAAAGTGCGGTGAGGTAAATGGCTCAGGAGGCACTGGCTAGCACCAGAACCAGATTTACACGCAATATATGAGCCAAATCTCCAAAAATATGAGCCAAATGAGCCAAATCTCACCAAATCTGGAAATTTGGTGAGATTTGATCCGAGATGTGCAGAAAAGATAGATAGGTAAGGCACTGCCTCACCTGCCATAGACTTTTTACTCCAGAGTTTTGGTTTAAAAAAATTAATAGAATGATAAAAATAAGATATTTCAAACATGTTCTTTGTATTTTTCATATACTTTATACAGTCAAAACTCTGGCACAAACGTTAGTATGACAGGAAAGTCTCTGCCTCACCCCACCACACGTCACTGGTGCCTCGTGCCACGGCACTGCTGGCCCGCCGCAAGAAACGGCACTGGATATGTCTTTGAATGATGTTGGTCACTCACAGACATATCAGGTTAGCCCTGCAGCACAGCAGATGCCAATGTATCATCTAGATATATCAGTAACTCTGGCTGTGTGTTCGGCCAACCAGCCATAGGTTAGCCGCAGCAGCCATTGAATATGACAAAAGAAGTGGGCGTGCATATTCAAATGGATTTGTTGCCACACATATGGGACTGTGGATTGGTAAGTGTGTATGCACAAGATCGTGTGGCGACACCAGGAGGGCAGTCTGCACTACTCCTCCTGCGCTGGAGACGCGTCCGTCTGAAAAGGGGAATGGTTGCTCAAAAGGGGGCGTGGCCTCACTGGAACTCACTTTGGGCAGGTTTCCAGCATCCCTGGAGATGCTGACTGCCCCCGCAGACTCGGCTATGTGTGTGCCTGCTCTTCATGTGTGACAGGAGCCAAGTGCTGCAGGAGTATGTCACACTACAGCACCCGGCTCCTGTCACTGCTGAAGAGCCAGCACTTTGGTGTCACCCCTTCCTGGGGTGACAACTCAGTGTGAGCCGCACACCCCTCGCTCCCGGCTAGTGACACCAGTGCATACCAATCGATAAATAGGCTGACGGCTTGTGTACCCATCAAAAGATATCATCAGTAGCTGAATACATTATTTCCATCAATAAATTTGATTTAGACAGAAAGATGAATAACGCTGTGCTTGTACTGTATTTCCAGCCTCTGACAGTCATTTATTAACTAACTAACTAACTAACCAATTGAATGTTTATACTGATTTGTCGGTGGGTAGAGGAGGTCTTTAGTCACTGGACATGCCTGCCCTCCAGACCTGCTATTATTTATTATTATTATTATTATTATTATTATTATTACTACAGGAAAGAATGGTAGCAGTGACTGTCAAACTATTAGATTTTGAGGCGCTCTCCCGCCAATACATGCAATAGACTGATTCTACCCTACTAATGTCAGCAGCATTACCAGTCCATTTAAGCCTTTTGTGTGTTATTGGGAGGGGAGTTTTAATACAGTAATTGTATGTGACGGGCTGGCAGAAGGCCCCCCATCCAGGATTGGGTGGTGAGTGGATAGTAGCACTGTTGTGTGGGGCTGTGCATTCTGTGCCTCCATTTACAGTACTTTCCCTCCTCCTCTTACCTTATTATTAGTAAAGCTGACCCTTTTCCTATCAATAAGTCTCTGTGTGTTTATGTTATATTTATATATTGTGTATTACCTGCAAAAAAATGTATATCCATGCTCTGACCAGGGACAACACTGATAAAAAAAGTTTTGGTTTCTTTTAATTTATGACATTGAAACAATTAAAAATCCAGAAAGCCAGAAGTGTCTCCCCTCACAGCAACACACACAAGATGTAAAAGATAAGATTTAAAAATCATTAGATATAAATGTAGTTCATATACTGTACAGTAATATTCAATGTTACCTGAAATTTTAAATTACAAGAAGTAACAATAAGTTTTGCTGCCAATAAACGTGTTGACCTGTGGCTCCCTGACTATTGGTTGTATTACTCATTGTAAAGTTGTCTAAAAATCTGCCCCGTTCATAAGTCTTTGAGTCAGCTTTAGTAAGCAACTTTTTCAAATGAATTATACTGTAGTTTAGACACAATGAGGACAAGGAGCAGGAAATGATATATTTATATATGCACAGCTGGCTTCATTTCTACATGTAGTATTCTACAATGCATCTCTTGCAGTCTAGAAGACAGGGATCCTCAACGCATCTTTGGAAATTTAAAAAGTAGGGATCCACAGCGCATCTCTGGCAGTCTAGAATGTGGGGCTCCCTCTATGTATCTTAGCAGTGTAGAATTTGAGGCTCCAGACCGCATCTCTGGCTGTCTAGAATGTGGGGCTCCACAGCGCATCCCTGACAGTCTAGAAGGTGGGGCACAACAGCACAACTCTGGCAGAAGGTGGGGCTCCACTGTGCATCTCTGGCAGTCTGGATAATGAGATTACACAGTGCATATCCTGCAGTGCAGAAGGTGGTATTCCACAGTGCATTTCTTGTAGTTTATTAGATGCATATCTTGCTTTCACAACACATATCTTCTAATATAGATTGTGGAATTCTGTTGCATATGTTTTTGAGTTTAGGTGTGACTCCATAGTACACATCTTTCAGCATAGGTGAAACTCCACATCGTACAACTTTCAGTTTAGGTGGAATTCCACAGAACAAATCTTTCAGTTGAGGTGGAACTCCACAGCACACATCTTTCAGTTGAGGTGGAACTTCACATCACACATCTTTCAGTTTAGGTGGAACTCCACAGCACACATCTTTCAGTTTAGGTGGAACCCCACAGCATACATCTTTCAGTTTAGGTGGAACTCCACAGCTTACATCTTTCAGTTTAGGGTGTGGGACCCCACATTGCACATCTTTGTGTTTAGGGAGTGAAACTCCACAGCACATGTCATTTAGCTTGGGAAGAACAAACGACTCCAGAGCACATGTCTTTGAGTTTAGGAATTGGGACATCACAGCGCATGTCCTACAAGATGGATGGTGGGACACCACAGCTCATTTCTTTCAGTTTAGAAATTGGATATCCACAGCATATATCGTGCAATTTAGAAGTTGTGATTTCACAGCACTCTTCTAGAGATTAAGGTGGGATTCTACAGCACACCTTTTTTATTTTAGAAGGTGGAACTCCACTGCATGTTTCTTGCATTACCTGTTGAAATTGGCTTTGACTACTCTAAAAGTCCTGTTTCTCCCACCTCTACGGTGGCATTCTGTAGTTTGAAGATCCATTTATGTAACTAAAGATCCTTGTGTCTCTACACAAAGCTAATAACACCTTTAAATATGGTCTTTAGCAATAACAAATCCAAATCATTTTAAAAAACCTGGGGGTATATTTACTAAGATTCGTAATTGTCGGGATTTGGAGGGAGTTTAACACAAATGACATCGGTAGTGTGAATTTGCTACTTTTTGGGTTTTTTTACGACTCATTTACTAAGCTATCGTATTCTGCATTTTCGTTTTTTCCGATGCCAATGCAATTCGTAATTTCGGGCAGTGTTTTACGGGAGTGATTAGTAAAACACTGCCGGACTTAACACAATGAATCCCGGCCGGATCTGTGAGATCCGTGCAGGGCTTAATTGTGTATATTATGGTAAGTGTGTAAAGTGTTAAAAATCATAAAAAAAAATTGCGTGGGGTACCCCCTCCTAAGCATAACCAGCCTCGGGCTCTTTGAGCCAGTCCTGGTTGTAGAAATATGCGGGAAAAATTGACTGGGGTCCCACCATATTTAAACAACCAGCACCGGGCTCTGCGCCTGGTCCTGGTGCAAAAGATACGGGGGACAAAAAACGTAGGAGTCCCCCGTATTTTTAACACCAGCACCAGGCTCCACTAGTCAGAGAGATAATGCCAGGTAATGCCAGAGAGATAACTGCGAGGTTAAGTGGGGCCAACCACAACAGTGACCCCACTTAACCTCGTGGTCTACCGCAGACCGCAAAGTTCCCTTCATTGGATATAATGTAGCGCTGCTGCGCTACATTGTATCCACAGAGCGCCACCTGACTGACAGTGCAGAAGCGCACAGCCAATCAGGAGAGTGCCATGACGTGGCGCTTCCTGATTGGCTGAAGGGACCCTCTTTGACAGGAGTCACGGGGGTCCCGACATTCGGGTAAAGGGGTTCCATGTGTAAACATGGGACCCCTTTCAGTTCGTGGACCGGGTATTTTATTTTTTTATTTTACCAAGTACGTGGATTATAACTTTTAAGAAGAGGACAGCTCTACCCCGGATTCTTTGTAAGTATAATTTAATTTACAGGTACCCCTGGATTCTACTGGAGAAGAGGACCGAGTGCTTCATGTCAACATAGGTAAGTATGTATGTATGTAAGTGTGCATGTATGTTTAATAAACTTTTACTTTCACAGTGTGTGTGTTTTGTTTTTACTTGGGTATTTTTTTGTAGTAGAACTACAGGCACCAGCGGTCCCGTTTTCCACCCGCATGCTGGTACTTGTGGTTCTCCAAGTATCAGCTTGCGGGGGAGGCTTGCTGGGACTTGTGGTTCTGCTACAAAAAACAATATTCTTTTTTTTACACAAAAGGCTATCAGCCTCCCATCCACCTCCCATGGATGGGGGGACAGCCTCGGGCTTCACCCCTGGCCCTTGGGTGGCTGGAGGGGGGGCCCCTTGATTTAAGGGGTCCCCACTCCTCCAGGGTACCCCGGCCAGGGGTGACTAGTTGGTGATTTAATGCCAGGGCCGCAGGGACCAATATAAAAGTGTCCCCCGGCTGTGGCATTATCTCTCTGACTAGTGGAGCCCAGTGCTGGTGTTAAAAATATGGGGTACCCCTACGTTTTTTGTCCCCCGTATTTTTTGCACTAGGACTAGGCGCAGATCCCGGTGCTGGTTGTTTAAATATGGGGGGACCCCAGTCAATTTTTTCCCCCGTATTTTTACAACCAGGACTGGCTCAAAGAGCCCAAGGCTGGTTATGCTTAGGAGGGGGGACCCCACGCAATTTTTTTTATGATTTTTAACTCTTTCACACCCCTTCCCACTGACAAACATGCACGGATCAGCCTATCAGAGTACAGTAAAAAAAAGCAGGTCTATTTGAAAACTGCTTTTTTTTACGATTTGTACTTTTTCACGGCAGTGTTTGGCTATTGCCGGCAGTGATTGTGAATATGAATTTTTAGTAAATTACCGAGTTGTATAAAATAACAGGCGTGTTTGACCGATGGTGTATTCATTCGTATTTTTTTTCTCTGACTTCCAAAAAAATACGAATGAATGCCCTCATCCCTGCCGAGATTTTAGTTTAGTAAATTCCCGAGATGACACTTTGAAAAAAAAAAACCAAATCGGTCAAAATCGGGAGCTCAGTAAATATACCCCCTGGTCTAAAAATGTTTTTATTTATTTTGTATTGAGAGGGTATGTAGGTAGGAATACTGGGCCTAATTCAGACCTGTTGTGCGAATTCACAAGGCGAACGATTATCGATCATCTGCGCATGCGTATGGATCTTAGTGCGCACGCGCAAGGCCAATCTGCGAAAGAATCCAGCTTATTTTTTGATCGCTAGGAGATACGCAAGTTTATTGACAGGAAGCAGACGTTTTTGGGTGGTAACTGGCCGTTTTCTGGGAGTGTCAGGAAATACGCAGGCGTTTCCCAGTGTTTTCATGGAGGGTGTGTGATGTCAGTTCCGGCACAACCAGCCTGTTTCTATCGCACTGCAGGAGTAGATCCTGGGCTACCCACAGACTGCACAGGCTGGAAAAAACATACGATGGTGAGTGAGTTACAAACGGATGTGCATCTGATCGGTGTTAGCAAAGCTTTTCGCACGGCGTACACAGACTTACACAGGGTGGGTATTAACTCTGCATGGGCGGCGACTATCTGATCACAAACCTCTGCAAACTCGCAGAGGAGCGATCAGGTCTAAATTAGGCCCATAGATCCTGTCGCTCACCAGGTCTATACTATACTGTATGTGTCATTACAAACTGTATATGAACATTTGCAGTCATGTTGACAACATATGCCATACAGTCCATGTGCTTAATAGTACTTCTTATTTGCATGTCCAAAAATTTTCACAATGTGTTTGTCAACACATGACCTTTAAGCACCAGTCAGTAGCAATATAGGTAAATTTACCCATATCTTGATACAGTCAACTTTAAATTAATTGCTTTCTAGTACTCATCTTTCTCTGCCAAGAAACAATGAGAAAAGTAAAATTAGTAAGTGCTCGCTACCCCGAGCTATTTAATATTTTGTTAGTTTTCAGCACTTTTTATGATATGAAAGATTTTGACAAAAAATGTAGTCGACATCTCACTTAAATATTATTCTGAATTCTCTAGATCTAGTTTGAAGTTTAGCTGATTTTCATATAATTTAATTATCTCTATAAGATATCATGTTGGTTATATTTTGATATTTGTCCATTAGTATATTTCTATTATCACCTATAGCTAGTGTCGGACTGGGACATGAAAGGCCCACTGGGGGAATGCAGTAGTAGAGGCCCATGTTATGGGGTGTGGCCAGTCTCCGCAGGGAGTGTGGCCAGCCACCACAGATGCTTGGCTAATCATTAGAGAGTGCATGGTCTGGGCCCCTCGATAAATATATATATATATATATATATATATATATATATATATATATATATATATAAAGTAAATACTGTTAGTGCATGCATGATAATTTAGCAATTTGTAGAACATACACCATAGTCCTGTGCAGCCCTGTAGAATATACATATGATCCCAATTAATGGTCACTCGAACAAACAAAGCCTGTAGAAAACTTTTTAATTACTTAAAAATGTATTTAAGCTGCAGAATCATTCCAATTTGTCATATATTTTCTTGTACTGACTTTTTTCATTAAAAAAGAAAAACATTATTATTTTTCTGTCTTTGCTTCATATTACATCTTTTACAAAACAAAACCAGTTTATCTGTGATCTTAGGCAGGGCCGAAACTAGGGGGGGGCTAGGGGGGCAGGTGACCTGGGCGCCGGATTGGAGGGGGCGCCGAGACCCCCAAACACCGCCGCGGCACTTTTAAACCCCCTTCTCCCGAGTGCCCAGCTCGGGGGGCGGGGTTTCGCGGAATGACGAGATTGCGTCATGACGTCACGGCGCAAACGCGTCATTCAACGAAACCCCGCCGGAGGAGGGAGAAATGAAGGGGGAGCCCGGAGCCCCGCAGACGAGGAGGGAGAGGCGGCTGAAGAGCGGCGAGAACCGCTTCAAATGTAAGTCAGCCCCTCTCCCTTCCTCTCTCTCTCTCTCTCTCCCTCCCTCTCCCCACCACCTGCCGTAATGTTTAAAATGGGGACCTGTGCCTGCGTACTGTGTAAAATGGGGACCTGTGCCTGCGTACTGTGTAAAATGGGGACCTGTGCCTGCGTACTGTGTAAAATGGGGACCTGTGCCAGCGTACTGTGTAAAATGGGGACCTGTGCCAGCGTACTGTGTAAAATGGGGACCTGTGCCAGCGTACTGTGTAAAATGGGGACCTGTGCCTGCGTACTGTGTAAAATGGGGACCTGTGCCAGCGTAATGTGTAAAATGGGGACCTGTGCCAGCGTACTGTGTAAAATGGGGACCTGTGCCAGCGTACTGTGTAAAATGGGGACCTGTGCCAGCGTACTGTGTAAAATGGGGACCTGTGCCAGCGTACAGTGTAAAATGGGGACCTGTGCCAGCGTACTGTGTAAAATGGGGACCTGTGCCAGCGTACTGTGTAAAATGGGGACCTGTGCCAGCGTACTGTGTAAAATGGGGACCTGTGCCAGCGTACTGTGTAAAATGGGGACCTGTGCCAGCGTACTGTGTAAAATGGGGACCTGTGCCTGCGTACTGTGTAAAACGGGGACCTGTGCCAGCGTACTGTGTAAAATGGGGACCTGTGCCTGCGTACTGTGTAAAATGGGGACCTGTGCCAGCGTACTGTGTAAAATGGGGACCTGTGCCAGCGTACTGTGTAAAATGGGGACCTGTGCCAGCGTACTGTGTAAAATGGGGACCTGTGCCAGCGTACTGTGTAAAATGGGGACCTGTGCCAGCGTACTGTGTAAAATGGGGACCTGTGCCAGCGTACTGTGTAAAATGGGGACCTGTGCCAGCGTACTGTGTAAAATGGGGACCTGTGCCAGCGTACTGTGTAAAATGGGGACCTGTGCCTGCGTACTGTGTAAAATGGGGACCTGTGCCAGCGTACTGTGTAAAATGGGGACCTGTGCCAGCGTACTGTGTAAAATGGGGACCTGTGCCAGCGTACTGTGTAAAATGGGGACCTGTGCCAGCGTACTGTGTAAAATGGGGACCTGTGCCAGCGTACTGTGTAAAATGGGGACACTTGCCAGCGTACTGTGTAAAATGGGGACCTGTGCCTGCGTACTGTGTAAAATGGGGACCTGTGCCTGCCGCAATGTGTAAAATGGGGACACTTGCCAGCGTACTGTGTAAAATGGGGACACTTGCCAGCTTACTGTGTAAAATGGGGACACGTGCCTGCCGCAATGTGTAAAATGGGGACACTTTTTCCTGCCGCAATGTGTAAAATGGGGACACTTTTTCCTGCCGCAATGTGTAAAATGGGGACACTTTTTCCTGGATATGAAATTTATGTTAGAAAAGGCAGTTTTTCAGGTTAAAAAGTTCTGAAAGAGATATATATATAATATTTTTATTCATTTATTTATTTATTTATTTATTTTTTATTTTATTATTTTTATTCATTTATTGTAAAATATTTTTTTTTTTTTTTGCGGGGGGGGGGGGGGGGGGGGGTGTCAAATGACTACCTTGCCCCGGGTGACAGAAATCCTAGTTTCGGCCCTGCCTTAGGTTACAGGTATCTTGCTCATTTTAAGACCAAAGAGCTGGACACCGATAGCCGGATCATAAAGAGAGTAGCATCTTGTTGAAAGTGAATCGGTTTTATGTTCTTGAGTCTAGAGACACTCTGGTGATTTATTTCTAGACTTTGAATGATGGATTTCTTTTTTTTCTCCCCTCCTCCCTTCCATACTGTGATGTTTAATAAGGCACATCTTTCTGAAGAGGAATTCTGGGGAATAAAAGAACTTTGATGGTGTATTTTAGGCTCTTTATAGTTTGTCCTTAGTATTTGTGTTTATGGGTATGACTGGGGGCCTAGACCTGCCAGGGAGGTGGGCTCAGCATGTAAAGAGATCCTCTGTGGTCACATGCTTGGCCATGCCCCACGAGCTAAAGGCCACTTAATCAGTGAGCTGAATCGCAAAACAATTCACTATGTAACACAAATAATTATTCTGCATGGTTAAACTTTGCAAATCTGTGTGTTGATTGACAGTTATGTGTGGGTTCCCCAAAGCACAATTTTTGTTTAGCTCAGATCAGTGGTATCGGCAGAAGTATATAATTTTATAATTTTATGTAGCCTTTTATATCATGTATCAAGAGCATCAGGCTTTTTCTTTTCTTCTAATTGAAGGTTACTAACTTTATTTGACTGAGTGCTAAGGAAGAATCTGACATGTGCCTTAATCATCCTCCTTACACACAATAAGAAATACGCCCACTGAACGCCTTTTTTTCTCCTTGTGTTCTATTTAACCTTTTATGAGTTGTTCCAGAATCACGCAGGATGGAAAAAGCAAAAATATCACTTCAAGGGCAATCCTGCTGCCACTTGAGGATCACGCCTCGATTCATTTCAAATTGCATTTTTCACTTTAAAAAATGAGTCTAACGTGCTGTAATATGCTGCTTCTAAACAGGATTGAGCCATGCAATTTAACTAGTCGAGTCCCATGACTAGTGGTGACTCTAGAGGTGGGGGTGCAGCACAATCCAAAATGCATATGGAAACCTACACCACCTACGCCCACCTACACTGCCAAACATCATCGGCTGGGACTCACTGGCAGTTGGTGTGGCTCCCCTATTTGAATTTTGGACTGTTCTGCAGCCCAACACCTCTGCAACTGCGCATGACCATTGTTGGCCAATCTGTCTATAAGATGAATCAGAATGTAGTGTTTGAAATGGTGAGAGCAACTTTGTTTGCTGTAATATTCCCAGAGTTCTGAGCGGCAGCATGTTATCAGCATGCCTCTCCATCTTGGACAGCAGTAAATGGATGGCTGCATGCTCAAAACCTTAGGAGCTCTTATTCCGAGTTGCACTTAAAGTGCCGCAACTGTCATCATTAGTATTGGCACTTGCACTTGGTGCAAGAGATCCATCAGAAACAGGATTCTTTTCAGCATATGCACAACTCATAGAGCTTTTTATACACATCCATGACACTCTCATGACACTTTCACAAGATGTAAAGTGTGGTCACGTTGTCACAGCCTCAAAATCACCTATTTCACAAAAAGACAGATCAAGCCAAAATAAGATGGGCATATGTAAAAACGCATAAATTGCATCTGCGCTGTATGCTGAAACTTACCATTTCTTCTTCCTCCATCTAGTGGGCACAGGGAGGATGATGGGTATAATAGCCTGGAGAGCAGAGTCTGGGCTCCCAGCATGCAATAGAAATTATTGCAGATTCTGCTTTTTAGCAGAATCTGCAATCTTACCTGAATAGGGTCCTAAGTCCCCACCCCATCACATGCCAGGAATGCACACAAAGATTTTGTCCCTCTTCACTGGAACAAGCTCCCTTGCTCTGTTACACTCTCCTCAACCTTGCAAAGCTTCAAACGGGCACTGAAAACGTTCCTGTTAAAGCATACCCTTCCGCATAACTCAGTCTTGATCCTCATGCCTTGGCCATCTCTGCCTAGCTTACTTCCTGACACCAGGCCACATATTACTTGCTAGTACCTCATGTCACCTGTCTGTCTACCTCTTCCCCTAGATTGTAAGCTCCTTGGATCAGGGCCCTCTTCCCTCCTGTTCTCACAGTCCTCTTCTCTTGCATTTCAGTTACAGCTCTCTCCTACTCAGTGACTGTCTATACCTGCATTGCCTCCTTCTTGTGACTGTTCATCTCTACCAATGGCTGCCCGCCCCAGGTGGTATGCAGATCACTTCTTTGCTTCCTGACATCTCAGCTGTATTGTGTACTGAGAACTGTGATGCTAATTGTTACCTGTGCTCTGTTTTAGTTTTCTGTGATGTTAATTTCTGTGTACCCTGTATTGTTCTAATGTGTGTTTTATGTACGGTGCTGCAAAACACTTGTGGTACCTTATAAATAAATTGTAATAATAATAATAATAATAATAATAATAATAACACACGTCTGACCCTGTGAGTCTCTTGTGTGCCTTAAACGCAGCTGAGCACGTGCTCAGTGCGACATAGACACAGACACAGAAGAAAAAACATTGTTCTGCAATGTATGCCAGCCAAGATGGCTGCCTCACCTTTTGCATGCTCTTGATCATCTGTATAAAACAGCTTAAATTCACCATAACAGACCTATGAATCATCATAAATACAGTATCCAAGGACTTACCTTTAACTTGTACTACTCTACACGGACATCTCATCAAAACCAATGGATTGCATTCTAGAGATGAGCGGGTTCGGTTTCTCTGAATCCGAACCCGCCCGAACTTCATGTTTTTTTACACGGGTCCGAGCGACTCGGATCTTCCCGCCTTGCTCGGTTAACCCGAGCGCGCCCGAACGTCATCATCACGCTGTCGGATTCTCGCGAGGCTCGGATTCTATCGCGAGACTCGGATTCTATATAAGGAGCCGCGCGTCGCGGCCATTTTCACACGTGCATTGAGATTGATAGGGAGAGGACGTGGCTGGCGTCCTCTCCGTTTAGAAATTAAAATAGATAGGAGAGTGAGAGTGAGACACTTCATTTACTTACTGGAGCTTAGGAGGAGTTATACTAGTGACTGATGACCAGTGACCTGACCACCAGTGCAGTTTTATAATTTATTATTATTTAATAATCCGTTCTGTTCTTGTTCTCTGCCTGAAAAAAACGATACACAGTGACTCAGTCACACTCACATACCATATCTGTGCTCAGCCCAGTGTGCTGCATCATCTATGTATAATATCTGACTGTGCTCACACAGCTTAATTGTGGGGGAGACTGGGGAGCAGTTATAGGTTATAGCAGGAGCCAGGAGTACATATTAAACAGTGCACACTTTTGCTGCCAGAGTGCCACTGCCAGTGTGACTGACCACTGACCACTGTGACCAGTGACCTGACCACACTGACCACCAGTATAGTATATTGTGATTGAATGTCTGCCTGAAAAAGTACACTCGTCGTGTGACTTGTGTGGTGTTTTTTTATTCTATAAAAATTAAAAAACTCATTCTGCTGACAGACAGTGTCCAGCAGGTCCGTCAATATATAATATATACCTGTCCGGCTGCAGTAGTGATATATATATATATATTTTATATCATTATTTATCATCCAGTCTATACTAGCAGCAGACACAGTACGGTAGTTCACGGCTGTAGCTACCTCTGTGTCGGCACTCGGCAGTCCATCCATAATTGTATACCACCTACCCGTGGTTTTTTTTTTCTTTCTTCTTTATACATACTACATCTCATTATCATCCAGTCTATATTAGCAGCAGACACAGTACAGTACGGTAGTCCACGGCTGTAGCTACCTCTGTGTCGGCACTCGGCAGTCCATCCATAATTGTATACCACCTACCCGTGGTTTTTTTTTTCTTTCTTCTTTATACATACTACATCTCATTATCATCCAGTCTATATTAGCAGCAGACACAGTACAGTACGGTAGTCCACGGCTGTAGCTACCTCTGTGTCGGCACTCGGCAGTCCATCCATAATTGTATACCACCTACCCGTGGTTTTTTTTTTCTTTCTTCTTTATACATACTACATCTCATTATCATCCAGTCTATATTAGCAGCAGACACAGTACAGTACGGTAGTCCACGGCTGTAGCTATCTCTGTGTCGGCACTTGGCAGTCCATCCATAATTGTATACCACCTACTCGTGGTTTTTTTTTTTCTTTCTTCTTTATACATACTACATCTCATTATCATCCAGTCTATATTAGCAGCAGACACAGTACAGTACGGTAGTCCACGGCTGTACCTACCTCTGTGTCGGCACTCGGCAGTCCATCCATAATTGTATACCACCTACCCGTGGTTTTTTTTTTCTTTCTTCTTTATACATACTACATCTCATTATCATCCAGTCTATATTAGCAGCAGACACAGTACAGTACGGTAGTCCACGGCTGTAGCTACCTCTGTGTCGGCACTCGGCAGTCCATCCATAATTGTATACCACCTACCCGTGGTTTTTTTTTCTTTCTTCTTTATACATACTACATCTCATTATCATCCAGTCTATATTAGCAGCAGACACAGTACAGTACGGTAGTCCACGGCTGTAGCTATCTCTGTGTCGGCACTCGGCAGTCCATCCATAATTGTATACTAGTATCCATCCATCTCCATTGTTTACCTGAGGTGCCTTTTAGTTGTGCCATATAAAATATGGAGAACAAAAATGTTGAGGTTCCAAAATTAGGGAAAGATCAAGATCCACTTCCACCTCGTGCTGAAGCTGCTGCCACTAGTCATGGCCGAGACGATGAAATGCCAGCAACGTCGTCTGCCAAGGCCGATGCCCAATGTCATAGTACAGAGCATGTCAAATCCAAAACACCAAATATCAGTAAAAAAAGGACTCCAAAACCTAAAATAAAATTGTCGGAGGAGAAGCATAAACTTGCCAATATGCCATTTACCACACGGAGTGGCAAGGAACGGCTGAGGCCCTGGCCTATGTTCATGGCTAGTGGTTCAGCTTCACATGAGGATGGAAGCACTCAGCCTCTCGCTAGAAAACTGAAAAGACTCAAGCTGGCAAAAGCACCGCAAAGAACTGTGCGTTCTTCGAAATCCCAAATCCACAAGGAGAGTCCAATTGTGTCGGTTGCGATGCCTGACCTTCCCAACACTGGACGTGAAGAGCATGCGCCTTCCACCATTTGCACGCCCCCTGCAAGTGCTGGAAGGAGCACCCGCAGTCCAGTTCCTGATAGTCAGATTGAAGATGTCAGTGTTGAAGTACACCAGGATGAGGAGGATATGGGTGTTGCTGGCGCTGGGGAGGAAATTGACCAGGAGGATTCTGATGGTGAGGTGGTTTGTTTAAGTCAGGCACCCGGGGAGACACCTGTTGTCCGTGGGAGGAATATGGCCGTTGACATGCCTGGTGAAAATACCAAAAAAATCAGCTCTTCAGTGTGGAGGTATTTCAACAGAAAAGCGGACAACAGGTGTCAAGCCGTGTGTTGCCTTTGTCAAGCTGTAATAAGTAGGGGTAAGGACGTTAACCACCTCAGAACATCCTCCCTTATACGTCACCTGCAGCGCATTCATAATAAGTCAGTGACAAGTTCAAAAACTTTGGGCGACAGCGGAAGCAGTCCACTGACCAGTAAATCCCTTCCTCTTGTAACCAAGCTCACGCAAACCACCCCACCAACTCCCTCAGTGTCAATTTCCTCCTTCCCCAGGAATGCCAATAGTCCTGCAGGCCATGTCACTGGCAATTCTGACGAGTCCTCTCCTGCCTTGGATTCCTCCGATGCATCCTTGCGTGTAACGCCTACTGCTGCTGCTGTTGTTGCTGCTGGGAGTCGATGGTCATCCCAGAGGGGAAGTCGTAAGCCCACTTGTACTACTTCCAGTAAGCAATTGACTGTTCAACAGTCCTTTGCGAGGAAGATGAAATATCACAGCAGTCATCCTGCTGCAAAGCGGATAACTGAGGCCTTGACAACTATGTTGGTGTTAGACGTGCGTCCGGTATCCGCCGTTAGTTCACAGGGAACTAGACAATTTATTGAGGCAGTGTGCCCCCGTTACCAAATACCATCTAGGTTCCACTTCTCTAGGCAGGCGATACCGAGAATGTACACGGACGTCAGAAAAAGACTCACCAGTGTCCTAAAAAATGCAGTTGTACCCAATGTCCACTTAACCACGGACATGTGGACAAGTGGAGCAGGGCAGGGTCAGGACTATATGACTGTGACAGCCCACTGGGTAGATGTATGGACTCCCGCCGCAAGAACAGCAGCGGCGGCACCAGTAGCAGCATCTCGCAAACGCCAACTCTTTCCTAGGCAGGCTACGCTTTGTATCACCGGTTTCCAGAATACGCACACAGCTGAAAACCTCTTACGGCAACTGAGGAAGATCATCGCGGAATGGCTTACCCCAATTGGACTCTCCTGTGGATTTGTGGCATCGGACAACGCCAGCAATATTGTGTGTGCATTAAATATGGGCAAATTCCAGCACGTCCCATGTTTTGCACATACCTTGAATTTGGTGGTGCAGAATTTTTTTAAAAACGACAGGGGCGTGCAAGAGATGCTGTCAGTGGCCAGAAGAATTGCGGGACACTTTCGGCGTACAGGCACCACGTACAGAAGACTGGAGCACCACCAAAAACTACTGAACCTGCCCTGCCTTCATCTGAAGCAAGAAGTGGTAACGAGGTGGAATTCAACCCTCTATATGCTTCAGAGGTTGGAGGAGCAGCAAAAGGCCATTCAAGCCTATACAATTGAGCACGATATAGGAGGTGGAATGCACCTGTCTCAAGCGCAGTGGAGAATGATTTCAACGTTGTGCAAGGTTCTGATGCCCTTTGAACTTGCCACACGTGAAGTCAGTTCAGACACTGCCAGCCTGAGTCAGGTCATTCCCCTCATCAGGCTTTTGCAGAAGAAGCTGGAGACATTGAAGTAGGAGCTAACACGGAGCGATTCCGCTAGGCATGTGGGACTTGTGGATGGAGCCCTTAATTCGCTTAACAAGGATTCACGGGTGGTCAATCTGTTGAAATCAGAGCACTACATTTTGGCCACCGTGCTCGATCCTAGATTTAAAGCCTACCTTGGATCTCTCTTTCCGGCAGACACAAGTCTGCTGGGGTTGAAAGACCTGCTGGTGAGAAAATTGTCAAGTCAAGCGGAACGCGACCTGTCAACATCTCCTCCTTCACATTCTCCCGCAACTGGGGGTGCGAGGAAAAGGCTCAGAATTCCGAGCCCACCCGCTGGCGGTGATGCAGGGCAGTCTGGAGCGACTGCTGATGCTGACATCTGGTCCGGACTGAAGGACCTGACAACGATTACGGATACGGACATGTCGTCTACTGGCACTGCATATGATTCTCTCCCCATTGAAAGAATGGTGGAGGATTATATGAGTGACCGCATCCAAGTAGGCACGTCAGACAGTCCGTACTTATACTGGCAGGAAAAAGAGGCAATTTGGAGGCCCTTGCACAAACTGGCTTTATTCTACCTAAGTTGCCCTCCCACAAGTGTGTACTCCGAAAGAGTGTTTAGTACCGCCGCTCACCTTGTCAGCAATCGGCGTACGAGGTTACATCCAGAAAATGTGGAGAAGATGATGTTCATTAAAATGAATTATAATCAATTCCTCCGCGGAGACATTGACCAGCAGCAATTGCCTCCACAAAGTACACAGGGAGCTGAGATGGTGGATTCCAGTGGGGACGAATTGATAATCTGTGAGGAGGGGGATGTACACGGTGATATATCGGAGGATGATGATGAGGTGGACATCTTGCCTCTGTAGAGCCAGTTTGTGCAAGGAGAGATTAATTGCTTCTTTTTTGGTGGGGGTCCAAACCAACCCGTCATATCAGTCACAGTCGTGTGGCAGACCCTGTCACTGAAATGATGGGTTGGTTAAAGTGTGCATGTCCTGTTTATACAACATAAGGGTGGGTGGGAGGGCCCAAGGACAATTCCATCTTGCACCTCTTTTTTCTTTAATTTTTCTTTGCGTCATGTGCTGTTTGGGGAGGGTTTTTTGGAAGGGACATCCTGCGTGACACTGCAGTGACACTCCTAGATGGGCCCGGTGTTTGTGTCGGCCACTAGGGTCGCTTATCTTACTCACACAGCTACCTCATTGCGCCTCTTTTTTTCTTTGCGTCATGTGCTGTTTGGGGAGGGTTTTTTGGAAGGGACATCCTGCGTGACACTGCAGTGACACTCCTAGATGGGCCCGGTGTTTGTGTCGGCCACTAGGGTCGCTTATCTTACTCACACAGCTACCTCATTGCGCCTCTTTTTTTCTTTGCGTCATGTGCTGTTTGGGGAGGGTTTTTTGGAAGGGACATCCTGCGTGACACTGCAGTGCCACTCCTAGATGGGCCCGGTGTTTGTGTCGGCCACTAGGGTCGCTTATCTTACTCACACAGCTACCTCATTGCGCCTCTTTTTTTCTTTGCGTCATGTGCTGTTTGGGGAGGTTTTTTTGGAAGGGACATCCTGCGTGACACTGCAGTGACACTCCTAGATGGGCCCGGTGTTTGTGTCGGCCACTAGGGTCGCTTATCTTACTCACACAGCTACCTCATTGCGCCTCTTTTTTTCTTTGCGTCATGTGCTGTTTGGGGAGGGTTTTTTGGAAGGGACATCCTGCGTGACACTGCAGTGACACTCCTAGATGGGCCCAGTGTTTGTGTCGGCCACTAGGGTCGCTTATCTTACTCACACAGCTACCTCATTGCGCCTCTTTTTTTCTTTGCGTCATGTGCTGTTTGGGGGGGGTTTTTGGAAGGGACATCCTGCGTGACACTGCAGTGCCACTCCTAGATGGGCCAGGTGTTTGTGTCGGCCACTAGGGTCGCTTAGCTTAGTCATCCAGCGACCTCGGTGCAAATTTTAGGACTAAAAATAATATTGTGAGGTGTGAGGTATTCAGAATAGACTGAAAATGAGTGGAAATTATGGTTTTTGAGGTTAATAATACTTTGGGATCAAAATGACCCCCAAATTCTATGATTTAAGCTGTTTTTTAGGTTTTTTGGAAAAAAACACCCGAATCCAAAACACACCCGAATCCGACAAAAAAAATTCGGTTAGGTTTTGCCAAAACGCGGTCGAACCCAAAACACGGCCGCGGAACCGAACCCAAAACCAAAACACAAAACCCGAAAAATTTCCGGCGCTCATCTCTATTGCATTCTTGTGTTGAGGAATATACCCATTGGATAAAAGAGCAGCAATAGGTTATAGCAATAACGATTATAGCAATTAAAATACAAGATGGCACTGCAGATGATTGCCTCGGAGCTATGCAGCTCAGCCAAAATACCTGTTGCCCCTTGTTTTCCACTGCCCTTGTCTACCCACCGGTGACCAAATGCAGCAGGGAAGCCCTCCTAAGTTGGAGCGCTCCCACGGTACTTACCCCACGTTTGGGCCCGTCGGCGGGTGGATCAGCGGCCCTTGCAGCCCTCACTGCCCCATGTGGCAGGGATGCAGACGTCATGGACGCCAAAGTGGATGACCCAGCGGCTGCGCCCCTGCCCCCCCCCCCCCCCCCCGAAGCTCGGGCGGTGACTGGCGGGTGGATCGGTGGCCACGGAAAGAGAATGACGGAGGCCCCTATGTCGGCCCTAGTAGAAGAGTCTGAGCTCAGAGGATAGGCTGTCGCGCAGGTGCCCTAGTGAGGTGGCAGCGGTGAGGGCACCGGTCTGCACTTCCGGCGATCCTGCTCTCGAACGTGCGCTCACTGGCAAAGAAGTTCGATGAACTGTCCCTCCGTCTGTGCAGCGCAGGGTCAGGCATTACATTTATAAATATATAAGGGGACAATACACAGAGCTTGCGGGGGATCTGTTTTTGGTAAGATCATCACAGACGATGTGTGGACACCCACTTCGGTTAGAGGAGATTTCGCACACAGAGTCAAAAAGGTTTTGTGCACAGTAAGGACAACACATGTTTGGAATTCCCTGTCAGAGAGTTTAGTAATGGCGGACTCGATTATTACTTTTAAGAATGGGCTAGATAAATTCCTTATGGATAAGGATATACAGGGTTATGGTGCGTAGTCACGCACTGTAGTTATTAAAAAAAGAGGGATAAGGAATAAACACAACAGATGACATTAGCAACAGACAAAATCAGTCCTAAAAAATAACATAGTGTAGATGACCAGACATAAGTTGAACTCGATGGACAAATTGTCTTTTTTTAACCTCAAAAACTATGTTACTATGTTACTATTATAGGGTTGTCCATTCTCTACTTTATGGAGACGTGGCTGGACGACCATATTGCGGACAACCCGATATCTCTGCCGGACTTCTGTCTCTTCAGGGCTGATCGCTCCAAGGTTCTCTCAGGAAAAACGAAGGGTGGTGGCATCTGCTTCTACATCAATGACAGATGGTGCACCAATGTCACGATCCTAGGCAAATCATGCAACCCTCACCTGGAGATGATAAGTATCAACTTCTATTCCCCCCTGGGAATATGCCTCAGTTGTCCTTGTGGGGGTGTACTCCCCCCCTCACCTGCACGAACGAAGCCTTGCACCACCTGGCCGTATGCATATCCGACACAGAACAAAAACACCCAGCCTCTCTGCTTATAGTGCTGGGCGACTTCAATAGAAGTAACCTGAGCAAGGAGCTACCTAAGTACAAACAAGTCACGTGTCCCACTAGGGAAGGGCGCACCCTTGGCCACTGCTACACTACCCTCAAGTCTACCTTCCAGTCTATCCCGCGTGGTGCAGTTGGCCTATCTGACCACTGCCTCGTCCACCTACTCCCTACCTGTACACAGAAGCTGAGAGTGGTTAAGCCTGCCGACAAGACTCTTAAGAAATGGACCAATGAGGCTAAGATGAAGCTCCAGGCATGCTTCGACTGCACGAATGGGGGGTCTTCGAAGCCTCGGCAACCGACTTGAATGACCTGATAGACACTGTCACATCCTACATCAGCTATTGTGAGGACATGTGTGTACCTACCAAGACTTAACGCATATACAACAACAACAAGCCCTGGTTCAACACCCAGCTCAGGCAACTTCGTTGGGCGAAAGAGGAGGCCTATAGCAGAGGTGACAGAGCACTATACAACCAAACTAGGAACTCTCTGACTAAAGAAATCAGGCTATCAAAACAGCAGTTCTCGGACAAGCTGACAAACGATCTCTCCACCAATGACCCCGTATCTGTATGGAAAGGAATGCAATCCATAACCACCTACAAGAAAACATTGAAGTCCACCACCATGCACCAAGACCCAGCGGACGAGCTGAACCACTTTTATTGCAGGTTCACAAAAGAAGTTCCCTGCAATCACCTCTACTATGCCCCGAACACTGACTGACATCTCCAGGCAATGCAAGTTGCCCAAGAAGAGGTGGAGGCACTGTTCAAAAGGGCCAAACACAGGAAAGCTCCAGGTCCTGATGGAGTGTCACTATCTGCCCTGAGGGTATGTGCGGGTCATGCCCCCATATTCACCAAGCTCTTCAACAAATCGCTGGAGCTGCAGAAAGTCCCTTCCTGCCTCAAAAGGTCCACTATCGTCCCGGTCCCCAAGACACTCTCTACCACGAACCTGAACGACTACAGGCTGATAGCACCGACGTCTGTAGTCTAGAAAATGTTTGAGCGTCTGGTTTTGAATCACCTGAAAACTGTGACTGGCCCCCAACTGAACCCCCTACAGTTTGCCTATTATTCAAATCGATGTGTCGAGGATGCAGTCAACCTGGGCCTGCACTACATTCTACAAGCACCTAGACATTCCGAGGGTCCTATTTGTTGTTTGTCGATTTCAGTTCGGACTTCAATACAATCGTCCCCAGCATCCTACACCCCAAATTACTTTGCCTAGGGGTCCCAGAAGCTACCTGTTCCTGGATAGTAGACTTCCTGACAGATATGACACAGGTGGTGAAAGCGGGGGAATTCACCTCTCAAGCGTGATCTATTAGTACAGGGGCCCCTCAGGGCTGTGTCCTCTCAACCCTGCTCTTCTCCCTGTACATAAATGACTGCACCTCAGAGGCGCAATCAGTAAAGATCATCAGATTCGCTGACGACACCACCGTCATCGGCCTCATCAAGGACGTGGACGAATTGGCCTATAGACAGGAAGTAGACCGGTTGGCCCAGTGGTGCAGCCACAACAACCTTGAGCTCAAACCCCTCAAAACCGCTAACGATTGCTGAAAGTGTGGTTTTGCTAGTGGACTCCTTCACGTTCCTAGGGACCACAATCTCCCAGGACCTTAACACAGGGCCGTCCCCGCCAGGTCCACCAGAAGTCTCAAAAGTTTCTTTCCCCAAGCGGTCCACCTGCTGAACTCCTGAACATTGACTGACTAGACGTACATGTAACTCACTTGTGTCCCTGCAGTATTCCTATCTGTATGACTTTACTTGCTCCCCCACCCCACCTGCTTATCTGTTACCTACTTGGCTGTTGTATAGCAAACTAGCAAACCGAAGACAAAGTATTAGTATACGCAAGTATACCTGGCCAATACCTGATTCTGATCCTGATTCTGTAGTGCATGCTACTCAGAATCAGACTTAGCTTTGGAAATAGCAGTACTGCTAAGTGACTAACTTTAAAGTGGACGTGACATATGATCAGGTGTAATTGATATCTGTAAGACTTCCTTAAATAGAGAAATACAAACAGGCAACATACGGAAGAGGGATATTGTATGCAATGGATATATAATATTTAGAAGACCCAGACTCAGAATCTGGACTTCTAGGAAAACCATTTCTATCATTTTGGATGTACAGATTTTCCATGCTTTGCATTTTCAATACATTAAGTGATTCATGACCCCCGTTGTCTAATACTTTATTGTGTCTATATTTGCATATGTTATAGATATTTTTATAATATTCTGTAAAGTTAAAATATATTTTTTAGACTATATATATGGGATCTATGTAGTTACTTACCACAGCACACACAAAGGGTGGTATCCTATTAGTAATAATAGGCTTTTTAGCCCGGTAATGCTATTGGGCTATCCAATTATAGCCCATTTTTACAGTGCTGTAAATCACCGGTTATCAGCTGATAACACATGGGATCCGTGATAACATCGCAGACCCATGTGTTTGCGTCCGATAACGGTTCTCCTGGGGCTGGTTATTGGGGATTCTGCTTCGAAGCATAATCCCTGATAAATGCCAGTTTACGGGCTAATTGGTTAGCTTGGGGGAATCCAATTAGCTGTGGTAACTCACCACAGCTAATAGGATACCACCCAGAAAGTCACAAATAGCACTTTGTGATTTGGGGGCATATTTATCAACAGTGGCGGCTCCTACTTACAATTAGTAGGGGGCTTAACCTTTTCGATATGCCCATTTCAAAGTTCAAAAAATCATTACAACTGATGAATGCTGCAAGGGCATTGGAGATCCTCTTTTCGCCTGCCTATATCTCAGTGGTTTCGGAGAATTGACAGACACATTCTAATGGAAGATCTTCCATCCTGCTCGAAACTGTCCTCCTCTGACTTTCCTGCCACTTGGCATGCATGGCTATACTTTAAAGAGACCTCAGACTATGCTTTCTACGCTGCTGTAATCTTACCCCCTCTTGTCCCGACTCTTAGATGACACAGTTGTCTTCTTTTGTTCTTTCTCCTCTCTTGGATAACTCCTTCTCTTTTTACTTCTTTCTTTCTCTCTATCTTTATAATTGCTTTTGATATATATATATCTGTGTTTCCTTTAAACAGCACAGTGGAATGCTATATTTTGAGATATTTCATATGTCTATAATTGGGGGACTATATTGCACCCTGGGACCTTTTATATATATATATATATATATATATATATATATATATATATATATATATAATTCTTCTTTTTGCTGTACCTTACTATGTTGGTGTATTCCAGCTAAACCACTTATGATAATGTGTATGTTTTGCTGTTTTGTTTCAATAAACACTGATTGCAAAAAAATGGACTGCACCGACTAAAGCCCATAGAAGCCAGCTCTCTGCTTATCGCAGCCTGGTCTGGCAGTCCCAGAGGGAGGAAACACCTCCCAATGGGATTGCTTTGTGTGTCTGTGACCACTGCCAGTCACAGTGAAGCCTTTGCAATCAGGAACTGGCAAATTTTACCTGACTGGCCCACAGGGGAAATCCCTGGTGGGCCCTACTGCCTGGGGCCCCACCTCCCCCTCTAGGGATCAGGTTCCAGACTGTGCACTTGAATTATACATTATACATATGTCACCTTATACTGAACAGGTCTATGATGTGATCTCTACAGTGTATTGCTGTTATTAATCTGTTACATTATTATGATGCACTGCCAGTATTTACTACAGTATATATCTATCAAGGGGTCCAGCCCATGCACTCTCTGATGGTTACCACAGCCTCTGTAGCAGCTGGCCACACCCCCTTTGGATTTTAGTTACACCCCCTCCAGAGACTGGCCACACCCCTAAACATGTGCCCCTATCACTGCATTCCCCCAGTGGGCCCTTCATGCCCCAGTCCGACACTGCCTGGGGGGGCTGCAAACCTGCAGCCCATAGGTAAAATAAGCCACTGTTTATCAAGCCCATTTTTCATAAAATGATACATAATGATCCATAAAATTATACATAATGCTACATAATGATGCATAATGTTTTGTATCCTGGCTATGGGCGTTATTCTGTGGTGGATGCAGAAGAGCTTGCAGCAATGTCTATTGACGGTCACCAGACTGCGACTATAGGCAAATGCCAACACAAACTCTTTCCCTTGCGTACAGTACATCCATGCAACCGGGAGTGCGCATTCCACTTTCAGCATCAGTAATACCGCTTGGTACATTCTTATGGCAGGTGCGGTTTCTCCATCTGACTATAGACTCCTATTTCTGCTGTGTAGGCAGCCACTTCCAGTGCCACGGCCAAGACATATCCATAATGCGCCCATTAAAGGGTTCAGTTTTGAATGTTTTTCTAGTTATCTCCCAGTTAGTGTCCAGAAATGCACTTTTCAACAGAGCCCTTGCAGGCTCATTGGACACCCAGGGGTGGGAATAGACCCTGCATTTCAGCTGCCGGCATTGTGAGCACTCGGGTCTCTGGCATCGGCATTGTGACTGCCGGGATCCAGATCGCCAATCACATGACCGCATCCTATAAATCGAACCATTCCCCAAAAGTGTAGCTTTTCCTAGCTTTGTGCCAAATGCTGCCACCACCTGAGAGTGGTAGTAGCTGCTTTATGCTTATGGAGGCATTTTCAGGGGAAACAGATGATGGATCTCACCATCCTTTTCCCACAGCCTCAATCCTCAGGAATGACACTGTGCTCATATGCAGTATCAGTAACTGTGGAGGAGTCTTTTGAAAATATGACAGAATCCAACAATGTGCCCAGTTCACTATTTGCAGGGGCAGTGTGAAAGAACTGGCCTTGTATTAATTAATTAATTAATTAAGCAAAAAAAAAAAAAAAGATTATTCCCTTATCAATGCCGACTGATACTAATCGCGGCACTGTCACAATTATTAATACATATATACCTTTCTCACATGGTTATCAGGCCTATTTTATATGACTTATATTACAGTATATGAATTATTACATGTCTGGACATTTCTAATCATATTGACAGCATATACCAGGCATTCCCAACCACGGTCCTCAAGGCACACTAATAGGCCCTACACACTGGCCGATTTTTTGAAAGATATGAACGATCTCGTTCATAAATGAACGAGAACTCGTTCATATCTTTCAGTGAGGAGACTTAAGCGATGAACGATGCGCGTCCCCGCGCTCGTTCATCGCTGGTCTCCCGTCGGCTGTGCATGCAGGCCAATATGGACGATCTCGTCCATATTTGCCTGCACTTCAATGCAGCCGCGTGACGGGGGGAGTGAAGAAACTTCACTCCCCCCGTCACTGCCCCCCCGCCGCCGGGTCGCTCGTCGGCCGTATCGGCCGTCGGGCACCTCGGCGGCACATCGCCAAGTGAGTAGGGCCCATAACAGTGCAGGTTTTAGTGATATCCAGGCTTCAGCACAGGTGACTTAATTAGTAGTTCAGTTATTTTGATTTAACCATCTGTGCTGCAGCCTGGATATCACTAAATCCTGCACTGTTGATGTGCCTTGAGGACCGTGGTTGGGAATGCCTGGCATATACCATATAATCCATTTGCTTAATAATAATAATAATAATAATAATAATATTTTTACTGTATGTCAGCACTTTTCCATAAACAAGATTTGTCATAAAATTTGAGACTGGTTCACTAAATTACCTTTAAATTAATTGTAAAGCACAACGGAATATACTGCGCTATATAAGAAACTATTAATAAATAAATAAATAAATAAATACTAACTGGGAGTAAAATATATGAATTTATCTTGATAAAGTCAAAATAAAATTAATTGTATTCTAGAAGTCATCTGTCTTTGCCAAGAAATGAGGAAACCTTAAACTAATAAATGTTGGCTGGCCACGCTATTTAATATTTAATTACTTCTCATGCAAATTTTAATATACTAGAATTTGACACGGATATATTTCCAATTTCATATATACTGTGTTGAAGACTTTTTATAATGTTATATGACTTTGTAATCTCTGTAGGACCCCCTGTAAGTTCCATTTTTACCTCTTTGTCTATTTTGTACTTTCATCTTCTGATTGTAGTAGATAGAGGCAGGGAATCTATGTGCAGTGCGTATACTGTACCTCTGCTGATTGCAGTGGCTGGCCAAGCACATGAATAAGTGTGTCAGCATTCCAGGTAACAATTAATTGAGAATCAATCTGTGCAGCTGCAGCGGTAGCGTTCTGTACTATCATGCCGTGAAACTGCACCATATTTAACACTTAACACATAATCAAGTTAAAAATGCAATTGATATACAGTAGCAGTGAAATGGAAACAGCTATTCTAAATAGTTTTAATTTAGTGTAACAATGCTTTAATCAAACAATCGATATGTCTACTCTATTGTGTATAATTAAGTAACAAAAAATTAATAAAACATTACTATATGACTTAAACAGCTCAGTACTTTAGTACTATATATTGCTGCTTTAGATTCTTGTTGTAACATTTACCTCATCCTGTATCAGTTGCAGTAACTTCTGTAGTCAGAGCAGGGAAAGCGTTTCCCCACTGATGGTGAGGCTGTAACAAGTTAGGCAGCAGGATCAGCAGAGACGTTGGAGGTTTCCTACTTTTCACAAGCCTCTTCCTATGTTATGCATTTTCAGTGAGGAAGATCCATTTGGTATCTGAAGATGAAGAGGATACTTTTCCTGGTGCTAATTTCTTTCTGCTGGGCTGATCACCATGCTAGTATCTCCACACTGCACCATGATCGAATCATTCACGTCCACGGTAAGTCTACGGTAACAGTATGCAGGCGGATTTATTTTGGGCATATATGTGATGTACAGTATAGTGCTGTTTGCTTCCTGGCTCTGGGTCTCAGATTATGCTGCATTGACATCCTACCTGTCTTACTTTTGCTCAGTTTGCATTCGTATTCTCATTCTGCAGGGTCTGCTGTTTGTAATGACGTGTACAACCTTAGTATTGCATTTATTTATTACAATATCAATGGTCTGTTTCAGGCATCCTTCTACATGTGCACCCATTTACTGTAATGTTACTGCAGTGTCCTTCATACTAAACATAGGGTATATATTAATAGCCTAATAAGTGAAACGCTGCCTTTATTTTTGGTACAGGGCTTACCTTAGCTGATAGCTGTGTTCTACAATTCATATTTATTAGTTATTTTCATTTATGGGTTTTTTCCTACCTATGAAGCATGCATCTGCAGCAAGATCTCAGTCTGCAGTGCATGTCAGCTTTCAGTTTTGGCATTAGTACTGTAGTTAAAAGTCCCGATGCCAGGAATATTCAAAGCCTGCACATTGTTCGTCTGTGGCACATTTGGACAGTGTATATTTATTTGTTGGACAAAAATAGAACAGTTAAATGTAAAATGGGCTCGCATTCACTTGTAAATGGAAAAGATTACATTTCATGTGACAAGAACCATTAAAGAATGTAACATATATTAATGACAGCTGTAGGTCTTAAAACGTGATATGTGGAGCTCATTAAGATGCCCTGTAGTATGTATTCTGCTGCCAGATAGGCCGTACACATTTATTGTCTTACAGGCCCCTCTCTGACAGAAATACTTTTGTAGGCGCTATGCAAACTGAGATATAAATGCCCACTGTGATGCCAGGATTTCAGCTCAGCCCACGTGTGAACGTGATGTTTAGCAAGATTCAAATGCATAACTGCTAATTAGTTAATTGCACACAAAAAAAATTCTGTGAAAAGGGAAAAATTATTTTGTTTGTATAGAGAAATACAGTATGTCAAAATTGTAGCTGCATATGTAGCTTCTATGGCTCAGCCTTTACAGGTGTATTGGTAGTCGTGCTGTAATGCTGGCATTGCCTGGCTTTTATTTTTTTATCTGTCTCTAGCTGTGGCGTCACAACGAGTGGTGCAGGCCACACTCGGTGGGTGACACCAAAGTGCCAACTCCTCTTCAGTGACAGGAGCCTGGTGCTGCACTGTGACATTTACACATAGCACCCGACTCCTGTCAGCAGGGGCGGATCCAGAAGAAAATGATAGGGGGGGCACCATGGAAGGGGCAAGTACATTTGCGTGCGGCTTCGGTGCATGTGAGGTGGCGCTTCTTATACAATGCCCACAGTTGTAGCACTCATTATGCAATGTCCACTGTACTGGTAGTGTCCCTTATATAGACCCCATAGTAGTGGTGTCCCTTATGCAATGCCCGTATTGCCCCCAGTAGTAATGTTGCCTGTAGTAATGCCCCCAGTCATTATGCCCCCAGTGGTAATGCCCCTGCAGTTATGACCCCAGTAGTTTAGCCACCAGTAGTAATGCCCCCCTATAGTTTGCCCCATTGTAGTTTAGCCCCTGTAGTTATGCCCCCCTTATAGTTTAGCCACCAGTAGTAATGCCCCCCTGTAGTTTGCCCCATTGCATTTTAGCCCCTGTAGTTATGCCCCCCTTATAGTTTAGCCTCCAGTAGTAATGCCCCCAATAGTTTGGCCCCTGTAGTTATGCCCCCAGTAGTTTGGCTCCCCCTGTAGTTTAGCCCCCAAGTAGTAATACCCCCAATAGTTTGGCCCCTGTAGTTATGCCCCCAGTAGTTTGGCTCCCCCTGTAGTTTAGCCCCCAAGTAGTAATGCCCCTGTAGTTTAGCCCCCAAGTAGTAATGCCCCCTGTAGGTGCCCCCCAGTAATAATGCCCCCAGTAGCTTCCCCCCCCCCAGTAATAATGCCCCCAGTAGCTGCCCCCCCAGTAGTGATGCCCCCAGTTATAATGCCCCCAGTAGTAATGCCCCCCCTCAGTAGTAATGCCCCTTGTTGATGCCCCCCCAGTAGTAATGCCCCTTGTTGGTGCCCCCCCAGTAGTATTGTCCCCCCGTAGTTTCCCCCAGGAGATGCCCCCGCTGCATTAAGGAAGAAAAAAACATAATACTTACCGAGCCCCGTTCCCGCGCCATTGCAGTCCTCCTTCTGGCTGGCGTCCTCTCCTCAGTACTATGAGAGAGACGTCATGACTGACGTCTCTCCCATAGCGCACGGCACAGTGACAGCGCCGGAAGCCGGAGCTCAGTACTGAGCTCCTGCCTCCGGCTACCGCTGTGCAGGGAGACGGGCGCCCGCTGGTAACACAATCTCAGCGGGCGCCCGTCATCTCCCTGTGCGGCGCCGACACCGCGGGGGGGGGACGGGGGACGGAGGGGGGGAAGCCACAAATGACAGGGGGGGCACGGGCCCAAGTGCCCCCCCCCTGGATCCGCCACTGCCTGTCAGTGTGTAAGAGCCGGCACTGTACTACTCTTACTGGTCTCTGGGGGCTGCCCAGACATTAAATGCACCGCCCTGGGTGTCACCTTTATTAGTGACACCCTTGGTTTCTGCCTATACCCTCTCATTCTGTCCATCCCTCCCCACACGCACGCACACACACACACACACACACACACACACACACACACACACACACACACACACACACTTTCTCTCTTCCACCTGTACTGTGGGCCTAATACAGAGGTGGATGCTATGCCAATGTTTGTGGAGACCGGAGCATTTTTTTTAGTATTGATTACAGCCAGCGGTCGCACTAAGGACTTGGACGCAGTGTTAATGACAGACAGGCAGCGTTTGTGGGTGGTAACCGAGGTGTCGTGAGTCATATGCAGATGTGTTGCAACCATTTGGGTGGGGGGGGGAGGGATGTCTAAGTCTGCAACTCTGTCTGTATGCAAAGTTAAAATTACTCTATTGTTTACTTCAGACGGACATTCTAGGCTGGCTCAGGTGAATGATGATGCGACCAATGTGCTACCAGTGCTGTGCATTTGTACGACCGACTACCATATGCCTGCAGCTGCAACATTTGTAGATGTTTGCAAATCTACTGCGTACAGAATCACAGTTGCAGCGAATTTGTATGCACCTCTGAATCAGGCCCTTTCTCCCCACCTCCACTTCTCTCCTTCCTGTTTTCTCTCTTGCCTACCCCAAAACTTGCTCTCTTCCCCACGGTGTCTCTTTATCACCGCCACCTCACTATCTCCTGTGCATCTCTGACACTGGTGGGAGGGCTCAGAGGTCAGACATTATATTACAGCGTGATAACCGAACTGTGAACCTAATTCAGGGTTGATCGCAAAAGCAAAATCTTCTTTAATGGGCAGAACCATGGGGGTCATTCTGACCCGTTCGCTCGCTGCTTTTTGTCGCAGCCGAGCGAACGGGTCCCTACTGCGCATGCACCGGCGCCGTAGTGCGCCGGCGCACGCCAGACGGCCGAAGGCCGTAGCAGGGCTGCGATCGCCTCTACCTGATTGACAGGCAGAGGCGATCGCTTGGCGGGAGGGGGAGGAACGGCGGCATTTGGCCGCCGTTTCGTGGGAGCAGTCCGGCGAACGCAGGCGTGGCTGGACCGAAAGGGGGGCGGGCCGCAGTGGCTGCGTGACATCACACGAAGCCGCTGCGGGCTGGGGAGCGATGAGTAGCTCCTGGCCAGCATGCTAAAGCTACTCTTGAAGTGCAAAGGCATCGCACTGACATGCGGGGCGGACTAGCCCTGTGCTGGGCATCCCTTCGCATGTCAGTGTGAATGATCGTAGCTGTGCTAAATAAAGCACAGCTACGATCAACTCGGAATGACCCCCTATGTGCATTGCACGTGGGGAAGATGTAACATGTGCAGAGAGAGTTAGATTTGGGTGGGTTATATTGTTTCTGAGCAGGGTAAATACTGGCTGCTTTATTTTTACACTGCAATTTAGATTTCAGTTTGAACACACCCCACCCAAATCTTACTCTCTCTGCACATGTTACATCTGCCCCACCTGCAGTGCACATGGTTTTGCCCATTAGAGAAAGATTTTACTTTTGTGATCAACCCTGAATTAGGCCCTGTGTCTCTCTATTACCATCCCCTCTCTCCTGTGCATCTCTGACACTGGTGGGAGGGGTCAGCAGGGGCGTAACTACCCCTTGGCCAGGATAGCACTCCCCAGGGGCGCCAGCAGTAGAGGGGCACCGTCAGGCGGTGCCACCCGCGGCCCAGGGGTAGAATCACATAGTGCCTGCAGGCAGCAGCAACAGTGAGTTGAGCCT
This sequence comes from Pseudophryne corroboree, assembly GCF_028390025.1. Taxonomy (NCBI): domain Eukaryota; kingdom Metazoa; phylum Chordata; class Amphibia; order Anura; family Myobatrachidae; genus Pseudophryne; species Pseudophryne corroboree. Next base: position 183,682,611 of record NC_086444.1, on the reverse strand, counting down.
GCTGTGTGTGTCCGCCGGCGCAGCGGCCGCTCTCCAGTGAACGAACTCCAAATAACTACAATTCCCAGAAGCTCTTGCTGCCGGGAGCTCTTGGCAGTAAGGGCCGCCGGGAACTGTAGTTTATTTAGAGTTTATTCACTGTAGAGCGGCCGCAGCGCCGGCGGACACACACAGCAGGCTCAACTCACAGTTGCTGCTGCCTGCAGGCACTATGTGATTCAATCAGTGTAGAGCGGCCGCGACGCCAGCGGACACTGGCTCAACTCATAGTTGCTGCTGCCTGCAGGTACTGACTCATCTATACTGTGAACATAGATGACTCTACACAGCCCACCACCACTGCCTATCTATCTATCTATCTATCTATCTATCTATCTATCTATCTATCTATCTATCTATCTATCTATCTATCTATCTATCTATCTGTATATATATATCTCTGTATATATAATGAATCAGGAAAGGTTGTAGTGTCCCCCAGGTGACCCCCAGGGAATACTACGTGTAGTAGCAGGACACTACAACCTTTCCTGATTCAACACTAACAGCAGGATCACCACTTTTTCATCCTTCTGAAGTAATTCTCTATCTGTGCCTGGATGGGTCTGGGACTCAGGGTCGACAACAAAAAGGTCGACACACCTTAGGTCGACGCCAATTGGTCGACACACCTTAGGTCGACATGGACAAAAGGTCGACAGGAACAATGTCGACATGGAAAAAGGTCGACATGAGTTTTTTATGTTTTTTGGTGTCGTTTTCTTCGTACAGTGACCGGGAACCCCAATTAGTGCACCGCGTCCCCTCGCATGGCTCGCTTCGCTCGCCATGCTTCGGGCATGGTGCCTTCGCTCCGCTTCGCTCGGCACAGATTACCGTTCCAATCGTAATCCACGTGGATCGTTAAGTATGAAAAGGTTCGAAAAAAGAAAAAAAACATAAAAAACTCATGTCAACCTTTTTCCATGTCGACCTTGTTCCTGCCGACCTTTTGTCCATGTCGACCTTTTGTCCATGTTGACCTAAGGTGTGTCGACCAATTGGCGTCAACCTACGGTGTGTCGACCTTTTTGTTGTCGACCTGGAGTCCGGATACCGCCTGGATTCCCCTCATTGTACCTAACTCTACTCTGTACAGATTGAAGACCTGGGACTTTTACTTTATGTGCTCTCTAACACGAGAACTAGAACATCAATCAGTGAGGATGATGGTAAATGAATAATATACTGTAGGTCTTAAATTTCCAATAATTTTCCTTGACTCTAACCCATTGTGGTTTCATTAAATACAAGCATAGCTTGGGCTGGTGTGATGAGACAATGCTGCAGTACTGTTAGTGTCTGCAGTCCCTCATCAATTTAATTTAGATAATTAACCAGTACATATTTTAATTTTATATTGAAGAAAACTGTTTGTTTGTGTGTAATTGTGGGATACTACACTATTTTATGTACCTAATAATAAATAAGATTTTAAACCTACCGGTAAATCTATTTCTCCTAGTCCGTAGAGGATGCTGGGGACTCCGTAAGGACCATGGGGTATAGACGGCTCCGCAGGAGATAGGGCACCTAAAAAGAACTTTGACTATGGGTGTGCACTGGCTCCTCCCTCTATGCCCCTCCTCCAGACCTCAGTTAGAGAACTGTGCCCAGAGGAGATGGACAATACAAGGCAGGATTTAGCAATCCAAGGGCAAGATTCATACCAGCCCACACCATGTAACCTGGAACATACATAACCAGTTAACAGTATGAACAAAAACAACAGTAACGGTCCAAGACCGATGTCAACTGTAACATAACCCTTATGTAAGCAACAACTATATACAAGTGTTGCAGAGTTTCCGCACTGGGACGGGCGCCCAGCATCCTCTACGGACTAGGAGAAATAGATTTACCAGTAGGTTTAAAATCTTATCTTCTCTTACGTCCTAGAGGATGCTGGGGACTCCATAAGGACCATAGGGTTTATACCAAAGCATCCAATCGGGCGGGAGAGTGCGGACGACTCTGCAGCACCGACTGAGCAAACGCTAGGTCCTCCTCAGCCAGGGTATCAAACTTGTAGAATTTAGCAAAAGTGTTTGACCCCGACCACGTCGCCGCTCGGCAAAGTTGTAAAGCCGAGACGCCTCGGGCAGCCGCCCAAGAAGAGCCCACCTTCCTAGTGGAATGGGCCTTAACCGAATTTGGTACCGGCAATCCAGCCGTAGAGTGAGCCTGCTGAATCGTATTACAGATCCAGCGAGCAATAGTCTGCTTTGAAGCAGGAGCGCCAATCTTATTGGCCGCATACAGGACAAACAGAGCCTCTGTTTTCCTAATTCTAGCTGTCCTGGCTACATACATTTTTAAGGCCCTGACTACGTCCAGGGATCTGGAATCCTCCAGGTCACCGGTAGCCACAGGCACCACTATAGGTTGATTCATATGGAACGACGAAACCACTTTAGGTAAAAATTACGGACGTGTCCCAAGAAGAGCCCACCTTCCTAGTGGAATGGGCCTTAACCGAATTTGGTACCGGCAATCCAGCCGTAGAGTGAGCCTGCTGAATCGTATTACAGATCCAGCGAGCAATAGTCTGCTTTGAAGCAGGAGCGCCAATCTTATTGGCCGCATACAGGACAAACAGAGCCTCTGTTTTCCTAATTCTAGCCGTCCTGGCTACATACATTTTTAAGGCCCTGACTACGTCCAGGGATCTGGAATCCTCCAGGTCACCGGTAGCCACAGGCACCACTATAGGTTGATTCATATGGAACGACGAAACCACTTTAGGCAAAAATTGCGGACGTGTCCTCAATTCAGCTCGATCCACATGAAAAATCAAGTAGGGGCTCTTGTGTGATAGAGCCGCCAATTCTGACACTCGCCTTGCTGATGCTAAGGCCAACAACATTACCACCTTCCAGGTAAGAAATTTCAACTCAACCTTGTTAAGCGGTTCAAACCAGTGTGATTTTAGGAACTGCAACACCACGTTCAGGTCCCATGGTGCCACTGGAGGCACAAAAGGGGGCTGGATGTGCAGCACTCCCTTTACAAATGTCTGGACTTCTGGAAGAGAAGCCAATTCCTTCTGAAAGAAAATCGAGAGGGCCGAAATCTGTACCTTAACCGAGCCTAATTTCAGGCCCATATCCACTCCTGTCTATAGGAAGTGGAGAAGACGACCCAAATGAAAATCTTCCGTAGGTGCATTCTTGGTCTCACACCAAGACACATACTTTCGCCAGATACGGTGATAATGTTTTATCGTCACCTCCTTCCTAGCCTTTATTAAAGTAGGGATGACCTCTTCCGGAATCCCCTTTTTTGCTAGTATTCGGCATTCAACCGCCATGCCGTCAAACGTAACCGCGGTAAGTCTTGAAATACACAGGGCCCCTGCTGCAACAGGTCTTCCCTCAGAGGAAGAGGCCAGGGGTCTCCTGTGAGCATCTCTTGTAGTTCCGAGTACCAAGCCCTTCGAGGCCAGTCTGGGACAACGAGTATCGTCTGTACTCTTCTTCATCTTATGATCCTCAACACTTTCGTGATGAGAGGAAGAGGAGGGAACACGTAGACCGATTCGAACACCCACGGTGTTACCAGTTCGTCTACTGCTACTGCCTGAGGGTCCCGAGACCTGGCGCAATACCTCCGAAGTTTTTTGTTGAGGCGTGACGCCATCATGTCTATTTGAGGAGTTCCCCAAAGACGTGTTACGTCTGTAAAGACTTCTTGATGAAGTCCCCACTCTCCTGGATGGAGATCGTGTCTGCTGAGGAAGTCTGCTTCCCAGTTGTCCACTCCCGGAATGAAGACAGCCGACAGAGCGCTTACATGATTTTCCGCCCAGCGAAGGATCCTTGTGGCTTCCGCCATCGCGACTCTGCTTCTTGTCCTGCCTTGGCTGTTCACATGAGCCACTGCTGTGACATTGTCTGATTGAATCAGAACCGGAAGGTTTCGAAGAAAACTCTCCGCTTGTCGAAGGCCATTGTAAATGGCCCTGAGTTCCAACACATTGATGTGTAGACAGGACTCCTGGTCTGACCAGAGACCCTGAAAAGTCTTTCCCTGAGTGACCGCTCCCCATCCTCGGAGGCTCGCGTCCGTGGTAACCAGGATCCAGTCCTGAATCCCGAAGCGGCGACCCTCCAGCAGGTGAGCACTTTGCAACCACCACAGGAGGGACACTCTGGTTCCTGGGGACAGAGTTATTTTCCGATGTAAATGCAGATGGGACCCGGACCACTTGTCCAGAAGGTCCCATTGAAAAGTCCTTGCATGGAACCTTCCGAAGGGAATGGCCTCGTAGGCCGCCACCATTTTCCCCAGAACTCGAGTGCATTGGTGAACTGACACCCTTTTCGGTTTTAGCAGGTCTCTGACCATGTTCTGGATGTCTTGGGCTTTCTCTATTGGGAGGAAGACCTTCATTTGTTCCATATCCAGTATCATACCTAGGAACGGTAGTCGAGTTGTCGGAATCAACTGTGACTTCTGTAGATTTAGAATCCAACCGTGTTGCTGGAGCACTCTCAGAGAGAGCGCCACACTGCTCAGCAATTTCTCTCTTGATCTCGCTTTTATCAGGAGATCGTCCAAGTATGGGATAATTGTGACTCCATGCTTGCGCAGGACCACCATCATTTCCGCCATTATCTTGGTGAAAATCCTCGGGGCCGTGGAAAGTCCAAACGGCAACGTCTGAAATTGGTAATGACAATCCTGTACAGCGAATCTCAGGTATTCCTGATGGGGGGCATATATGGGGACATGAAGGTACGCATCCTTTATGTCCAGAGACACCATAAACTCCCCCTCCTCCATGTTGGCTATTATTGCTCTGAGAGATTCCATTTTGAATTTGAATCTTTTTATGTACAGGTTTAGGGATTCAACATCGGTCTGACCATACCGTCCGGTCTCGGGACCACAAATAGGGTTGAATAGTAACCTCTTCCCTGCTGGTGCAGGGGAACCTTGATTATCACTGCTGTATACACAGCGTTTGAATTGCAGCTAACACTACATCCCTTTCCGATGTGGAAGCTGGTAGGGCCGATTTGAAAAATCGGCGCGGGGGCACCTCCTCGAATTCCAATTTGTAACCCTGGGAAACTATTTCCAACACCCAGGGATTCAGGTCCGAACTGACCCAGGCCTGACTGAAAAGTCGAAGACGTGCCCCCACCAGTGCAGGCTCCCTCATGGGAGTCCCAGCGTCATGCTGTGGGTTTTGGAGCAGCCGGGTAGGACTTTTGTTCCTGGGCACCTGACGAAGCAGGTGCTCTCTTGCCTCTGCCCTTACCTCTGGTGAGGAAAGAGGATCCCCGACCTCTTTTGGACTTGTGCGACCGAAAGGACTGCATCTGATAGGGTGTTGCTTTCTTTTGCTGTTGGGGAATATATGGTAAAAAATTTGATTTACCTGCTGTAGCTGTGGAAACCAGGTCCGTCAGCCCATCCCCAAACAATACATCACCCTTATAGGGTAGTACTTCCATATGTTTTTTGGAATCCGCATCACCCGTCCATTGGCGAGTCCATAAGGATCTTCTCGCTGAGATAGACATGGCATTGGCCCTAGACACTAGCAATCCAATGTCCCTTTGAGCATCCCTCATAAATAAGACTGCTTCTTTTATATGGGCTAGAGTTAGGAATATAGGCCCTCATTCCGAGTTGATCGGTCGCAAGGCGAATTTAGCAGAGTTACACACGCTAAGCCGCCGCCTACTGGGAGTGAATCTTAGCTTCTTAAAATTGCGACCGATGTATTCGCAATATTGCGATTACTAACTACTTAGCAGTTTCAGAGTAGCTCCAGACTTACTCTGCCTGTGCGATCAGTTCAGTGCTTGTCGTTCCTGGTTGACGTCACAAACACACCCAGCGTTCGCCCAGGCACTCCCACCGTTTCTCCGGCCACTCCTGCGTTTTTTCCGGAAACGGTAGCGTTTTCAGCCACACGCCCCTGAAACGCCGTGTTTCCGCCCAGTAACACCCATTTCCTGTCAATCACATTACGATCGCCGGAGCGATGAAAAAGCCGTGAGTAAAAATACTTTCTTCATAGTAAAGTTACTTGGCGCAGTCGCAGTGCGAACATTGCGCATGCGTACTAAGCGGATTTTCACTGCGATGCGATGAAAAATACCGAGCGAACAACTCGGAATGAGGGCCATAGTATCCTTATCCATAGTATCAAATTGATCTCTCAGCTCATCTGTCCAAGCTGCAATTGCGCTACACACCCATGCCGACGCAGTCGTCGGTCTTAACACAGCACCCGTATGAGAATAAATACCCTTTAAGGTAGTTTCTTGCCTGCGATCTGCAGGGTCCTTAAGGGCTGCTGTGTCAGGAGACGGTAGCGCCACTTTCTTGGACAAGCGCGTCAGGGCCTTGTCCACAGTGGGGGGTGATTCCCAAATCTCCCTGTCCTGCTTAAGGAAAGGGTATGCCATAAAAATTCTCTTGGGGATCTGCGGTCTCTTATCCGGAGTCTCCCAAGCTTTTTCAAAGAACTCATTTAATTCATGAGATGTGGGAAAATTAATAATCTGTTTCTTTTTCTTAAACATGTGTACCCTTGTGTCGGGGACCGAGGGTTCATCCACAATATGCAACACATCCCTTAGTGCCACAATCATACACTGAATGATTTTAGTCACCCTAGGGTGCAATTTTACTTCGTCATAGTCGACACTGGAATCAGAATCCGTGTCGGTAGTAGTGTCTTGTGTTAAGGGACGCTTTTGAGACCCCGACGGGCCCTGTGAGTCGGTCCAATCTGAGGATTGACCGCCTGATGTCCCCCCTAAACCAGCCTTATCAAGCCTTTTATGTAAAGATGCCACACTTGCATGCAACGTATGCCACATGTCCATCCAATCTGGAGTCGGCACAACCGACGGGGACACACCACTCATTTGCTCCACCTCCTCCTTGGAGAAGCCTTCCGCCTCACACGTACCGACACCCCACACACACAGGGAGTTACCTATAAGGGGACAAAACCCCAACCAGGCCCTTAGGAAAGACAGAGAGAGAGAGTATGCCAGCACACACCCAGCGCTTAAAAACACTGGAATATATGACCAGATAGCGCTGTTATATGTATATAATTGTAATCTCCACTCACTGCGTCGCCAAAGTGCCCCCCTCCTCTTTTTTCCAGCCTGTGAAGCTCAGCAGGGGAGAGAACAGGGAGCCAGCGTTTCCTCATGCAGTCTCTTCTCCCCCATGGTGCATGGTGGCCTGCTAAAATGTATGTAAAAACTCTGTCGGCGTCATAGTGTACATATATCGGGTGTGGGTTGTCATAAGTATTATCAGCACTCTAAAGGGCACTGACAGCCATCAAATGAAATTGTGCCCAAACACACAAATAATGCAATATTTAGGACTAGTAAGAAAAAAATATAAATATATTGATTAATCCAATCACACAGTATAAAAATGCAAAGGAGCCACATCATTGGGGATACTATTGTGTGGCCACGCGCCTTTTTCAGCCTTCCCTATTTCAAACCTGCGGGTGGGGGGAGCACTTTGCCAGAGGTGCTCAGACCCCTAAATACACCCCTGGGGGTCAGACATACATTCCACCGTGATGACAGAACTGTGTCTCTCTATTACCTCACCCTCACTGTCTCCTGTGCATCTCTGACACCGGTGGGAGGGGTCAGACATACATTCCAACGTGATGACAGAACCGTGTCTCTCTATCACCTCACCCTCACTATCTCCTGTGTATCTCTGACACTGGTGGGAGGGGTCAGACATACATTCCAATGTGATGACAGAACTGTCTCTCTATCACTTCACCCTCACTATCTCCTGTACATCTCTGACACTGATGGGAGCGCTCAGTGGTCAGACATACATTCCAACGTGATGATATGTCTATCACCTCACCCTCACTCTCTCCTGTGCATCTCTGACACTGGTGGGAGGGGTCAGACATACATTCCAACATGATGACAGAAATGTGTCTCTCTATCACCTCACCCTCACTATCTCCTGTGCATCTCTGACACTAGTGGGAAGGGTCAGACATACATATGGGTCCATGTTTATCTTGGCCTTTAATGGGATTAACTGAGACTGGGCAGTCGGACTTAATCCCCTGCTGCAATGACTTAATCCCCTGCTGTATTGTTCTCTGTATTGTATTGCATCTGAGAATAATAGATGAAGTGTTTATGTAAATAAACCATGGTGTGCCTAGGCGCAGCAAAGAAGCCAAGATAACCGTGGATCTATCTGTACATTCCAACGTGATGACAGAACTGTGTCTCCCTATCACCTCACTCTCACTATCTCCTGTACATCTCTGACACTGATGGGAGAGCTCAGTGGTCAGACATACATTCCAACGTGATGATATAAAATGTCTCTCTATCACCTCACCCTCACTCTCTCCTGTGCATCTCTGACACTGGTGAGAGGGTTTAGAGGTCAGACATACAGTAAATTCCAAAGTGATGACAGAACTGTGTATCTCTATCACCGCCCCCTCACTCTCTCCTGTGCATGTCTGACACTTGTGGGAGGGCTCAGAAGTCAGTGTGATAATGTAATTTTTTTCTTTAAATAGCAGTCAATTTTATTATATAGAGTGGTGTTTTTAAAAAAAGAAAGCAAAATAATATTTAAAAAAATGATCAAATTTAGAAAATTGCACAAATATTTGAAATACGTACCCAAATATTTTTGTTCATTCACGTTCATTTATTATTTTTTCTTCTTACACTCTTTCAATTAAAAATTAATAAGTGAAAGGTGATAACAGTAATAACACACCAGCCAATCAGCTCCTAACTGTCATTTTTCAAACCCGTAACAATTGGTTGGTGCATTATCAGCTTCCATTTATCACAGCTTTATCATTTCTCCAGGCTTACTACATATGCCCCACAGTGTCATCCCACCGGTACTGCTGCTTAAATCAGTATTGTCCTATAACTTACACCAGACCATTACACGCCAGAATTAGGCTGCATTCAGGGTGAGTCTAAACACATTTTAGAGAGAAATATGGAATATAGATATGGAATATAATGGGCTTGCTTCAGAGTTGGACGCAATCCAATGTCTTTGCAGTTGGCCGATGTTTTTTCTAGACTGGGTTTGAGTCGCAATGCGCGTGTGCTGCTATGGATTACAGACAGCGTTCGCAGTGTGGATTTAGACATGCATCATCGCTTAGAGAGTGATAAAATGGAAAGTGATAAATGACCAGCCAACCAGCTCCTAACTGTCATTTTTCAAACACAGCCTGTGACATGCTAGTTAGAAGCTGATTGGCTGGTACTTTTTCTTTCTCTATTTCATCTCTCCAAGCGATGATGCATCTAGCCCTATCTGATTCACAGTGAACTTTTGTGGGAGGTATTGGGGGGGGAGTGAGTTCAACACTGACACCTTGCGACCATTTTGTTTAGCAGCCAGCAATTGTGTCTTTGGGGGTCATTCAGACCTGATCGCACGCAAGGTTTTTTATGCTGCAATCAGGTCAGAACTGCGCATGCGTATGCTCCGCAATGTGCAGGTGCGTGGCCCCCCGGCAATGGAGATCGCCGGAGAGCGACGGACTTACCGAAGAAAGCGATTGCACCGCCGATCGTAAGAAGATTAACAGGAAGAGGCTGTTTGTGGGTGTCAACTGACCGTTTCCAGGGTGTGTCGGAAGAAACACAAGCGTGTCCAGCCGTTTTAAGGGAGGGTTCCTGACGTTATCTCCAGGCCGGATCATCGCAGCGGCTGAGTAAGTCTTGAGCTGTGCAGAGACTGCATTAACATATGTTTGTGCAGCTCTCTGCACATGTATTCGCACCCCTGCACAACGATTACCCCCTCCCCCTGTAGGCGGCGACTACCTGTCGCAGCAGTGCAAAAAACACCTGCTTGCGACCAGGTCTGAATTAGGCCTCTTGTCCGCCATGGTACTGGCCCCGGTGTCTTAGTTCAGATGGACATTTGACAACTGCGACCACCTCTGAATCAGGCCCAAAGTACCAACTAATTAGCTTCTAACTGGCATTTTGCACGCATTAGATCACTCTCCACTTCATCTCTCCAGATTTGATAATGCTCCATGTAAGTGTGCTAGCACTGTGTCCATATCAGCATGCAAGTACTGTGCCACATCCAGAATACAAGGACTAGTGCCGACACTATGCCGACATTCTTCTATCAGATCGAGAGGTTGGGTATGTCAAATATTGCACAAAAAAGGCAACCTTCCAACCAGACTGCTGCAGCGGTATTGAGGAGCATTTTAACCTGTTTATCGCCTAATGCTCCTCATCTCCCCTGCGTATCGTTGAGCCAGTCAGCCAACTCGGCTTCTGGTGCCACAAAATCTTCAGAGACCACACCCGAAGTCTTTTTGTTTGATTGTGCCTTCTTCTAGCTTGTTTCATGGCTGCTGGAACTGTTCTCCCTGTTGCATGCCGCCGTTAAATTGTGCTGGTCTGCTCTGCGGCATCTTGTATGAGATGCCGCAAGTGAGTGGAGATATGATGCGGCGAGCTATAATTGGCTTGCAGTGGCTGCCTCTGATTGGCTGCCAGTCTGCGAGCCAAACATAGCTAGCGGACCAGCAGCCAACCAGAAGCGGTTGCTGCCAATGCCAATTTTAAAGTGGTAGGATTCCATTGGATGGACCTGAATCCTTGCCTATGAAATTACATCCGCATCGGCCCTATAGAAAATGGCAGCCCCATCAGATCACTCCTGTTGGGTTCCTTCTCACAACCCCTCCTTTCTGAACCCGTCTCTGCGCCACAGTGATCCACAGTGCCTGTCAGTGGGAAATATAGGGCATACATAAAAAAGGGACTTACAAGGTAGACAAATACAGTCTAATTAGAAGTGGACAAAGTGGAAACAAGTAGGGGGCAAGACTGGAAGTGGGGTTAGTATAGATAGAAAAAGGGTAAGGTCTAATAAAGAGACATTTTCAGAGAGAATTATTAAGGCTGTAATAAGGTAAGTTGGGAATTCTGTAAGTGGTAGCAGCAGGTGAAAAGTTGAGTATGTGGAAGCGAGAGTTGAGCACCAGACCCAAGGCACGGTATAGGTCAGAGACAGATCTAAGATGGCAAAAGGCAAAAGGAGAAAAATTTTAGTAGCATCTTTGGCATAGGAGACACGTTTTCAAAATTATTGAGGATGCTGAAATAACACAATTAGGCCCATATTTATCAAGCCTTGTAGAGTGATAAATTGTGCAGTGATAAAGGCCCTCATTCCGAGTTGATAGCTCGCTAGCTACTTTTTGCAGCCGTGCAAACGCATAGTCGCCGCCCATGGGGGAGTGTATTTTCACTTTGCAAGTGTGCGATCGCATGTGTAGCCGAACGAGATGAATAGTTTTTTGCAGTTTCAGAGTAGGTCTGAACTTACTCAACCCTTGCGATCACTTCAGCCTGTCCGGCCCCGGAATTGACGTCAGACGCCCGCCCTGCAAACGCCTGGACATGCCTGCGTTTTCCCTACCACTCCCAGAAAACGGTCAGTTGACACCCATAAACGCCCTCTTTCTGTCAATCTCCTTGCGATCACCCGTGCGAATGGATTCGTCGCTAGAAGCATTGCCCAGCAACGATGCTGTTTGTACCCGTACGACGGGTGTGCGCATTGTGGTGCATACGCATGCGCAGTAGTAACGAAAATCGGCAGCATGCAATCAACTCGGAATGGCCCCCAAAGTACCAGTCAATCAACTTCTAACTGCCATGTTACAGGCTGTGTTTGAAAAATGACAGTTAGAGGCTGATTTGGTTGGTACTTTATCACCGTGCAATTTATCAGCTCCTAACTGCCACTTCACAGGCTGGATTTGAAAAATGACAGTAATGAGCTGATTGGCTGGTACTTTTTCTCCATCTACTTTATCTCCATCCAAGGCTTAGTAAATAGACCCCTTAGTCCCCTACTCACACGTTACACATTTATGGGACTCGGCTGTTATGTTTTCACTTGATTGTAAGCCTTCATTTGTTGTCTGTCAATAATAAATCATAAAAGTAATTGCAGCAAAGGCTTTGCTTCAGCTCAGTTCCCAGCTGTAAATCAGTTTTTTTAGAGAAGTAGAGCACACATACTATCACAATATCCGGGGACTGTGTATAGGGATACTCAGCAGCAGTGGCGTAACTACAGGGAGGCTAGCCTGGCATATGTCCAGGGACCCACAAGTTGAAGAGGGCCCACCAAGCTCTATTGTCCAAGCTCCAATGTCTGGATATGCCCGAAGCCGTGGCCTGGATTTCTGGTCTCCTGGATCATTGTCTGCCATGACCACACCAATGCTGCTGCCTGCTGGTATCATCTGATCCCCCGCTGTCTGACACTTACTGTATCTGAGTAGGCTCCTCTGTCGTTGGGGTCTGTCTGTGGAGGTGGAACTCTGTCAGTGAGCTCGCCTGTCTTATTATAGTAAAAAATCACTTCCATCTAGTTTTTCTGAAGTTGTACAGCTTTGATGTTATTTTTGACCATTACTGTCATAACTGTCAGTGCGGAGCATACTTTTACCAAACTTAAAGTCATAAAAAAACTCTCTGAGATGCACCATAGGACAGGAAAGAGTGCAAGGTTCAGTAGCTCTACCCATTGAGCAGTAGATGGATAGGATGCTGGATTTTGAAGACATTATAGATAACTTTGCCGAGGTCAAAGACAGAAGGAAGGAATTTTAATGTATGAAAAAGCTATGCAGTAATAAAGTTTAACAAGTAGTAACTTCTGATTACTATTTATTTTGTACACAGTAAAACGCCAGTTCTTTAATATGTCCTTGGCTGAACAGGTTTACATATATTGTGTTGATCAATGAATTGGCGTTTCACTGTAAGTTGTATTAAGAGTTGTTACATATTTGTAATATGCATAAAACAATTTCAGTATGATAAAATATATGATAAAACATGTAGACCTAAGGGTTTGTAGAAATCAAATAGGAGGTCCACCTTGAGAGTTTACCAGGGTCTACTGAATGATGACAGGACCTTTCCTTTCAGTTTTCTACAAACTTGATGTCAGAGACGGGTTATAGGCAGGCCAACTGTGCGGCGGGCTCAGCAGCATCACAAAGCAATGACATTAAGTTTCTAGTGCTGAAAACACACTGATAGCAGTGTCTCGGGTCATGGACTGGACACCTCTTTAGGCTGTTCAGTCTCCGGAGCTGCACTGAAATAAGTTGTTTTCAGGGACTGGAAGGAGAGAGATGGGGACTCCGGATAGGGGGTACTTTGAAAGTGCAATATTTATTTTTAGGGGCTTCCACAGGTTAGTTGCCTAGGGGGCCCCACATACCTTGATCCATCCCTACAGGATGTAATATGAACAGATAATCCCTACAGGTCTGATTTATTATCATGTTACAAACCCACGTACACTGTTTCACAAGTTGCACAATAGTCCCTCTCAGCCCCATCTCATTCACGCCGGATGACTTGCTCCATATGACACTATGTGTAGGAGGACACATCACTATTTATTAAAGACATGATGGGCGTGTTTGGTTGGAAGATATGGGCATAGCTCTCATATTCCAATGGTTACATTTGCAGGTTTGGAATCCAGAGTTTTTCAAAAACAGCTGTCTGATAAATTAGGCCCTGGTATATGTGATCAGCTTGTCTACATTCAAAAAGGTCAACACCAGAATGCCGACACAATGTTGACATGGACATTAGGTCAACGAAGAATATATCGGCATACACTTAAATTGGCAGGGCTAAATTGTCACATAGAAAAAAAGAAAAAAGCAGGTGCACAATTCAAGCACTAAGAATACTAATAATCAGAACAATTATAATGACCATACACTAATTAAAATCACCTAAGGGCAGGTGGGTGGGATACTAGTCTATACAGAAGGAGTCTCACCTTCAAGTGTGCAACATACTGTATACACAAAAGCAGAGGGAAAAAAGGGGACTGCACACCCTAATTTCAAACACAATAAGAGGTGCTACCGAGCTGAGACATATAGTGCCACGCACAATAAAAAGAGAAAAATAGGTGCAGCCTTTAAGCACTAAGGATATTAATAATCAGGTGGGCTTACATTTTTGGCCAAATATGTACTAAAAAACCTTATTATTACTCCATGTTAAATTGTGTAATTTATTATAATTGTTCTGATTATTAGTATTCAAAGTACTTGAAGTGTGCACCTGCTTCTTTCTTTTTTTCTGTGTGGCACTATAAATCTCAGCATAGTAGCACCTCTTATTATTTACAGTTACATTGTCAACACATTCACATAGTTAAAATTTCAATATATGTTTTTTTGTTAATTTTTAGGGTTAGGATTAGGGTTAATGTTAGGGGTTAGTGTTAGGTTTAGGGTTAATGTTAGGGTTAGGATTAGGGTTAGGGTTAATGTTAGGGGTTAGGGTTAATGTTAGGGGTTAGGTTTAGTGTAATGTTAGGGGTTAGGTTTAAGGTTAGGATTAGGGTTAATGTTAGGGGTTAGTGTTAGGTTTAGGGTTAATGTTAGGGTTAATATTAGGGGTTAGGTTTAGGGTTAATGTTAGGGGTTAGGTTTAAGGTTAGGATTAGGGTTAATGTTAGGGTTAGGTTTAGGGTTAATGTTACGGGTTAGGTTTAGGGTTAGGATTAATGTTAGGGCTTAGGGTTAATGTTAAGGGTTAAGTTTAATGTTAGGGTTAATGTTAGGGGGTTAGATTTAGGGTTAGGCTAAAATAAGCAGAGAAACATAAGTCATTGACGTTCTGAATGTGTCGACATTTTAACCACGTAGACCAAGTGTATGTCGAGGGAACTGGTTATCAACCCAATTGCCCATGTCGACATTCTGAATGTCTCATCTTCTATATGTTGACTAGTCATACTACAGGTAATAGTATGTGTAAATAGCACAAATAAAACAGCACTCTGCCGACCTTATTGAATAGGTAGTACCTTGTATGGTCAGTGATGCATTTTTAAAATAATGATTCTTTGAGTGCCAAACACCTTAAAATATATGTAAAAGAGGTAAATAAATAAAGAGGTTTTGTCTTCTATAAATTCTTGATATGTGAACTCCTGATTGAACCACGGGGGTCATTCCGAGTTGTTCGCTCGGTAAAAATCTTCGCATCGCAGCGATTTTCCGCTTAATGCGCATGCGCAATGTCCGTACTGCGACTGCGCCAAGTAAATTTGCTATGCAGTTAGGATTTTTACTCACGGCTTTTTCATCGTTCTGGCGATCGTAATGTGATTGACAGGAAATGGGTGTTACTGGGCGGAAACAGGCCGTTTTATGGGCGTGTGGGAAAAAACGCTACCGTTTCCGGAAAAAACGCAGGAGTGGCCTGAGAAACGGGGGAGTGTCTGGGCGAACGCTGGGTGTGTTTGTGATGTCAAACCAGGAACGACAAGCACTGAAATGATCGCAGATGCCGAGTAAGTCTGTAGCTACTCAGAAACTGCTACGAGGTGTGTAATCGCAATATTGCGAATACATCGTTCGCAATTTTAAGATGCTAAGATTCACTCCCAGTAGGCGGCGGCTTAGCATGAGCAAATCTGCTAAAATCCGCTTGCGAGCGAACAACTCGGAATGACCCCCCACGTGTGGTTTCTACTCTAACGTATCGTGCAATGCTGATACATAAAAATAGCAATGTGTAATATTGTTATTAAAATTCACAACGACAAGTTCCCCTATGGTTTTACACTAACTTGAAGGTGACTTGTGCCTGTATTCAATGTCCAAAAATGAAAACAGTTAAGATGGTTCAAACCGCACTTATATATATATATATATATATATATATATATAGTGGCAGCCTATGCAAATCAATAGGAGCGTTCACCAAGACCTTAGTGTAACAATCAATGGAAAATTTTCGCACATGGGGGGGTCATTCCAAGTTGATCGCTTGCTAGCTACTTTTTGCAGCCGTACAAATGCATAATCGCCACCCACGGGGGAGTGTATTTTCGCTTTGCAAGTGTGCAATCGCATGTGCAGCCGAGCGGGACGAAAAAGTTTTTTGCAGTTTCAGTTTAGGTCTGAACTTACTCAGCCCTTGCGATCACTTCAGCCTGTCCGGTTCCGGAATTGATGTCAGACGCCCACCCTGCAAACGCCTGGACACGCCTGCGTTTTCCCTACCACTCCCAGAAAACGGTCAGTTGACACCCATAAACGCCCTCTTTCTGTCAATCTCCTTGCGATCACCTGTTCAAATTAGTGATGTGCACCGGAAATTTTTCGGGTTTTGTGTTTTGGTTTTGGATTTGGTTCCGCGGCCGTGTTTTGGATTCGGACGCGTTTTGGCAAAACCTCCCTGAAAATGTTTTGTCGGATTCGGTTGTGTTTTGGATTCGGGTGTTTTTTTTACAAAAAAAACCTCAAAAACAGCTTAAATTATAGAATTTGGGGGTCATTTTGATCCCATAGTATTATTATCCTCAATAACCATAATTTCACCTCATTTTCAGTCTATTCTGAACTCCTCATACCTCACAATATTATTTTTAGTCCTAAAATTTGCACCGAGGTCGCTGGATGGCTAAGCTAAGCGACACAAGTGGCCGACACAAACACCTGGCCGATCTAGTAGTGGCACTGCAGTGTCAGGAAGGATGGCACTTCAAAAAAATTGTCCCCAAACAGCACATGATGCAAAGAAAAAAAGAGGCGCACCAAGGTCGCTGTGTGACTAAGCTAAGCGACACAAGTGGCCGACACAAACACCTGGCCCATCTAGGAGTGGCACTACAGTGTCAGGCAGGATGGCACTTCAAAAAAATTGTCCCCAAACAGCACATGATGCAAAGAAAAAAAGAGGCGCACCAAGGTCGCTGTGTGACTAAGCTAAGTGACACAAGTGGCCGACACAAACATCTGGCCCATCTAGGAGTGGCACTGCAGTGTCAGACAGGATGGCACTTCAAAAAAATTGTCCCCAAACAGCACATGATGCAAAGAAAAAAAGAAGTGCACCAAGGTCGCTGTGTGACTAAGCTAAGCGACCCAAGTGGCCGACACAAACACCTGGCCCATCTAGGAGTGGCACTGCAGTTTTCTAGTGAGAGGATGAGTGCTTCCATCCTCATGGGAATCTGAACCACTAGCCATGAACATAGGCCAGGGCCTCAACCGTTCCTTGCCACTCCGTGCCGTAAATGGCATATTGGCAAGTTTACGCTTCTCATCAGACGCTTTCAATTTTGATTTTTGGGTCATTTTACTGAACTTTTGTTTTTTGGATTTTGCAAGCTCTCTACTATGACATTGGGCATCGGCCTTGGCAGACGACGTTGATGGCATTTCATCGTCTCGGCCATGACTAGTGGCAGCAGCTTCAGCACGAGGTGGAAGTGGATCTTGATCTTTCCCTATTTTAACCTCCACATTTTTGTTCTCCATTTTTTAATGTGTGGAATTATATGCCAGTATCAATAGCAATGGCCTACTACTATATATACTGCACACAACTGAAATGCACCACAGGTATGGATGGATAGTATACTTGACGACACAGAGGTAGGTAGAGCAGTGGCCTACCGTACCGTACTGCTATATATACTGGTGGTCACTGTCAGCAAAACTCTGCACTGTATTCCTCCTATATAATATACTGGTGGTCCCCAGTCCCTACAATAAAGCAGTGTGAGCACAGATATATGCAGCACACTGAGCACAGATATGGAGTGTTTTTCAGGCAGACAACGTATACTGGTGGTCACTGGTCAGCAAAACTCTGCACTGTACTCCTCCTATATAATATACTGATGGTCCCCAGTGCCCACAATAAAGCAGTGTGAGCACAGATATATGCAGCACACTGAGCACAGATATGGAGTGTTTTTCAGGCAGACAACATATACTGGTGGTCACTGTCAGCAAAACTCTGCACTGTACTCCTCCTATATAATACAGCTGCTCCCCAGTCCCCACAATTAAGCAGTGTGAGCACACATATATGCAGCACACTGAGCACAGATATGGAGTGTTTTTCAGGCAGACAACGTATACTGGTGGTCACTGGTCAGCAAAACTCTGCACTGTACTCCTCCTATATAATATACTGGTGGTCCCCAGTGCCCACAATAAAGCAGTGTGAGCACAGATATATGCAGCACACTGAGCACAGATATGGAGTGTTTTTCAGGCAGACAACGTATACTGGTGGTCACTGTCAGCAAAACTCTGCACTGTACTCCTCCTATATAATACAGCTGCTCCCCAGTCCCCACAATTAAGCAATAAGCACAAATATTATTAATAAACGGAGAGGACGCCAGCCACGTCCTCTCCCTAACATTTCCAATGCACGAGTGAAAATGGCGGCGACGCGCGGCTGCTTATATAGAATCCGAATCTCGCGAGAATCCAACAGCGGGATGATGACGTTCGGGCGCGCTCGGGTTAACTGAGCCATTCGGGAGAATCCGAGTTTGCCTCGGACCCGTGTAAAATGGGTGAAGTTCGGGGGGGGTTCGGTTTCCGAGGAACCGAACCCGCTCATCACTAGTTAAAATGGAATAGTTGCTAGAAGCATTGCCCAGCAACGATGCTGTTTGTACCCGTGCAACGCGCGTGCACATTGCAGTGCATACGCATGCGCAGTAGTAACCTGATTGCTGCGCTGTGAAAATCAGCAGCGTGCGATCAACTCAGAATGACCCCCATCGGGCCTAATTCTGAGTTGATCGCAGCAGCAAATTTGTTAGCAGTTGGGCAAAACCATGTGCACTGCAGTGGGGGCAGATATAACATGTGCAGAGAGAGTTAGATTTGGGTGGGGTGTGTTCAAACTGAAATCTAAATTTCAGTGTAAAAATAAAGCAGCTAGTATTTACCCTGCACAGGAACAAAATAACCCACCCAAATATAACTCTCTCTGCAAATGTTATATCTACCACACCTGCAGTGCACATGGGGGGTCATTCCGAGTTCATTGCTCGCTAGCTACTTTTTGCAGCCGTGCAAACGCATAGTCGCCGCCCACAGGGGAGTGTATTTTAGCTTTGCAAGTGTGCGAACGCCTGTGCAGCCGAGCACTACAAAAATAGTTTGTACAGTTTCTGAGTAAGTCTGAACTTACTCAGCCACTGCGATCACTTCAGTCTGTCCGGTCCCAGAATTGACGTCAGACACCCGCCCAGCGAACGCTTGGACACGCCTGCGTTTTTTCCAACCACTCCCTGAAAACGGTCAGCTGACACCCATAAACACCTTCTTCCTGTCAATCTTCTTGCGATCGGCTGTGCGAATGGATTCTTCATTAAATTCATCGCCCAGCATCGATCCGCTTTGTACCCGTATGACGTGCCTGCGCATAGCGGTGCATACGCATGTGCAGTAGTGACCTGATTGCTGCACTGCAAAAAACGGCAGCGTTTGAACATTTCGGAATGACCCCCATGGTTTTGCCCAGCTGCTAACAAATTTGCTGCTACGATCAACTCTGAATTACCCCCATGGTGCAACCATATAAACCGAGTTATATATAACAATCAATGCTTACTCTTTCAACCACTTATGTAGCGAAGTTTAAAGTGCTATTATATTCTTTCCTTAGAAAGGATCTTGTTATCATCCTCAAATGGCATATGGTCCAGATCCGATAATGCATCTCAGTGAACTGGAAACTCAGAAGGATAGATATATAGGGCAACACAGCTTCATATACCAAGAAGACAAATGCACTCACATAAAAAACGTATTGAAAGCATATATATCACCCAAATGGATGTGGATACACGCTGGAAGTCAGATTATTCAAAGGGTTGTTGGTCCCAAAATCCCTGGTGCCGAATCCAGCGGGTCAGTACTTTGTGCTTTAGTACGCTTTTGGTCAAAAGATCTTCCTCAGAATCATCATTGACATGCTGCTGCTGTTTGGGGGCAGAGTGGGGGCATGGTTGGCCTGAGTTCATGGGAACGGGGGCGCATTTCCCCTGGTTTCTGGGAGTGCCAGGTTCAGGTTCTGCGCCAGAGGACACAATTTTCCTGGCCTCGAACGCAGGTAGGAGGCGCAAGTCTGAGTAAGCTTTGGCTTACTCAGATGGCTGATGATGGAAACATCAAGACCGGTGGTTGTAATGGTGATCCGATGCTATGTCTTCAGACGCAGCCCTCAGAAGCTGTCAGGAGACGTCTTTTCTCTGGTATTCGGACTCCAGGTCGACAGCAAAAAGGTCGAGACACCTTAGGTCGACGCCAATTGGACGACACACCTTGGGTCGACATGGACAAAAGGTCGACATGGACAAAAGGTTGACAGGAACAAGGTCGACATGTAAAAAGGTCGACATGAGTTTTTCAGGATTTTTTTCTTTTTTGGAACCTTTTCATACTTAACGATCCACTTGGACTACGATTGGAACGGTAATCTGTGCCGAGCGAAGCGGTAGCGGAGCGAAGGCACCATGCCCGAAGCATGGCGAGCGAAGCGAGCCATGCGAGTGGACGCGGTGCACTAATTGGGGTTCCCGGTCACTCTACGAAGAAAACGACACCAAAAAAACATTAAAAAATCATGTCGACCTTTTTTCCATGTTGACCTTTTGTCCATGTCGACCTAAGGTGTGTCGACCTTTTTGCTGTCGACCCTCAGTCCCAGACCCCATTTCTCTTCAGCCGCTTCCCTGTGACCGTGCAATAGCATACAACTATGACTCAGGCTCTATATTCAATAGCACTTCCTAGGCCATCATTCTTAATCCATTCAGTTTTTGGGACTATTATGCGGGAACAGTCATGTCAACATATGTGTTTGAAATACAGGATGATACAGTTCATGCCCGCACTATGTTTAAATAATACAGTGTATTTTTACTATGTTGCTTATTTCATTAGTTAACAGGAGGCTTATAAGGCTTTTAACAGTGTTACAATGTCTTTCCTCTAGTGAATAAGGTTATTGTTTCCTTATTGTTTTTCTTTTGTCCTGACGTTCATGTTCCAGTATGTGGTGTGTTTGCAATTAACATTTATGACATCATAATGACAGAATTTTGGACATATCTTGGTGCCAAAATTATTTACATTCACTTACTTGGAACATATTAACATAGTCTTGTGTATATTGCTTGAGAAAAGGTCATGTAAATCCAAAACGTTGCAAAACTCAATAAAACTTTCATTTTATGCACTATTATGGATTGGAGGTAATACGGTAACATGTCCTCTTCTCTCTCTCTCTCTCTAAGGGTGTGTACACGCGGTGAGATATTTTCTTTCGATTTTGACTATATAGTCAAAATCGCAAGAAAAGTTAGTGCAGATCGCAAGGTGAAAGTCACCTTGCGATCCCGATTCGATCACATTGCGCGGTCCCGCCAGGTCGGCATCGCAAGAAAAGATAGACTGTGCAGGCATGTCAATCCTTGCTAGATCGTGTACTATCTAGTTCATCTCACATGTCAATGACATCTCACATAAGCCAAAATCTCACATAAGCCAAAATTGTAAGCACACATAGTCCATATCTCAAGAAAAGTTAGTCAAAATCAGTGGTGCTGGGCTCTGGCGGAGTTCAAGGGAAATCGCAAGTGAAAATCGGGCATAGCAAGGATCTCACCGTGTGTACACACCTTAAGATAGTTAAATAGATAGATAGATAGATAGATAGACAGACAGACAGACAGACAGACAGACAGACAGACAGACAGACACACACACACACACACACACACACACAATAATTGTGAATGAGCGCCCTGTATATTTTCACAAAGTTTAAACCCACATTAATTAGAGGTAAAACATTACATAATTATTAAGAGTAAATTTAAATGAATACTACATGTTCCAATTTCATGTATTTATTAAAACACAATTTCATATAAAACCGTACACGTAAAAGTGTGGTAATAAAAAAGGTTCATATTTTGACAGAAATTTTGATACAGCACAATCTGTATTTTGACAGAATTCCTCTCCCGACTTCTTGCTAGGAAGATCAGGGATCACAATAGTAAGAAAACCCCAGCACGTTTCGTCGCTTGGTGAGACTTCATCGGGGTTATATCTACAAATGCAAAATGTACATCTTAAATAACTTATCCATGTGTCAATACATATATTTATACAGTCACAATGAAGTATATTTTTTTGGCTCTAGTTAAGTGAGAGTAGCGGCTCACCATTTATTATAACCTGAAGAGGCACTGTAGCGCAGAAAGGCGGTATTGTTATCTATCTATATATCTTAGATACATAGATAGATAGATAGATAGATAGATAGATAGATAGATAGATAGATAGATATTGTGTGGCAGCATGAAGGTAAACTGAACATGTATTCTGTGTGGGGTAGGAGGGATCTGACAACACAGAGAAGAAATTTAGGTATGAGCACCTAAGGGCTGCAGGGTACAGTCAGTCTGCAGTCAGAACAGGCTGTGTCCCAAGTGGGGTTGGGAAAGCCAGTGAGAGCTGAGTGTACTTGGAAGCCCCTGGGGGCCAGAAAGCCTAGGTCTAAGCATGTAGGAGATCTTGAAGACCACCTGACACTGAGTGTGAGAAGGTCAGGACGTGCCTTAGGGGGGGTACACACGGAGCAATATTCTAAGCAATCTGACTAGATTGCTTTGAATTTAAGCATTATCGCTCCGTGTGTACCCCTTACAGCGATAGCGAAGCACAGCCCCGCGCATCACAATCGCTGCTGCTAGATTGGCCTGCATGCAGGCCAATCTAGCGGGTTGCTCACTTCACCCGCTGGGTGTAGTGTGCGGCTCCCCCGTCTCCCCCCGCATGCTCAGCACACATCGCGCTGTGTTGAGCAGCGGGAGAGATGTGTGCTGAGCATCTCTACTTACTGAACCTGTGAGATACAGGACTGAGACTTTTGTGAATGACTTTACAGACTAGCTGCAAAAGTATAGATAAGGGTGAAGAAGTGAGTTAGTGCCATGCCCCGAATGGGGGCTAGGCTGTTTGTGATATATACAACAAAACAGGATGGTATAGGTATCTGCATAGTATATAAAAAAAATTTTTGTTTGGTATAAAATAAAGTCCATAGACAATGTAACTGTGCTTGGCTGTATGTGTAGCCACTGGGGGGTATCAGGATAAAGTCCTCTCCTATGTTACTTTTTCCATCCAATTTTAGTGATCTTTAAAATCTGGAAAATAGCCCAGCACCACAGACAAAAAAACTAATAGTTTCAAATATTGACAAAGAAGAACAAGAGAAACATCTTGAGGGGTGCACACTGGAACCAAAATAATGAGTTCAAATTGTTTAACGTTTATTGATATGCATTATAAATCAAATTATTTCATAAAGAATGGTGAAATATTAAAAATAGTTTAGTGATAAAGGCAGAATAAGTGAATAAAACTATTTAAAATCTCCAGCTGTTGTTCTTTTCTGTGAACTTTGTTGTTTTGTATTTTGCTAAATTGCCTGTACAGTCTCTGCTTATTTCTACTTTATTTGTATCATCCTACTTGTCAGTCTCCTTGAATTGCAACAAATTATCCCTTGCTGTGATACTATGTTGCTGCTAAGTTCTTATTCTTTGTATCTACTGTTTTATTTTAGTATTACTCAGCAGGGATGTGTAGTTTATATATAATGTCTATGGCCCTCATTCCGAGTTGATCGCTCGCAAGGCGAATTTAGCAGAGTTGCTCACGCTAAGCCTACGCCTACTGGGAGTGTATCTTAGCTTCTTAAAATTGCGACCGATGTATTCGCAATATTGCGATTACAAACTACTTAGCAGTTTCAGAGTAGCTTCAGACTTACTCGGCATCTGCGTTCAGTTCAGTGCTTGTCGTTCCTGGTTTGACGTCATAAACACACCCAGCGTTCGCCCAGACACTCCCCCGTTTCTCCGGCCACTCCTGCGTTTTTTCCGGAAACGGTAGCGTTTTTATCCACACGCCCCGAAAACGCTGTGTTTCCGCCCAGTAACACCCATTTCCTGTCAATCACACTACGTTCGCCAGAGCGAAGAAAAAGCCGTGAGTAAAAATACTATCTTCATTGTAAAATTACTTGGCGCAGTCGCAGTGCGAATATTGCGCATGCGTACTAAGCGGAATTTCACTGCGATGCGAAGAAAATTACCGAGCGATCAACTCGGAATGAGGGCCTATGTTACAGGGGATTATTTGTATATCCCTTCACTGTAGATATTTATTGATATGTATATACTGATTCATGGTCAGAGATATAAACTCCATGGTGGTGTGTCAATATCACTAGAAATAACGTTGGTTTCATAAGATCAGTATAATACACCTTTTGTTCTAGACATCAATATAATACCCATTTTGATCAATGTGATACACCTTTTGTTCTAGACCAGGCCTGGCCAACCTGTGGCTCTCCAGATGTTGTGAAACTACACATCCCAGGATGCCCTGGCACAGTTTTAGCATTCCCTAATAGCAAAACTGTGGCAAGGCATGATGGGACTTGTAGTATTACAACAGCTGGAGAGCCACAGGTTGGCCAGGCCTGTTCTAGACATTCAGAGTTGTATAAAACTCTCCATTGCCATAATACATAGTGTACTGGTGTAATATCATTTACCACGAACCCCCCTTTTTTAGAGCCTTATTTAGACCTTGTGTATTTAACCATTCAAACACATACTCATATAATCAACGTATTCCAATATAATTTTCACTCACTTAACTGAAAGTATACTGATATTATGTGTCCATGTTTCTTATTGTATGGTTATTCATGTGTCATATCCCTGTTACGGCTTGTAGCTGTAACACGCGCTTGGAGTATATTCCCTTCTCGTATTGTACCACCTGAACTGGGCTGGATTTCTCAATAAATTTATTATGGGGCTATGATTGTGCCTTCCTTAATATGAGGCAATGAATTACAGTTGTAATCAAGATAAATTTGTTACACTGTTATGATCCTAAAGCCACCTCTGTTCATGCATGCACCGTCCCTCCCATTTCTCTCTCCACCATCAGCCGCCTCTGACCTACGCAGCGAGTGTGGGAGCTGCAGCTACCAAGTTCACAGGGCTACCGTCTCCATCTCCGTACTGCAGCTTGAATGGAAAAAGCCAGCGGTTAATCATGCACTGTAGGATATACACATAATTTTCTTTTTTCACACAGAGAGGTTCACTGTTTTAATACAACAGCCGGGAAGCAGCCCACGATCGTTTCACCATTGGCTTCCTCAGAAAAGAAAAACAGCCGGAGATTTTCAATAGTTTAATTCAATTATTCTGCTTTTATCACTATACTATTTTTAATATTTTACCATTCTTTATGAAATAATTAGATTTTTAATGCATATAAATAAAAGTTAAATAATTTGAACTCATTATTTGGGTTCCATACAAGATGTTTCTCTTGTTCTTCTTTGTCAATATTTGAAACTGTTGGTCTTTGACCTGAGACATTGGGCTAGCACCTAACAAAAGAGATACATATAAGAATTAATGTTTTTTCATAAATAATAAGATGTAAAAAATAGGAACCTTGGATCTTCTGAATATTAAACCAAATAAGCTCATTGGATAATGGTGCAGGATTAACCAAGCATTTTTTTTTGTGTGTGAAGGAAAAATTAAGCAATTGAAATCATGTACAGTATAAGTACTTGACGAACAGCATATCAGTCAACACAATTCACCCAGTATCCAATAAATTATATATAGCAGAAACACAGCAGACGTTATAAGATTCTACAGTAAGGTACAGGTCAGGGGTGGAAAGGTGCCTTCAGATGTCATCAGTGTGCAGGTAGGACGGGAGGTAAAATGGATCAACAAGAGAAGGGATGTACAATGAGAAAAGCCCAGGGCCAAGAAGAGAGACTTGTGAGATCACAACAGATATAGAAGTGGGAAAGAAAGGGAGCAAATATACAAAACAAATGTATTACCCAGCATTTGCTGTGTTACCCTTTGAGTGAGGTACCCTAGAGATGGAATAACAATTTCATCAATTCCAATTTCAAGTCCAGTTTGAAGAAACTACTAGGTTAAAAAACAAGGTCATACTTCCTTCCTAGGTGACAGCATGCAGTAGACAGGATGCCTTAATAAAGACATCTGGTATCTCGAAACACATTGGCCTAAGGAGGTACTATCCAGTGGAGCTACATGCTGAGGGCGTGGCAACCAGGGCCGGTTCTAGACCTTGTGACATTCAGGGCGAAAGTTTCCTTTGGCACGCCCCCCCACACACACATACACCCACAGGATAAGCATAGTGCGCGCGAAGGTGCGTGGCAAAGAATAGTGTGGCTTCATAGGGAAGGGGCGTGGCCACAGTTATGCCCCCTGTAGTTATGGACCCAGTAGTTGTGCCCCCTGTAGCTGTGCCCCCTGTAGCTGTGCCCCCTGTAGATTTGCCCCCAGTAGTTGTGCCCCCAGTAGCTGTGCCCCCAGTAGGTGTGCCTCCTGTAGCTGTGCCCAGAGTAATTGTGCACCCTGGTTTGTGCCTCCTGTAGCTGTGCCCCCTATAGATTTGCCCCCAGTAGTTGTACCCCCTGTAGATTTGCCCCCAGTAGATGTGCCCCCTGTAGCTGTGCCTGGAGTAGTTGTGCCCCCTGTAGATTTGAGCCCAGTAGTTGTGCCCCCTGTAGCTGTGCCCGGAGTAGTTGTGCCCCCTGTAGATTTGAGCCCAGTAGATGTGCCCCCTGTAGCTGTGCCTGGAGTAGTTGTGCCCCCTGTAGCTGTGCCTGGAGTAGTTGTGCCCCCTGTAGCTGTGCCCCTGTAGCTGTGCCCCCAGTAGGTGTGCATCTGTAGCTGTTGCCCCAGTAGGTGTGCCCAGCACCGAAAACACACAAAAAAAATACTCACCTGCCCCCTTCTGCTTCCCGACTGCTGCTGGACGCGGCTCTGCCGTCCGTGCGTGTGACGCGTGACGTCACACGCAAATCACGGACCGGAGGGGAGGAGGGACGGGAGCGGAGAGGATGGACGGGAGGGGAGAGGAGGGACGGGAGGGGAGGGAGAGATTTGAAGCAGCTCGGGCTTCCAGCTGTCAGTGACTGACCGCTGCGGCTGATACTGCTTGCGGCCAGGCAAAGGTTCTGGCGAAGTCGAGCTGCGGCGCCCTGTACTGTCTTGGGTTCCTGGAGCTCAAGCTCCACCAGAACTGCCCTCCCTATGCCCCTGTTCACAACAACACACTCTGCCACACCCCACAGTACCGCGGCACAAAAGGGCTCTTGAAAACAAGGAGAGTGACCATGCAATGGATTGCATTGAGAACAGAAGTGGGTGAGGCCATCAGTAGCCATAAGAAAAAGGACATGTAAGAATGATATGTGAGTGTAAGGCTTGTTTCTGATTATGAAGAAAAAAGAATGAGTCTAACTGGCTGTGCAAATATGTATAGAGAAAATGATTAATAATAACAAATTATTACATACAGTTGGTATTAAGCATTAGAAAACATTGAAAACACAATAAAACAAAACACTATCAGATTAGTGAAACGTTCAGACGCAGCACATATCAGTGATCCATAGAAATAGTATTTGTATGTATTATTTTCTCCTTATTTAATCTCACTGCTGTGTGGAAGTATACAATCATGTTGACATTCAAAATATTGACACCATATTGTTCCAATTGTCTGAATTTTAAACATTTTGAATGTCAACATGTTCAGAATATCGAAATTAAATATGTCAGAAGGTTAACATTGTAAATGTCAACAGTCAGAATGTCGATACATGAATTTAGGGTTAGGGTTAAGGTTAGACTGCAATTATAAACGAACATTGGCATACACCCAGGGGAGTTTTAAGAGAGGAGGAGGCACGTGTGCAGCCTTCTGCTTCAGGGGCCCCCTCCTCTCTGACTGATGCACAGGATTTAATACTTACCTCTCTGGAGTCCCCCGGCGGTGCCATCCTTCTCCGCAGCAGCAACAGAGTCTGAGAACAGACTGTATTGCGCATGCGCAAACCTCCGGGAGCACGGCGTGGCTGAGATTTTGCTAATGCGCATGTGCGAAACTCCAGGAAAAATGGCCACCATGCCATCTTTCCGGAGTTTTAAGCAGGCGCAGTAGAGTTTGTTCCCCCTAGTGTTCAAACTCTATTGTGCTGCCGAGAAGGGATGGCTCCAATGGGGGACTCCAGAGAGGTAAGTATTAAACAAATGGGTGCAGTGTGTGCGGGGTGGGACCCCCTGGACCCTGGAAGCCCGTGTGCCTCACACACACTGCACCCATTATAGATACGCCAATGAATACACCGCACCAGTGTGGAATAGGTCAAATGTAATGATCTGTACATATAGCTGTTCTGGGCCCTGTGGTCTTGCAGATGGGTAGTCTGCATTCCTCTGAGGATGCCGCCACTACAAGTGTCCCGTTTGAAGCTTTGGCTAAGCTCCAATCTGCTGCAGATTAGAACAGTGATTTCCTCAACTGCCGTATAAAGGCAGTATAATCAGTAGCGAAACTAGTGAGTGAAAGGCCCAGTTAAAAAAATGTGTGTGTGTGTGTCCCCATGCTAAAGAAAGGAAAGCAAGGATGGAGAGGAAGGGAAGAGGAGAGAGGACAAGGGGACAAGAAAGAGGAAGGGTGGATGCAATGGTGCAAGTAGAAATGTTTTCTTAGTTGTACTGATAGTACATGGTCACACAAAACTAGGGGGGTGGCAATAGGACAATAGGGGCATAGCTACATTATGCCACACACCGTAATGCCCGTTACACATTATGCCAAACACTGTAATGCCCATTACGCATTATGCCACACAACGTAATGCTTATTACACATTATGCCAGACACCATAATTATTTATTTATTTATTACCAGTTATTTATGTAGCGCACACATATTCCGCAGCGCTGTACAGAGATTACTTGGCCATTCACATCAGTCCCTGCCCCAGTGGAGCTTACACTCTATATTCCCTACCACACACACATTCACGCTAGGGTTAATTTTCTAGGGAGCCAATTAACCTACCAGTATATTTTTGGATTGTGGGAGGAAACCGGAGTACCCGGAGGAAACCCACACAAGTACGGGGAGAATATACAAACTCCACACAGTTAGGGCCATGGTGGGAACCGAACCCATGACCTCAGTGCTGTGAGGCAGTAATGCTAACCACTACACCATCCGTACTGCCCATACACATTACACATAATGCCCCTTACACATTATGCCAAACACTAATGCCCCTTACACATTATGCCAAACACTGTAATGCCCCTTACACATTATGCCAAACACTATTATGACCATTTCACATTATGCCACACACCATAATGCTAATCACACATTATGCCACACACCGTAATGCTTATTACATATTATGCCACACACCGTAATGCCCATTACACATTATGCCAGACACTGTAACACCCATTACACATTATGGCACACACCATAACACCCATTACACATTATGCCACACACCGTAATGCCCATTAAACATTATGCCACACACTGTAATGCCTTACATATTATACCACACACCGTATTGCCTATTACATATTATGCCACAGACAGTTATGCCACTGACTCCATTTTATGTCCCACACACAAAAATGCCCCTTATAAATTATGCCCCAGCTGTGGGCTGGTCGTACTGGGTACCACCACCATATTTCTTAATGGTACTCCATACCACCCTACTTTCAGCACTGGATGGATGGCAACAAAAGAGGAGTGAGGATGGAGGGGATGTGGCAGGGGAGAAAGTAAGAGTAGAGGTGATGAGAAGAGGAGGAAGGGGACAACAGGTGAAAGGGGATAAGTAAGAGGGAATACAGGGAGACAGCAGAGGAAAGTGCCATTTTATCAACTCTGAGTAGCATACTTTCCATAAAGACCCACGTTTGTGTCTTCTAGAATGACTCCTAAGAGACACAGGGGTTACAGAGTTTCAGAATTAGGTGTTTCAATGTAAAATTTTCCCTTGTATATCTGATAATAATCTTAATGTGTCTGAAGCATATAATGGCACTGGTTAGCCAGGCACAGTGTGTGATGTTGACACTGGGATCAGAGAGAAGTATGTCTGTAGGTGTCTGGGGAAGTGTGGTACTGGTCAGCATTAGACGGAAGAGTATAACACAGAGTGCAGCCAGTCACCCACCTCTTGCAGGACACATATAACTGTTTGGAGAACGTCAGTTCCCCTCCAGCGCAGAGCCCCAGCATGTCATCAGCTGCAGGCTTCTCTCCTCGGCTCAGTCTTGCCGGCCTCTCTCCTCAGCTAGGCACTGCACTCAGAACTACAGCAAACACTCTGGCGAGGCCCACCTTTGCTGTCATTGGCTATCACCTCAGACAGCTGAAAAAGTGACTCCCTGCATACACTCCCACTGATCAGTTGGTAAAGCATGCTGGGACTTGTAGTTTCACAACAACTAGAGAGTCACAGGATGGCCAGGCCTTGTCTAGAGCTCTCCATCAGGTCAGTATCCCATTTTTCAGAGGACAGTCTGGAGGAGGGGGAAATCATGATGAACCAGAGGAAGCAGAATGAAGCAGAAGGAGGTGGGATGGAGCAGGAGGAGCCAAGGACAGAGAATGGGGAGGTGAGATGGAGCAAGTGGAGGTGGGGACAAAAAAGGGGGAGGTGGGATGGAGCAGGAGGAGGCCTGGACAGAGAAGGGGGATGTGTGATGGAGCAAGTGGAGGTGAGGACAGAGAAGGGGGAGGTGGGATGGAGCAGGAGGAGCCAAGGACAGAGAAGGGGGAGGTGAGATGGAGCAAGTGGAGGTGGGGACAAAGAAGGGGGAGGTGGGATGGAGCAGGAGGAGGCCTGGACAGAGAAGGGGGAGGTGGGATGGAGCAGGAGGAGCCAAGGACAGAGAAGGGGGAGGTGAGATGGAGCAAGTGGAGGTGGGGACAAAGAAGGGGGAGGTGGGATGGAGCTGGAGGAGGCCTGGACAGAGAAGGAGGAGGTGGGATGGAGCAAGTGGAGGTGAGGACAGAGAAGGGGGAGGTGGGATGGAGCAAGTGGAGGCAGGGAAGAGCAGAGACTGAGGGGCTAGGCTGGCTGACCTGAAATCCGTACACAACCCCTCCGCCTGAACCGCCCATATTCTTTCAGTACTCGCACAGCCCGCAGTGACAGCATTCAATAATGAGTGACTCAGACTCATTATTAGTACTGACTACTAGCCATTGCCATGGGCCCTGATGCAATGCATCATCTGAACTGCTGATAGTTCTGTCCCTGAGTGTAATAGCTGATAGGGAGGCGGCACAATAACACAGCGAAGGCTGCTTGCAGTAAACTATGTGTAAATGTTCATCCATACTGTGAGCTTTACTAGCTTTTGTGCCTACTGTAATTGGCTCTTTCAGTGATTGGGCAGGCACACAAAGGGGGAGGAACAGAGGTGCAGAGGGATGTGAGGTCTCTCTGAGATTTCCAGATGCTGGAAGATTATTTTCTGGCAGCCGTCCAGTGGGCATTTTTGTTTGCATCAGATGTGACCATGTCAGGAAAGCCCAGCCTGTCCTGATGCGAGACAAGTGGTTAATCATGCACAGGTGAGTTAATCTATTTTGCTGGGTCAAATCCATACAACATGTCCTGTTAGTGCCTGAGGGTATTGATTTCGAACCCCTGCTTAAGTGTACTATCTTTCCACAGTTTCGAGGCATCACAGTTTTTACTGCAATAATTTCAAAAGCCACATTTACAAATCCTGCGGTTGTAAATCATAGGGCTGTCATAATCCAGCATTGCAGTAAAGCAGTTGCCACCCATTGCAATGTTACATTTCCAAGACAGTTATACAGTATATGGGTTCAGTTTGTATAAAACCCAATGCTACTTATAGTTTAAACCTGTGGTCCTCAAGGCAACGTAACAGTCCAGGTTTTAAGGATACCCATGATTAAGCACAGATGATTTAATCTAAGTAAATGAGGTACTGATTAAGTCACCTGTGCTCAAGCATGTATATCCTTAAAACCTGGATTGTAGTGGGTGCCTTGACTATGGAGGCAGATGTATTAAGCCTGGGAAAGTGACAAAGCAGTGATAAATCAGTGATAAGTGAAAGGGTGAAAAAGCACCAGCCAGTCATTGCCAGTTTGAAAAATGACAGTTAGGAGCTGATTGGCTGGTGCGTTATCACCTTCCACTTATCACTGCTTTATCACTTCTCCAGGCTTAATACAAAACCACTGATATAAACCAAAGACCTAAGGTTGCCCGCTGCCCATTGCCGACAGATATCATTTTACCAATAAAAACTGTTAAATGAAAAATACATAAAGTACAGGCGTTCCCAGGTCTTTCAATCCACAATCAGGGCTGTAACTAGGTGTGGACGGATGTTGCTTAGCACACAGCACAGTTTCTGTGTGGGCGCACCATCCGCATCCACACTAATAGGCCACCTAAGCTGTAGCGCTGCCCGCTGTAGTGTACAATATATTAGTAGCATTGCGCCCGGCTCCTTCTCTGCCGGAGGCAGCGCTGCTAATATACATTACAGATACAGCAGGCAGCGCTGGGCTGTCTGTGAATTTCTCTCTTACCCTGTGTGCTCTGCTCCGCCCCCCTCCTCCTGCTCTCCTGCACTGTAAAGAGACTTCCGGGTATGGGAGATGGCTCCTGCTGCTGCTTCTGCTGTTGCTGCTCAGCCCGTGAAGACAGGCTGCTTCTCTCTCTCACCCACTCCCTCCCACCCTTCCCCCGTTCCCTCATGCAGGCATCTAACTAAATGACTGTCCAGTGCATGGTCATAACGCAAAGGTCTCTGCTTAATTTATAATGTAGGTATGTGGTTTAATACATTTTTACATACAGTAAAAGAGTGACTATCCTTGTGGCTGGTCATTTTGGACAGTTTTAGATAAATTACAACAGTGTAGGATTTTGTAGGGAAAAAAAACCCTGCACTTGCAGTCTTCATTAATCCAATATCCCCTGAAATTGAGAATATAATGCTTATTGTTTTTAAATATTCTGCTGCCCATTATAAGGGGGACTCTGCCTAATCTGTAAAAAAGGGGGACTCTGCCTGCCTAATGTGTAAAATAGGGGGACTCTGCCTGCCGTAATGTGTAAAAAGGGGACTCTACCTGCCTAATGTGTAAAAAGGGGGACTCTACCTGTCATAATGTGTAAAAAGGGACTATACCTGCCTGATGTGTAAAAAGGAGGACTCTGCTGCCTAACGTGTAAAAAGGGGACTCTGCTGCTGTAATGTGTAAAAAAGGGGGACCTGCCTGCCTAATGTGTAAAAAAGGGGGACTCTGCCTGATGTTATGTGTAAAAAGGGGACTCTACCTGCCATACTGTTTAAAAGGGGATTCTACCTGCCTAATGTGTAAAAAGGGGGACTCTGCTGCTGTAATGTGTAAAAAGGGCACTTTTCTGCCATAATGTGTAAAAAAGGGGGACTCTGCTGCTGTAATGTGTAAAAAAAGAGGGACTCTGCCTACCTAATGTGAAGAAAGGGGGACTCTGCCTGCCATTATGTGTAAAAAGTGGACTCTACCTGCCATACTGTGTAAAAGGGAACTCTACCTGGCATAATGTGTGATAGGGGCTCTACCTGGAGTAATGTGTAAAATGTGTCTCTACCTGGTGTAATGTGTGAAAGAGGCTCTACCTGGCGTAATGTGTGTAAGTGACGCTATTGTGCCCCTTCCCCATGAAGCCACTCCCCTATATTTTTTGCGCACGCCAGCACGCACTGGCTCTGCTTTCTATATGATGGGGGGGGCGATGCATTTTCTTACACTCAGCGCTAAAATATCTAGTTACGGCACTGTCCACAATAATTGTATCTAAAACAATTACCAGTGCAATTTGTTAAAGCCTACACTGAAAACAATTGAAATATTATTCCCGGTGTTATGATTGCATTTCATTTGCCATTTAAACACATTCTATTTAGCTGGGATTTTTTTCTGCCACATTTTCATCTGTCAGAGTCTATTTCTCTGGAAGACGCTGCAGCAGCTGCACAGTATGTGTCCGAGTGTCATTTGTTTTAGTGGTGGTTATAAATCATTCTCTATGAAATAAGTCACAACATTTACAGAATTGTTTTCATCTACGCTAATTAGCTATCTATATGTTCTATACTCTTCAGGCACATGTGAAGCATTAAAGAAATGAGGTTCGCACACTAACTTTGGGAGGATTAGATTAAAATGCAGTACACATGTTGGAACACAGTGTTATCACATTCAGCTAATATAGTGGCAATAAAGCAAGTTATAGCTGTCTATTAATCCATTTTGCAAGGCCTCTGAAAGGTCATTGAAACACTCTAATGAGCCTGTATGTCTGCCCGATACTTTCTGAGCAAATAGTTCAGATGGAAACCAATATTCCAATTGATTCATATGCTATGAATAAAGTGCGAATATAGATGGGAGTTAATCTGCTTTTCTTCAGGAGAGAATTGCTTGTTAGCATGTTGAAAAAGACAAGTTTCTTTATAATGTCAATGCCAATAGATGCTAGTTACTATTCTTATATCCTAAAATAAATAGACGTAATAGCACTGGGGAAAAAAAGCTTTATGATTATATCAAAGCACGCGGAGCTATAATAACATTAGACTACAACTGTGCATTGATTTTGCTTTGCCACTGGCTTACAAATTTCCCTTTTACTCCTTGGCTGTTTTATGGGCTGTCTCGTATTCTTATCACTGTCTCTGTTTTCTTCACAATGGTCCTCAGCTAAAGATTGCTCTGCAAGGTTCTGCATTTGTTCACGGTAACCTTTCTCAAGGACTCCTAATCATTCTTTCAAGTAACTGCAAAGAGGCCTGATTGTTTAATTATTTTGTTTAAGTATAGTGGTAAAAAGGGTCTCGGGGACAACTTTCCATTCCATTTCAGTAACAGGGGTTATTTATTCATGTTAATAATAAAACCAATAATAGAACAGAGGGACTCTAAAAATACCCAGAGTTTTTGAAACATTATGGGGTATATTCAGTGTCGGACTGGGGCAGGTAGGGCCCACTGGGGGAATGCAGTGGTAGGGGCCTATGTTAGGGGTGTGGAAAGTCTGCAGAGGGGGTGTGGCCTGCCACCTCATTGGTTTGACTAACCATTAGAGAGTGCAATGTCTGGGCCCCTTCATAAATATATACAGTAAATTCAGCTGCTGCATGCATGATAATGTACCAGATTAATAACAGATTAATAACAGCAACTGTAGAAAATACACCATTGTCCAGTATAAGGTAACATATGTATGATGTATAATTCAAGTGCACAGTCTGGAACCTGATCCTTAGAGCAGGAGGTGGGCCACCAGGCAGTGGGGACCACTGGTGGTTTCCCCTGTTTCCCTGTGGGCCAGTCCAAGCCTGGGTATATTTACTAAAGTGTTGGTTTTTTTGAAGTGTAGATGTGGAGATCAGAGTCCAGCCATTATCTTCTAGAAGGTGTTAGACAAATGAGAGGTAGAGTCTTATTGGTTGCTATGGGCAACATCTCCACTTCTATAAATCCGCACTTTTGTAAATACTGTATACCCCTATGTGCTAAAAATAGGACTCAAACTGTCCGCATGCATCTTCTCATACACAAATAGAGTGATTTATTTAAGAGCTGATTGCACCTTTACTTTCCTTCACATTCTGGCAGACAAGGACAACATAAGCTTTAATGTTCCTTATTTGGCTATACAAATAAAAATTTTCACATAAAACACAATATCACCACTTTATCCTTTGGCGCTGTGGATCAAATTATAACCAATTTCAAGATTCCACCTCCTCAGGTGCTCCTTCACGCAGCAAATATCTTGCAGCGTCTTAATGCACTCAAAAATAGAAGGAAAAAGATCTCATAGTGGATCACACCTTCAATCTATTTGTCACAAGCACAATCGATAGTAAAGTCCCCTACCAGAAATGGTGGTCTACTTTATGTGTTGACAATATCACATTCACTGGAGCGGCTAAAGCCTGTTATGATCACACTCCTTCCTTCAATTCACTTTCAGTATTAATCCGTTGTATATGTGGGATAAAGGAAACTTCCAATAGTGTAATACAATCTTTTAATGAACTTCATAAAAAAGAACAATATTTAAAATGGACTCTCACCCGGTCATATGGTCTACCCAGTGAAAAAGTAGACAATTGCACATAAATTTTTACAGTGTCAACAGCAT
Organism: Pseudophryne corroboree; assembly: GCF_028390025.1. Taxonomy (NCBI): domain Eukaryota; kingdom Metazoa; phylum Chordata; class Amphibia; order Anura; family Myobatrachidae; genus Pseudophryne; species Pseudophryne corroboree. The sequence goes on along the minus strand of NC_086444.1, from coordinate 183,646,528 downwards.
CTCCGGATATCCCCTGCACCATCTGACCACGAGAGAGCTACACCAAACAGTCCTCATCCAACGCGTTTCGATAACCAAGTATCTTCCTCAAGACATGAGGAGAAAATGCCTTAGACTGCTTTTTATACCCAGTCTATCCAATTAACAGTAAATCTTATTTCCAGACATGGGATCACTATCCATACTAATTCCCATCCTTTCCCCACATATACTCCAGTCCATCTAGTTCACTCCTCCTTTCTCTCAGTCCCTCCTGATGTCACTTTTCCCGACATTTGATGCGGAACCATGCCACTTCCGGTTTAGCGTCATTTCCAGTTCCACGTCATTCCACGGAAACCGGAAGTCTGCGCTCCTTTGTGCTCCTCATTTTGTGTTCTTATCAAAATACTTTTATTACATTGGAGTCTGAGGTATTATTTGTTAACATACATATTAAAAAAAGTTTACCACAAAATGTATAACAAATTTGAAACTTAGTTAAGAGTTTTTTTTAAGGTAGTAAAAAAATAGACATAGCACGCCCTCACAAGTTCAGCACATCACTCAGTAATTATATTTAAAAAAACAGAAAAAGAGTTATCATGTCATTTAAAAACAACTACAGAAGATGTACTAGATACACTTGGGATCTAGCTAGGATAGAATAACATGCGTTCCCTGAAAACTCACCTCTTCAGGCTAGCTTATCACATTCCAGAACCGCTCACTCAACCTTCATAAGCTTTTCTATCCAATTAAATCCCCCACTGTACAGTCCACACTTATCCGCCACATATTTTCTCTTTCTTCACTTTCCCTTCTCTCTGACCATGGTTCATCATTGCTGTGATGTGATATCATGCAGACCACCAAGAACCTTTACAATCTATTGGAGAACTATGCAATGATAGCACCTATCCTTGTGTATAAATGCCTATTTCCCCATAGATTGTAAGCTTGCGAGCAGGGCCTTCCTATCTTTATGACTGTTATTACCCAGTTTTGTTGTATCCATAGGTGTGCGCAGGGGGGGTGCCTGGTGCGCACAGGCACCCCCTAATGTCTGGCACCCCGATCTCACATGCCTCATGCAGGGATCACCGAGCAGGCTGATTACTGTCCCCTCTGTGCTGCACCCTGTCAGGACTGTATTACAGACTGGATACCTGGGTTAATCAAGGGTGCCACTGCCACCGGCTTTCAAATTCCCAGCTCCACCACCATGTACAAAAACAGCGTGATGTGACGTGATTACGTCATGCTGCTCACATGCCCACCCGTCACACCCGCTACACGCCCACCTCAATCCTTCTATTCTATGCCAACGCCAGCCACTGATGAGGAGCAGCATGCAGCCAGCGTTCCTCTTAGGAAGACAAATTCAATACTGGCAGGCGGCCGGCAGCAGCATTGACACATCACTCGTTTTTCCAGCAGCAGCAGTACTAGTCTGTGACTGTCAGTGAGTGACTGACTTGTAAGTAAGCTGCTGCAGCTTGCAGGGGAAAGAGAGGGGGAGCCAGACCAGGCTGAGGAGGAGCACTGTAATTGCAGTGAGTGCCATCAGGGGTGTTTGTTTGGTGCACACCACAACATCTGACAATGTATCTGCTTTATTAGGATTGGTACAAAGGTGGAAATTTTATATGCGTTGACCATCAATAGATGGTGCTAGACACGCCCAAAAGGCGGTGCTAGACACACCCCTCCGACGGTGCACCCCCTAATAAAATGTGCTGCGCACGCCAGTGGTTGTATCATTGTATTCAATTGTAAAGTGCAACAAAATTTGCTCCGCTATATAAGAAACTGTTAATAAATAAATAAATAAAAATAAATGTTTTCTGTTTCAATATAAATGTTGTTAAGCATAAACCGGTTAACCTGTCCTGACCCTTTTAATCTTCAATGTATTACACTTTGCAATGTTGTGTGTATGTACATCATCCTCAGTTATCACTTTTTCTGCAGGTGCTTTACATACTGTAGATTGGCTAATCTCTTTCTCGCCATCAACTTTCCATATTTACAGTATGTGTCTATAGCTGTACATTATTTCTTATGATAAGCGTCCCGACTGCATACAGAGGAAGCTGCGCTCATCTGAGGAGGCTTCATCGCCGACATGCACTCCCGACGTGACTAGGTGATCCGTCTGCCCAGTCACGCTGGGAGTGCACAGAGACACTCTCCCATTCTATGAATGGGAGAGCGTCTTCGAATGGGGCGCATCTCTGTCATGGGCTGCACGGACGTAGACACTAGTAGTCGCTAGGTGCACCTGGGCGGGCGCGCCCAGGCACAGACGGAGCCACGGCTAGCGTGGCTCCATCCGTGTGTGACATCCATGCTGTGTACTTAGCTCCATTGGGCATGTTGCAGGCCTGGAGGTAAATCTGGTGTATATGGCTGAAAACTGCATGCACAGAAACAATTATACGCATCACACAATGGGGCAGCCCCTGTGTATGCACCTGGTTTGCTACTAGTCACCATTGTCAGTACACCTTGGCACCTGCCCTATACTAGGTGCAAAAAATATGTCTTCAAACAGACATATATATGGTTACATCCACCTCTATATAACAGTTACATGGACACGTTATTAATTTTTCCTGCAAAGTCCCATTGCAGCTCTTCAGTTCTTAGTGTAGGTGTCATTGAAATGCGTAACTCTGAATCAATCACACTTAAGCTGGCTAAGGGCCTAATTCAGACCGGATCGTAGATTGCGTAAAAACGCACATCTACGATCAAAACCTTTAGCATGCAGGGGGATGCCCAGCACAGGGCAAGTCCGCCCCGCAATCCAGGTCCTGCCCCCCTCGCAGGCATGCAAAAGCATCACATGTCTGCAATGTGAAAGGGTCTGAGGCTACTCAGCCCCGGGTCGGACCCAGGTTCAAAAGCCGTGTCCGACCTGGGTTTGTGATGTGAAAGCGATAATAGAGATTTATTTTAATTACATGGGCATCAATAGTTAAAGTGACTATGTATTACAGTATATTAACAAAATTATCCTAGAAATGAAAAGTAAAAGAACACAGAACATTTAATTATATTTTTTCTAATCATTCTAGAATTCAATAACTTGTACATAAAAAATAAATGCTTTCTTGGAGCTGTAAAACCACTCACATAATTCATTCTCTTTGAGTTTTGTGTTGTATAGCTGGAAAACGCTGACAAATTATCACCAAATCAAATCCTTTGTCCTTTAATTCCACTCAAATCTTCAGTGAGCTATTTTTACTGTATAAAGGCAAACATGGTCATGAAAGCTCCCCCATGGTCAAGGTCTTAAAGATATTCATGCTAAAGCACAGGTGACTGAACTAGAACCTCAGTTAGTTTGATTATATCATCTGTGCACTAGCATGGATATCTTTAAAACCTGGACTGTAGGGGTGCCTTGAGGACCACGTTTTGGACCCACAGTTATATGGGAAAAATGAGAACTATAGTTCACACAAATTGTTTTTGTTTACAATGAATAGATGAGTAGAACCAGGGGCAGATTTAAGGATGAGCAGGTCCAGTAGCGTCTAGTTTCCCTTCGTGGAAAGGACCTTTCCCATAATCCACCGGGTCCACGTCACCAACTATTTGGAATAGTAACCTGTGGCGAGCGAAGCGTAGCGTGACACTGAGCCCGCAAGGGTACAATTGAGCATAGACAAAACTAAATACCCTAGAACAAACAGAGAATAGATAAAACATTAACATGCTGTAAGGGAAATAGAGAACTTCCGCCCTCTTCTGCTGTCATTTCTGCCCCCAGCAAGTAGCCTTACGTGCCTAGTGAGTAATCCCCCAGTGTGATGAGGAACATTACCAGTATGAAACTGATGGACAGTCAGAAGATGAAAATATTCACTATGTTATATATTATAGAATAGCAGCAACAATTCCATCTCCATATACTCATTACTGTGCTTTTAATAACTTTATTGACTGTCATTCTTTTCCTTTGTTCCAGAAAATGGTCCTAGTCTCTTTGTGGAGGTAGATCAAACAAAGGTAATCTCCCATCGGGGGGGCAATGCTACACTGCCATGCAAATTTTTACACGACACAGTGACTGCTGGACCACCCTCTCACAAAATCCGCATCAAGTGGACCAAACTGACTACAGATTACCTCAAAGAGGTGGATGTCTTCGTTTCAATGGGACACCACAAGAGGAGTTACGGCCACTATCAGGGTAGGGTTTACCTACAACAAGCAAGTGAAAATGACGCTTCGCTGATAATCACTGACATAACACTGGAAGACTATGGCAGATACAAATGTGAAGTAATTGAAGGACTGGAAGATGATACTGCCGTTGTGTCACTGGATTTACAAGGTATATTCATTTGTGAGCTCATCCATATTTTAAAGTGAAGGACTAAACCTATTATCCAAGTCTACTTATATAAAGCAGCAACTAAACAGTTTCACTAACTTGTACAGTGGGCCTGATTCATGTTTAGAAGTAAAGCAAAAAAGCAAGCAACTGGGCAAAACCATGTTGCACTGCAGGTGGGGCAGGATGCAACATGTGCAGAGAGATTTAGATTTGGGTGGGGTGTGTTCAGACTGAAATCTAAATTGCAGTGTAAAAATAAAGCTGTCTAACATTTGTGGGCTACAGATGTAGCCAGGCTCATTGTTGTCGCGATGCGTACACATGTGCATACACATCGCAGCAACACCTAGCCGCACTTGGCTGCGCCTATTCGTACCTGCCACTAAGTCCATGCAATGCGTATCAATCACGGGTGTGAATATATGCATGCGCACGCCAGAGTGGGCGCACATGGCGGAAAGCTAGTTGCAACCGCGACAAGGCACAGCCACAATCAATGTTACTACATCTGTACATGCAAAAGCAGCCAGTATTTACCCTGCACAGAAAAATGTTTTTAATGTATTTGCTCCCCTTGCTTGGCAACATGGTTTGTTCCAGACACAAAATTACTGTTCTTGGTTTTTTGCTTTACTTACAAACATCAGGCCCAATGTACAGGACTAACTGTAAATGTTTCAGGAGCTGCTCACAACTAAATTTATTTTCAGGTAAAGTTCAGAGATGGAGATATTTCCAGAACACATCCTTTTATCTACTTTACTAGTAATCTCAATGAAGAAAACTACTGTAATGCCAGAGCCTTACCAGACTGAAATGGCTAATAACATACAGCAATAGCGCAAGCTCAGCAACATATAATTGTAAATAAATTGTCAAGTATCTCATTAACTTTACACACGAGACAAAATAAATTCATATCATATAAAAAATGTAGCTAAAAATCAACATTAAACTTAAATTACTTTGTTTCCCAAGGATTTCTCACCCTGTGCTCCTTCGCTATGATCTCCAGGCTGCAGAGGCGTATCTAGGGCGGGGCGAGTGGCGCACATGCCCTGGGTGCTGTGACAGGTCTGACAGAGGGGGACACCGCAGGCCAGTGGAGTGTACCTGGTGGAATGTCCAAAGCTGGACATTCCGCTGGTGTTCACTGTGCTCCAACTGCTCCATCTCCACTCTGTACCATCCAGGGCTGGGAGTGTGGGACTTGGCAGCTATGCCCGTGACGTAATTGCCGGCCCAATAGGCATTATATGGGGAGGGACTAGTGAAGTAGCCGCGGGAGCCAGCCTCAATGTGTGGACGGGGTGTCCGAACCCCGGAGTCTCTGCACCATTTTATTTCTTTATTTATTTATTTTTTTCACTTTTTTACTTTACTAATGGTTTGCGTCATCGTCGCAGGATCCGGCGATGGGTGGTATGTCGAGGTGACATCTCCATTGGTGTGAGTGACAGCAGAAACATGGGGCCAGGATGTTTGTTGATTAAGCTATGCAAGCCGCAGGAACACAGTCTGCATGCCCACGGCACACGGCCCTTACCTCACTGTTGGTGGCTTCTCCTCACACTGCAGCGGAAGCAGGCTGAGGGTCTCCTCTGAAACTCAGCTGTGACTCAGAGACTTCAGCAATCAGCCGAACTTCAATTCCTTTCTTACCTTGCTGCCTCTCTCTGTCCCTACTGTATGTCCCTGCTGGCACTCTCTACCCCTACATCCTTGTTGCCTTTCTATCCCTACATCCCTGCTACCTTGCTACAGTATGTTCCTACATCCCTGCTGCCTCTCTCTGTCCCTGTTGTATGTCCCTGCTGCCACTCTCTATTTCTCTACTGAATGTCCCTGCTGCCTCTCTATGTCCCTGCTGCCACTCTATGCCCCTACATCCCTGCTGCCTCTCTACAGTATTTTAATACGTCCCTGCTGCCTCTCTTTGTCCCAGCTGTATGCCCCTGCTGCCACTGTCTATGTCCCTACTGAATGTCCCTGCTGCCACTCTATGTCCCTACTGAATGTCCCTGCTGCCACTCTATGTCCCTGCTACCACTTTATGTCCCTACTTCCCTGCTGCCTCTCTATGTCCCTACTGGATGTCCCTGCTGCCACTCTATGTCCCTTCGCCGCTGCTGTCTCTCTATGTCCCTGCTGCCTTTCTATGCCCTACATCCCTGCTGCCACTCTATGTCCCTATGTCCCTGCTGCCTCTATCTGTACCTACTTCCCTTCTCTCTCTCTCTCTCTGTGCCTAGGTCCCTGCTGCCTCTCTCTGTCTCTGCTGTATGTCACTGCTGCCTCTCTCTGTGCTTACTTCCCTGCTGCCTCTCTATGGGGCCCATATATCAAGGATTACATATTGAATGCGATCTGGGCGGAATCTTACCACCCAGGATTGCACTTCAATATGCGATCCCTTCGGGTGACACCCGGCACCCGCAGGGACAGGGGCTCTGTAAGGATCCATCCCTATGATGTGCTCTCCGGGCGGCTGGGGTCCTGCGCATGCGCAGTCACACGTGACTGCGATGCACTGGGGCATTTCCGGCGGAGGGTTATTAGGAATGCAGCCAGATCTATTTTCCGCAATACGTAGCCCATAGGCTACAATGGCCTACCGAAATCTTTTGCGTGGTAACAATATCGGGAATGCTTTGCATTCCTGAAATTGATACATCTGGCAGCATCGCATCCCCCAAAGAAACCTATATGTAATGTAGCAGTCCATGTCCCTTTTACACTACACACTGACCAGGAGGGGAAGGACGGGGGGAGGGGTAGCAGAGTGGCCCTCTTGGCATCTTTATCAAAAAAGGTGTCCCCATTTACATAATATCTGCTCAATGATGACTTCTTCCAGGTGTGATACATTAACAGCTCCACAATATTGGGCACCTCCTCTTCACTCAGGAACCTACCATTCTGTGTCCTGCTATTAAAAACAGTAGTTTTCCAAGTGGTAGGCCATGTATACAAACTGTGATCTGTCATGAAGCAGAAAATGAGAGTTAGGACCTGCCGGACCCTGTCTGACAGCTGTAAGAAGTCATCACTGTGACTGTGAGATAGAAGAAATATATTGGTACAGTACTGGAACACTTCAATGTGGTGGATCCATTCATACTTTTGCTATGTGGCCATATAGCAGCAATGATGGCGGAGAACTGCCACAGTGTATTTACTGCTTCATTATTTCTTTCCTAAAATGTGACCTATAATTTACTCTGTCAAATGTAAGATACTATATATTCTCTTACATGACCTACTGGTCTTTTACAGGTCAACGTTTCCATTCTAAGGAGCTTTAACGGAACAAATAATTGTTTTTAATTCTGTCCCTTTAACATCAGTTCATTGGAAAAAAGTGACAGGAGCAGATCATTATCTCACATTTGCAATGGGTCATGTTGGGAATGATGCTCATGTTTCCATTGTCATGTTGATAAAGTGTGTATTTAATCCACTGCTAATTGTCTTTTAAATGCTGCATTCCCATGATACTGATGTTAGTTGGTAAATCACTGAATAAATGGGAATATAATGCCTAATCTGATTAAAACAATGTCATTTAGCTGCTTCACTTTTTATAATTAAATTGTTATTCTTAGTAGTCCAATTTATAAGTGTGTCTTGCTCATTTTATTTATTTCCTTATTTAAAGATTATCAAACAATTGTTTGAATAGCAATTATTTTTCAGTCAGTACAATACAATAATTTTCCCTTCAAACCAGATGCATTATAATTGTATAGGACCTTGTTTTGATGAGATGTTGCATGATTTATGGTTGACTTTTAGTACATACAATCATGTTATAAAAATATATTAAATGGCTTGTCAACATTCAGACGATTTTATTGGATCGCACATATTCTCCTTTAACGCCTTTAAAATACCCAAATTGCTTGTCATAGCCAAGCCAATTTTTACATTTGAGGTACATCGATTCTGCTGAACATTTTATTTAGTTTGTAATTAAGTTTACTAATAACCAGCATTGAGTTTGTTGTGAACTGTGGGGATGCAAAATTTTGGAATACTGATGATCTGCAGGCTTCTTTGACTGGAGACGTTATTTAACATTAGAGCACTTGCTTGTTTTCTACTCTTGTGCTTCTATGTTTCTAAACAGGGGCCCTTTATTGTACTGTATGTAACACTTACATACAGGCCCTATATACAGTACATATAAAAAGTTGATGTTAATGTGGTGATAGTTTATATTGCAGGTTACATTGCATATATCATAAATCAAAGCAATAAGTCATTGAGATCTGATTAGTTAAAATATTTGGGTACATAGCAGATACAGTATGTACTGTAAACTAGATAATGGAACTCCTATAGTCCATCAAAATAATCCATTGGGTTTGTTTCATATGTATTTCTAACTAAATTCACTTTTATAGAAAATTAATTTAAACTGTTTCTTACATTTAAATTAATCTTTAATCCACTTATGCTTTTTGTATTTCAGGTGTTGTTTTTCCATTTTATCCACGCTTCGGTCGCTACAATTTTAATTTTCATGAGGCCCAACAAGCCTGCCATGACCAGGATTCTATAATTGCTTCTTTTGACCAGCTCTATGATGCGTGGAGGGCAGGATTTGATTGGTGCAATGCAGGATGGCTAAGTGATGGATCTGTACAATACCCTATCACAAACCCTAGAGAACCCTGTGGGGGCAAAAACACTGTTCCTGGAGTTCGGAACTACGGCTATAGAGATAAAGACAAAAGCCGATATGATGTCTTCTGTTTTACCTCAAACTTCAAAGGTAATATCATTATTTCTAACATAGGCCCTCATTCCGAGTTGATCGGTCGCAAGGCGAATTTAGCAGAGTTACACACGCTAAGCCGCCGCCTACTGGGAGTGAATCTTAGCTTCTTAAAATTGCGACCGATGTATTCGCAATATTGCGATTACTAACTACTTAGCAGTTTCTGAGTAGCTCCAGACTTACTCTGCCTGTGCGATCATTTCAGTGCTTGTCGTTCCTGGTTGACGTCACAAACACACCCAGCGTTCGCCCAGGCACTCCCACCGTTTCTCCGGCCACTCCTGCGTTTTTTCCGGAAACGGTAGCGTTTTCAGCCACACGCCCCTGAAACGCCGTGTTTCCGCCCAGTAACACCCATTTCCTGTCAATCACATTACGATCGCCGGAGCGAAGAAAAAGCCGTGAGTAAAAATACTTTCTTCATAGTAAAGTTACTTGGCGCAGTCGCAGTGCGAACTTTGCGCATGCGTACTAAGCGGATTTTCACTGCGATGCGATGAAAAAGAACGAGCGAACAACTCGGAATGAGGGCCATAGTTCTCATCTAAAAGGTTTTTCTTAAATCAGACCACAGGTCACAGGCACTGAGGGGTATATGTATAAAACCTTGGAGAGAGATAAAGCATCAGCCAATCAGCTCCTAACTGCCAGGTTACAGGCTGTGTTTAAAAAATGGCAGGAGATGATTATTAATCTCTCTCCACTTCATCTCTCTCCAAATTTGATACAATTCTCTGTTGGTTGTATAGTCCAGACGTTACTACAATCAGGGAGGGCCTGCTTCAAAGTGTAATTACACAGCTAATATACTGTATGGTATATTTCAGTCCTTAACTTCTAAGCCAGGAAAAGATGCACCTTTCTTGGTTGCAACAAGGGGTATCCAATGATGACATTAGTCACTGCAGGTAGTGAATAAAATATGGGATGTCTACTAGGGGAAGCTTTAAAAAAAATGACTTGTAGCCCCTCATTGCAACTTTCAGTCAGAGTTATTTTAAATAATAAAATAGTTTTTATTGAATATGTAAGACAATACAACTGATTTACATTAGAACAAGGTAAACATAAGGAGTAAGAAAGTGCGGTGGGATGGGGAAGATGGTAACAAGAGGAGAGGGAAAAGACAAAGACAACAGTGTCACAAAGAAGAAATAACAATGTAACACGAGTAATACAACTTTGCTGTCACAAAACAATAAGTGAACCATCAATCATATAATACAAGGGATGCAGTCGTCACCCTGATGGTCACAATCCAAACCTTCAGAATCCAGCGCCGGAATCCCGACGGGTGAAAATGCCAACAACTTGAAACGGTAAGTACGAGGCTTAGGATTAGGCTGTAGGAGAAGAAGGGTTAGGTTTAGGCTGCGGAAAGGGAGGGTTAGTAGGGTTAAGCTGCAGGAAGGGATGGCTAGCGGTAGGCTGCGGTGGGGGGTGTCGGTTAGGGTTATGCTGCAGGAGGTGTGAGTTAGGGTTGGGGTTAGGGTTAGCCGTAGAACGCATACCAAAGATTGTTACCGAAAAAAAATAGTTTGGTGTGGCTACTGTAATTAGTAAAGTCTGTGGTGCGCCAAATGGGAAAATTCTGTGTGATTTGGGCAAAGGTGTGTGTGGACACATCTGTATATAATGTACTGTTCTGGAGGTATGGGAGTAGGGGGTGGAGGAGTCACTGCATTTATTGAGAAATAGGGGAATAGACTATAAGAAAAATGTAATGCTGAAGTCAGAACCATAAATGACATATATAAGTGCTCTTTCTAAGTCATAAGTACTGCAGGAAAACAGCTTTCTGACAGCGCATTTCACACATGTTCTGAGATATTGCAGTACTTTAACCTTCTCTATATTCTTGTTAAGCTGTTGTGAATCAGCAAAAAAAAAAAAAAAAACAAACAACAAATCATATCCCATCAGTTGGGGTACATGCATATGCACATATACACAGACTTTTTGGCTAGTATGGGTATTTTTTATGGGATGTCGTCAGGATCCCTTTGGTTGGGATCCCGACAGTCAGCATGCCGCCACAGTATCCTGATGGTCAGAAAGTACTGAGATTATAGGGTTTGCTACTAGGGAAAGAAGAAGAAGCAATTTTATTGTACAGATACATTTTTTAATTACATTTGTGGGTACTAGCAATATTTCATGCAAGTCACTATTTCTCTGGTGATCAGTTTAAAATGTTGTTTTATATGAAAGTATTTGATATAATACATTTCATTAATCAGTGTACTGTTTATCACAAAATGTGTGATACTGCAATTAATTGATAAGATGCTGCTATTTCTGGAACATTTGACGGAGAACACAGCTTTCTGGCACCAGAAGATGCTAATAGGAATTTAAGTATTAGTTTCCATGGAGACTATTTACTTTGCAATCCTCTTCAGACTTTTATTTAAGAGCTCATGTTCACTAAGATTAAGACAAGGCTTGAAAAAAAAAATTGTAAGATAATATATTGGATATGGCATTGTTACATTTCATAAGGTGTACAGTGCTTTACAGGCATGCTGGGACGTCATACAATAAAACATACTATAGCATGGTGGTGAGAAGACAGTGGGAGATGTAGTGACTTCCTAAGGTCATAACACTGGAATCCAACCAAGATGTTCTGTATCAGAATCCTATCACTGTGTTACTTAATTCATGCCACTGGCTGACAGCACAATTCCCAGGCATGGTTTATTAGCAATAACTCAATTTTATTATCACTAAATAGTATCCTGGGTAAGTTAAAACCATCAAATGCAATGAAACATATTATACCCTATCAGTAAATTATGTAAATACTGCATTACGAAATTAAATAATACTTTGTGAACTTTTTATCAACATCCTATATTTATTTAACATTATCATATAGAGAGAGATTTATCAAAGCATGGAGAGATATAAAGTACCAGCCAATCAGCTCCTATCTGCCATGTTACAGGCTGTGTTTGAAAAATGACCGCAGCTGATTGGTTGGTAGTTTGGGGCAGATGTATCATGCATTGAAAATAATGGAGAAGTGCACCAGTGGAGAAGTTGCCCATAGCAACCAATCAGATTCTACAGTACCTATCATTTGATAGAATATACTTAATAAATGCTATGTCAGAGCTGATTGGTTGCTATGGGCAACTTCCCCACTAGGCCACTTCTCTACTCTTATCACTGCTTCATACATCAGCTCCTCAGTCTTGCTCTTTATTATTTTTTCAGAAGTTTTGATAAATCTCCCTCATAAATTGTTACATTGTAATGGACATTAAATACTAATATCAGTTCCTTTTATTTGTTCACTTGTAACTGCAGTGGTGATGCCATTTTTGCGTATTTTTGTGGCGTGCCTATTATAGTTTTACTAGCATAAGACTCCCCATACTTTCATGTCTTACCTGTACATTGGAATAGTAATGGTACCTTAAGGTGTAGTTACCATAGGTACAGAGAGTGCAGCTGCTATAGGGACCAGATCTGAGAGGGGCCCACCTTCCTGTCAAAGTTAATGTGTTATTTATATTTATTTCCATTAGGTGGTCCAAAGAGACACACTTTTGCCTTTGGGGCCTACAATATAACTAACTAGTTACCAGCCCGTCAAAATGACAGAACAACATAGCAGTAAAGTCAGCACCGACACTTGAAATGCTCCATCAGGTGCCATCTAGTGGCTGCCGGCATACAAAACCCTATAATTCCCCCCCCATAGAGATGAGGAGCAGCTTTAGCCTTTTATTATATAGGATTATGCTCCTGGACCTGCTCATTCCAATGTGGTATAAAATGAACTGGGGGGCATTATAGTGTTACATTATATGAGTCGGGCACTGTAATGTGGCACAGTATGAAGTGGAGGTACTATAATATGAACTTGGGGCACTGTAATGTGGCATAATATGAACCTGGTAATGTCAGTTGCGGTTACTGTGTCACATAATGTGTACTGGCAGTCCTACAATGTGACATAACAGTAACTAGGGCACTGCTATGCTTCAGAAAATGAACTAGGGCACTGTTAGGGGGTATAAATTAACAACTGCTGCAAAGAGGGGTGGTATTCAGTATGCCGGCTGTTTGGATCCTGGCGCTCAGTATACCGGCGCTGGAATTCCGACACCTGGCATACCGACAACTATTCTCCCTCTTGGGGATCCACGACCCCCCTGGAGGGAGAATAAATAGCATGGCGAGCGTAGCTCGTCACCGTGCCTGCAGCATGGTGAGCACAGTGAGCCCGCAAGGGGCTCATTTGCGCTCGCCCAGCTGCCGGCATGCCGGCGGTTGGGATCACGGAGCATAACATACTACACCTGCAAAGAGATGTCTCTCTAGAAGCATTGGGGCAGGGGCCCTTCAAAATGTTGCTTTGGGGCCCACAAAGTACTGGCTATGCCCCTGATGGTGCCTATAGTAAGCACAAGGGGGGTCATTCAGGTGCGGTTGTTGCAATGATTTGTTGTATGCAATTGTGATTGTATGCCAATATGGGCAGAAGCTAAGCTGTGCAAAAGGACGCCCACTGCATACAGCGCTGCATGATTATGAAACATCGCTACATCATCACTCATCGGGTCGCCACACAGATTCCGAATGCCTGTGTAGACACGCAGGCTGAGCTGCTCTCCCAGGAATTAGAGTGCTCTCCAGTAGCATGTGTGATCACAGCTGCTAATATATGCATGCCCAGAAAACGCCATCCAAATGACCATGACATGCCTGCATTTGCCCGACCACTCCCCATTACCACCCCCAAACACTGTATCCTGTCACTCACTTTGCAACTAAAATCTTGCGTTGACCACATTCGCGAATCAGTGGATGCACTGCGGCTAAGACGCATGTGCAGCTTGAAAATATCGAGTGATATGCGTACAACCACCACTTTGCGTATGCACCTGAATGACCCCAAGGTTCTATAAATGTGAGACTATTTGATCATTTTCTACGTTTTATTGCTTACTCTTTCTGGCCTCATTTACAAAAGTCCTTTGGCCCTTTTATCACGAATGTATAGAAAACTAGAAGCAGCAGGAATTTGTTTAGGCTTGTAAGCATTAAATAGCCGTTATTATGGAATGCAGCAGTGTATTGCTAACATCCCAATCCATAGTGCACCTCACAACACTGTTTAATATGTATGCTCCATATAACTTCATATTAAAATGTTTACTTAATGACAGGTCTGTTCAGTTGAAGTAGAGTACAGAGCACACATGGGGACAAAACAGGGATCATAGTAACATTATGCAAGTCTGTGACTAGGAGCATGGGTTTAACAAACATGGCTAGAGATGCTGAGGACGAAGAATCAGTTGGGCGCAAGATTTAACGAGGTAAAAAACCTTGCATACCTCGTGCCCAGTTTTGGATTACTATAGGTTGGCATTCTCCCGACACCCACGGTATCCAATTAGTAAGAAAGTGGTCACATGAAAAAAAATTATACTTACCTCTCAGGGGGTCTCTGGTGTTCCCCCTTCCATCACTGCTGGAAGTCTCCGGTGGTCTCCATGGCTCCCGGTGGTCTCCCCTCTATCACTGCTGGGAGGCTCCGTGGTGTTGGGAGAAGTAGTTCCTAATGGTTTATGTACAAATCCAATGGTTGTGGGGCTGTCACATGCGCAGAACAGGTCTTGCTATATCACTCACAGCCTCCTGTCAGCGGCAGAATGGTTGACATGCTGTGGTGTTTGGGGGTCGGCACCCAGCACCGTTTTTCAAAATGGGAGGGTGTCAGACCGTTTTAAGGTGTGATGGGTCCAGGGTCTGCATTGTCTGACACAGATTAATTGGACCTGGGTAAGTATTATCAGGTGCGCAATCAACAGCAGCCAGTAAGGGAAGGGTAGGTTCCCGTTTGGGTAGATAACAAAAATGAAAGTGTGTGTTCCAGCGCTGGCTGTTTATAGAAAAATAGAAAAATAGAACGGCTTGTTATAATAATAAGGCTGGCTTGGACTCATAATAGCATCACCGGATGTCAGACTAAATGAAGTCTTGAGGTGAAAGTGACAGATACCGGTAGGCCAAGGTAATGGTGCAAGGTAATGGTTCCTCAGCTAGGAAAGAGTTCTCTGTGAGGTGGGGAATCCGTTCTACCAAAGGTGCTTGAAGTCCCAGTAAGGCAAAAAGAGGGTCCAAATATCGCCAGCATGCAAGTAGGAGATCCAGATGGCAGGGCACAGTGGTGGGTAGGCTCAACACGTTTCGCTGGTATAATGTGACCAGCTTCCTCAGGATCCAGCCTTATTGTGGAGATCTTTGGCAACCAAGCTACACCAGCATAGAGAATTGGTGATATATATTAATATTCATGAATTTCTGATTATACATGTTGTGTGTAATTTTAATAAATTGTTATCTATATTTTTAATATTACAAACCGTTCTGTTTTTCTACAAACAGCCAGCGTTGGTATACACTTTCCTAATTGGACATGGGTGTCTGGATCCGACGACCAGCTTGAGCAAGCTATAGCTTACATAGGCTGACAGTGCATAAAAACACTGCAAATAGCGACCGATGGTCATGATGGTTTCAGAGGCTGCGTCCATAGGCGCAGCACTCAGATCTTGCATATGCGTGCAGGAGGCCCCTATCTCCTACAGATATCACCTGCTGCATTTGAATTTTAATTACCATGGAATTGCGCAGCCGCTTCCTTCCTTACATGAATTAGGTCCTTTGACACTGCCCAGAAGGTGAAGAAGTGAATCTGATAGTGTAGGCAGGAAAACACGAGAAAAGAAGGAAAATACATGGAAAAAGGCCTTGCTCTTGAAAGTATACAATGTGGGGGGTGGGTGGGCAGACAAAAAAGGGATGGGAGGGGCAGTAGGGCTGTAGTATGAGAAGGCTGTTAAGATTTGTTGAAAATATGAGTTTTCTAATCTTGGGGAGTAGTGAATGGTCTGATTGTGCATAGGAGTAAGTTACAAAAGTGCAGAGGATGTGATGATGAGACATTTCAGTTTTATTCTATAGGAGATAGGGAGCCAGTATAGCAACTGGCAGAGAGTGGAGGTCAACACAGAACACAGATAGGATAATAGCCTGAGCAGTGGCAATGAAGATAGAGGTGGGTGAGAGGGAGGTTACATAGGATGGTGAAATAGTTAAGGTGAGAGAAAATGAGAGAATGGATTTGTGGTGTGTCCAAGGTGAAATGTCATCATAGAAATGGTCCTAATTCCCAAATGTATTAAACCTTAAAATGTGATAGAGTGGAGACGGATACAAGAGTGATAAAGTACCAGCCAATCAGCTCATAACTGTCACTTTTCAACCACAGCCTGTTACATGGCAGTTAGGAAGCTGATTGGCTGGTCATTTATCACTCTTTATGTGTCTCCACTATACCACTTTTTAAGGCTTAATACATTTGGGCCTAAGATGGAATCAGCAGGGATGGAAGATAGACTTATTTTGTGAGGGGAGAGTCTAGGATGACTTGAGTAGGGGATAGTATTGTCAATGGTCAGTGAGAGGAGAGGAGGTGAGGGGGTAACATCTCTAGTTGTATGTATATATATATATATATATATCTTCCATGCTCTAGTTCTATTCACTGTCCTTACAAAAACATAAAATACTAAAAAGCTCATAGAAAAAAACACATTAATCAGAACAGCACATATTTCCTAGCAACTGATTTGCCAATTGTGTGCATACTAGTGATGTGCACCGGAAATTTTTCGGGTTTTGTGTTTTGGTTTTGGGTTCGGTTCCGCGGCCGTGTTTTGGGTTCGAACGCGTTTTGGCAAAACCTCACCGAAATTTTTTGGTCGGATTCGGGTGTGTTTTGGATTCGGGTGTTTTTTTCAAAAAACCCTAAAAAACAGCTTAAATCATAGAATTTGGGGGTCATTTTGATCCCATAGTATTATTAACCTCAATAACCATAATTTCCACTCATTTTCAGTCTATTCTGAACACCTCACACCTCACAATATTATTTTTAGTCCTAAAATTTGCACCGAGGTAGCTGTGTGACTAAGCTAAGCGACCCAAGTGGCCGACACAAACACCTGGCCCATCTAGGAGTGGCACTGCAGTGTCACGCAGGATGGCCCTTCAAAAAAATACTCCCCAAACAGCACATGACGCAAAGAAAAAAAGAGGCGCAATGAGGTAGCTGTGTGACTAAGATAAGCGACCCAAGTGGCCGACACGAGCACCTGGCCCATCTAGGAGTGGCACTGCAGTGTCACGCAGGATGGCCCTTCAAAAAAATACTCCCCAAACAGCACATGACGCAAAGAAAAAAAGAGGCGCAATGAGGTAGCTGTGTGACTAAGCTAAGCGACCCAAGTGGCCGACACAAACACCTGGCCCATCTAGGAGTGGCACTGCAGTGTCAGACAGGATGGCACTTGAAAAAAATACTCACCAAACAGCACATGACGCAAAGAAAAAAAGAGGTGCAATGAGGTAGCTGTGTGACTAAGCTAAGCGACCCAAGTGGCCGACACAAACACCTGGCCCATCTAGGAGTGGCACTGCAGTGTCACGCAGGATGGCCCTTCAAAAAAATACTCCCCAAACAGCACATGACGCAAAGAAAAATGAAAGAAAAAAGAGGTGCAAGATGGAATTGTCCTTGGGCCCTCCCACCCACCCTTATGTTGTATAAACAGGACATGCACACTTTAACGAACCCATCATTTCAGCGACAGGGTCTGCCACACGACTGTGACTGAAATGACTGGTTGGTTTGGGCCCTCACCAAAAAAGAAGCAATCAATCTCTCCTTGCACAAACTGGCTCTACAGAGGCAAGATGTCCACCTCATCATCATCGTCCGATTTCATCACCCCTTTCACTGTGTACATCCCCCTCCTCACAGATTATTAATTCGTCCCCACTGGAATCCACCATCTCAGGTCCCCGTGTACTTTCTGGAGGCAATTGCTGCTGGTGAATGTCTCCACGGAGGAATTGATTATAATTCATTTTAATGAACATCATCTTCTCCACATTTTCTGGAAGTAACCTCGTACGCCAATTGCTGACAAGGTGAGCGGCGGCACTAAACACTCTTTCGGAGTACACACTGGAGGGAGGGCAACTTAGGTAGAATAAAGCCAGTTTGTGCAAGGGCCTCCAAATTGCCTCTTTTTCCTGCCAGTATACGTACGGACTGTCTGACGTGCCTACTTGGATGCGGTCACTCATATAATCCTCCACCATTCTTTCAATGGTGAGAGAATCATATGCAGTGACAGTAGACGACATGTCAGTAATCGTTGGCAGGTCCTTCAGTCCGGACCAGATGTCAGCACTCGCTCCAGACTGCCCTGCATCGCCGCCAGTGGGTGGGCTCGGAATTCGTAGCCTTTTCCTCGCACCCCCAGTTGCGGGAGAATGTGAAGGAGGAGATGTTGACGGGTCACGTTCCGCTTGACTTGACAAATTTCTCACCAGCAGGTCTTTGAACCTCTGCAGACTTGTGTCTGCCGGAAAGAGAGATACAACGTAGGTTTTAAATCTAGGATCGAGCACGGTGGCCAAAATGTAGTGCTCTGATTTCAACAGATTGACCACCCGTGAATCCTGGTTAAGCGAATGAAGGGCTCCATCCACAAGTCATACATGCCTAGCGGAATCGCTCTGTTTTAGCTCCTCCTTCAATGTCTCCAGTTTCTTCTGCAAAAGCCTGATGAGGGGAATGACCTGACTCAGGCTGGCAGTGTCTGAACTGACTTCACGTGTGGCAAGTTCAAAAGGTTGCAGAACCTTGCACAACGTTGTAATCATTCTCCACTGCGCTTGAGTCAGGTGCATTCCACCTCCTTTGCCTATATCATGGCCAGATGTATAGGCTTGAATGGCCTTTTGCTGCTCCTCCATCCTCTGAAGCATATAGAGGGTTGAATTCCACCTGGTTACCACCTCTTGCTTCAGATGATGGCAGGGCAGGTTCAGGTGTTTTTGGTGGTGCTCCAGTCTTCTGTACGCGGTGCCTGTACGCCGAAAGTGGCCCGCAATTCTTCTGGCCACCGACAGCATCTCTTGCACGCCCCTGTCGTTTTTTAAATAATTCTGCACCATCAAATTCAAGGTATGTGCAAAACATGGGACGTGCTGGAATTTGCTCAGATGTAATGCACGCACAATATTGCTGGCGTTGTCCGATGCCACAAATCCCCAGGAGAGTCCAATTGGGGTAAGCCATTCTGCGAAGATCTTCCTCAGTTGCCGTAAGAGGTTGTCAGCTGTGTGCCTCTTCTGGAAAGCGGTGATACAAAGCGTAGCCTGCCTAGGAACGAGTTGGCGTTTGCGAGATGCTGCTACTGGTGCCGCCGCTGCTGTTCTTGCAGCGGGAGGCAATACATCTAACCAGTGGGCTGTCACAGTCATGTAGTCCTGAGTCTGCCCTGCTCCACTTGTCCACATGTCCGTGGTTAAGTGGACATTGGGTACAACTGCATTTTTTAGGACACTGGTGAGTCTTTTTCTGAGGTCTGTGTACATTTTCGGTATCGCCTGCCTAGAGAAATGGAACCTAGATGGTATTTGGTACCGGGGACACAGTACCTCAATCAAGTCTCTAGTTGGCTCTGAATTAACGATGGATACCGGAACCACGTTTCTCACCGCCCAGGCTGCCAAGGCCTCAGTTATCCGCTTTGCAGCAGGATGACTGCTGTGATATTTCATCTTCCTCGCAAAGGACTGTTGGACAGTCAATTGCTTACTGGAAGTAGTACAAGTGGTCTTCCGACTTCCCCTCTGGGATGACGATCGACTCCCAGCAGCAACAACAGCAGCGCCAGCAGCAGTAGGCGTTACACTCAAGGATCCACCGGAGGAATCCCAGGCAGGAGAGAACTCGTCAGACTTGCCAGTGACATGGCCTGCAGGACTATTGGCTTTCCTGGGTAAGGAGGAAATTGACACTGAGGGAGTTGGTGGTGTGGTTTGCAGGAGCTTGGTTACAAGAGGAAGGGATTTAGTGGTCAGTGGACTGCTTCCGCTGTCACCCAAAGTTTTTGAACTTGTCACTGACTTATGATGAATGTGCTGCAGGTGACGTATAAGGGAGGATGTTCCGAGGTGGTTAACGTCCTTACCCCTACTTATTACAGCTTGACAAAGGCAACACACGGCTTGACACCTGTTGTCCGCATTTCTGTTGAAATAATTCCACACCGAAGAGCTGATTTTTTTGTATTTTGACCAGGCATGTCAATGGCCATATTCGTCCCACGGACAACAGGTGTCTCCCCGGGTGCCTGACTTAAACAAACCACGTCACCATCAGAATCCTCCTTGTCAATTTCCTCCCCAGCGCCAGCAACACCCATATCCTCATCCTGGTGTACTTCAACAGTGACATCTTCCTGTCCAGTGTTGGGAAGGTCAGGCATCGCAACCAACACAATTGGACTCTCATTGGGGATTTGTGACTTCGAAGAACGCACAGTTCTTTGCTGTGCTTTTGCCAGCTTAAGTCTTTTCTTTTTTCTAGCGAGAGGATGAGTGCTTCCATCCTCATGTGAAGCTGAACCACTAGCCATGAACATAGGCCAGGGCCTCAGCCGTTCCTTGCCACTCCGTGTCATAAATGGCATATTGGCAAGTTTACGCTTCTCCTCAGACGCTTTTAATTTTGATTTTTGGATCATTTTTTTACTGATCTTTTGTGTTTTGGATTTTACATGCTCTGTACTATGACATTGGGCATCGGCCTTGGCAGACGACGTTGATGGCATTTCATCGTCTCGGCCATGACTAGTGGTAGCAGCTTCAGCACGAGGTGGAAGTGGATCTTGATCTTTCCCTATTTTTTTAACCTCCACATTTTTGTTCTCCATATTTTAATGCGCACAACTAAAAGGCACCACAGGTATACAATGTAGATGGATGGATAGTATACTTTATGTATGACGACGAGTGACTGAAGACACAGAGGTAGGTACAGCAGTGGCCTACCGTACTGCTATCTACAGTATAATGGACCTGGTGGACACTGTCAGCAGACTGCGTTTATAGTATAAAGAAAAAAAGACACCACAGGTATACAATGTAGATGGATGCATAGTATACTTTATGTATGACGACGAGTGACTGAAGACACAGAGGTAGGTACAGCAGTGGCCTACCGTACTGCTATATACAGTATAATGGACCTGGTGGACACTGTCAGCAGACTGGGTTTATAGTATAAAGAAAAAAAGACACCACAGGTATACAATGTAGATGGATGGATAGTATACTTTATGTATGACGACGAGTGACTGAAGACACAGAGGTAGGTACAGCAGTGGCCTACCGTACTGCTATATACAGTATAATGGACCTGGTGGACACTGTCAGCAGACTGCGTTTATAGTATAAAGAAAAAAAGACACCACAGGTATACAATGTAGATGGATGGATAGTATACTTTATGTATGACGACGAGTGACTGAAGACACAGAGGTAGGTACAGCAGTGGCCTACCGTACTGCTATATACAGTATAATGGACCTGGTGGACACTGTCAGCAGACTGCGTTTATAGTATAAAGAAAAAAAGACACCACAGGTATACAATGTTGATGGGTGGATAGTATACTTTATGTATGACGACGAGTGACTGAAGACACAGAGGTAGGTACAGCAGTGGCCTACCGTACTGCTATATACAGTATAATGGACCTAGTGGACACTGTCAGCAGACTGCGTTTATAGTATAAAGAAAAAAAGACACCACAGGTATACAATGTAGATGGATGGATAGTATACTTTATGTATGACGATGAGTGACTGAAGACACAGAGGTAGGTACAGCAGTGGCCTACCGTACTGCTATATACAGTATAATGGACCTGGTGGACACTGTCAGCAGACTGCGTTTATAGTATAAAGAAAAAAAGACACCACAGGTATACAATGTAGATGGATGGATAGTATACTTTATGTATGACGACGAGTGACTGAAGACACAGAGGTAGGTACAGCAGTGGCCTACCGTACTGCTATATACAGTATAATGGACCTGGTGGACACTGTCAGCAGACTGCGTTTATAGTATAAAGAAAAAAAGACACCACAGGTATACAATGTAGATGGATGGATAGTATACTTTATGTATGACGACGAGTGACTGAAGACACAGAGGTAGGTACAGCAGTGGCCTACCGTACTGCTATATACAGTATAATGGACCTGGTGGACACTGTCAGCAGACTGCGTTTATAGTATAAAGAAAAAAAGACACCACAGGTATACAATGTAGATGGATGGATAGTATACTTTATGTATGACGGCGAGTGACTGAAGACACAGAGGTAGGTACAGCAGTGGCCTACCGTACTGCTATATACAGTATAATGGACCTGGTGGACACTGTCAGCAGACTGCGTTTATACTTATAGTATAAAGAAAAAAAGACACCACAGGAGTGTTTTTCAGGCAGACAAACGTATACTGGTGGTCACTGTCAGCAAAACTGTGCACTGTACTCCTGCTATAGCTGCTCCCCAGTCTCCCCCACAATTAAGCAGTGTGAGCACTCAGCACAGTCAGATATATCATGCAGCACACTGAGGCTGAGCACAGATATGGTATGGAGCGTTTTTTTCAGGCAGAGAACGGATAAAAAAAAAACTAGCAAAACTCTGCACTGTACTCCTCCTAACAGCTGCTCCCCAATCCTCCCCACAATAAGCTAAGCAGTAGCAATCAGATCAACTAACTTTAACTATATAAACGGAGAGGACGCCAGCCACGTCCTCTCCCTATCAATCTCAATGCACGTGTGAAAATGGCGGCGACGCGCGGCTGCTTATATAGAATCCGAATCTCGCGAGAATCCGACAGCGGGATGATGACGTTCGGGCGCGCTCGGGTTAGCCGAGCCATACGGGAGAATCCGAGTATGGCTCGGACCCGTGTAAAAAGGGTAAAGTTCGGGGGGGTTCGGTTTCTCGGAAACCGAACCCGCTCATCACTAGTGCATACTGTATATATCTTTTTGACCAATTTCTGTTTTTGTGAAATGCCTTTGTGGATATGTTTTCACACTGTTTGAGATGCTACGGTCCTAGTTGAGCTCACAGTATTAAAATCCTATGTTAAAGTCCTGACTTTGGGCCATTCTACTACACAGTTTGGAGAAGCAGGCAGAATTGCAGTATTTTCATGATTGGTCAGGAGACTCAGCAGCTGCATGATATACAAGGGGGAAGATAGCATCACATGGTTGGATGTAAACTGGACCTATGACTTTCACATCCAACCTGGTGACCTTTCTTCATACAGGTACAGCAGCTGCTGTGGAACCTCACAGTCAGTCATGATGGTAGATGTTATAAGTAATTCCCAGGCCTGTGCGAGCCGTATTTATTTATGAGAGAGTAGGATTGCTTTTTTTTCATGCTTAACATTTGCACATTTATTATTCTAAATGAAAATCGTTAGACTGGATGCCAAAATTACATTAATGGATATTTCTAAATAAGAAAAAATGTTGTTTCCTCTTTTTTTGTTGTTTATATACATATCTTTTTTATTTAATAGCATGATGGCCAGTTTCTAAGTGTTCTACAAAACAATCTCTTTAAGCAATAGAACAGACACAGTGCTTTTTTATACCTCTATAGGAATCTTTCTAGTTCAGCTTAAAACCGCTAAAATTGCAAACAATGAACATTACATAATTAGAATGAAACAAATCAAATACTTTATGTTATATTACAGCTAAATCCATGGGCGGATTTAGGGGTCATGCCGCGCCTAGGCACAACCGTAACTGCCGCCCCAGCCTCCCTAATTTTATAATTTTTATTGATTGGTTATAAACTCTCATTTGATGATAGCTAATTTAATAGAATAATTAAAAAAGCCACTATGACATTTTTTATATTATTAAGTATGTATACATATTTACTAAGTAGGACAGCTTATAGGGGCAGTCTGTGCGTGTCCTACCCATTTATACACCATTCAAGATGGCATATGGTATAGTACAGTGGATATATTGTGCAGTTACTGACACTTTTTGGGCTGACAGTACCAACACAAGCATCCAAGTGCCACCCCTAAACAGGTGCCACCCCTAGGCACGTGCCTCAGGTGCCTAATGGGAAATTCGCCACTGGCTAAATCTAAAGTTTCCAACCCAAGAAAAAATACCATTATACTGTAGGTTCCTATCAGATTAAACCTGCACACCATTCAGTTTACAGTATATCTTTGTTATGCCGTCATTAATGTATAATTTTAGGTACACAGCAAACTCATATTCCTTCAAAGCAATGTGTTTAGTTTGCCGGAAAAAAGCCCCCATGCTACTCTGCTCATTGGAGCTTCACTACAAATGCACCAGCCCCTGCAGAGCTTTAGAAAAGAAGGGGAGGAACTTCATTACAGTGAATTTCCTCACCATCACCAGTTGTTCTAGAATTAGACATACAGACTTTTTGCTGAAGTATTTTATTTATTTAATGTTTTCTTCATTATGTGTTGTAAATCAACTTGGCTTTTAGATTTTAATGAGCAATTTCTTTTTTCCTTTTTTTCAATAGGTCGTTTCTACTACCTTATACACCCAACAAAGCTTACTTACGATGAAGCTGTGCAGGCCTGTATTAAAGATGGTGCTCAGATTGCTAAAGTAGGCCAGATGTATGCAGCATGGAAGTTCCTTGGCTACGACCGATGTGATGGAGGATGGTTGGCTGATGGCAGTGTCCGTTACCCAATCTCAAGGCCAAGAAGACGCTGCAGTCCCAATGAGGCAGCTGTACGTTTTGTAGGTTTCCCAGACAAAAAGCACAAGCTATATGGTGTTTACTGTTATAAAGCATAGAACTACAATATCCTAAGAATACAAAACAGTATTAAAGAAAACATTAAGAACATGTGAAAGATTTATTTTAAAAATGAACTCATGCAAGCTATAAAAACTGTGATAAACCTTTTTACTTACTGTAAAAATTATTGTCATAAATCCATGTCATTCGCGTAATTTTTTTGTATGAAATTCTTTTTATAAATCATCTGTGCAAAAAAAAAATATTTTAAGAAAAATTCTAATTAATTTTGAACTAGAGCAGAATGATTATTAAATCATAACAAACTATACCAAGTAGTATACAAAGTAGTTTAATGAATGGGACATGCCATAGCTTGACAGTTGCTAAAATGTAAAATGTGGAATGCAAGATTATTCCAAACAAAAGTATATAAAGCACATTTTTAAATTGTTGCTATACAGATATTTTTAAATGCACTACCAGGAAAACAAATGATCATCAGGTTTAAATTATGTCCTTCCAGTGTCTAAATGCTTGTTTTGCAAACCTAGAAGGACAGTTTGCAAAAAGCTTAAGTATTTCAATTGTATTCGCTTTGAAACATGGTTTTATGATTATGAAAAAAACCACAAAAAATAATAATCCAGTGATGTTGTATGAAGCACAGCAAAAAAAAAAAAATATTGTCAACATTCAAACTGTATTTTTATTGTGTATGAAATATTAATGAATGTTTGCATAATTAATGTATGAACCCTACTTTGTTTTTAATTGCGCTAAATGATGCCTAAGCAGCATTGAGTTACAGGTACATTTTACAAGCTTTACTCGGTTATTTAAGCAGCAAAGGTTGTTTAGTAAGACGCATTTAGCATCTTCTCAGGGCAGTTATTCCATGTGAACTGCTGGACAGAACAAAACACAAAAAAATTATAACAAATTTATTATATGTAAGTCTTTAAATATTATTGTCTTTATAAAGATATATTTAATATTTTGTTCATATTTACAGTGAAAGTATAAATGCAATTGGATTTAATTATTCATTAACAATAATATAATACATGTTCCCTGTTTTTAAAACGTTAATTTCTTCTCATACCTAAGAGCACGCGCCTATTTAATTAAACAAATAGTATGAAATAAATAATTGCGTGTATTATAGCTATGATATTATCCTTCCTCTTATTAAATGCCAATAATATGATGTGTCAGAATATTGTCAAAGTATATTTATATTTCGTTGAGCATGCAGCGCAGGGACAAAAAGACAACACTATGTTTTTTTCCAAATTATTTTATGTTTGTTGTAGAGAATGTTTTCTTATTTTAAAAAGCACACTTCTTATTTTATCAAATTTTATTTATAAAATTCCCAACTCTTTATATTATTATGATAAGAAAATATAACTCCTGAATTAATGCGTTACATCCTTACCCTACTGATGTTATTGAGTATTTAGAATTTTATAGTGTTGTCCATGATTTTAGTTTCCAAACATAATGAGTTTTTATCAGTAATTTGAGAAATTCTTTACATGGAAAGAAACACGCTTATGAATTGTATGCATACCACAAATAAATATCAGATATACTGTAAGCATGTAGACTATAACATTGATAGCTTAAAATTATATATTTCCATATTTAAAAACTTAGCTTCACAGGAAGTACAAAAATATATTAACATATCCAGAGGCATATAATATGGATTTGTGCAATTAAAATGTTGTTTTGTATTGAAGGCTTAAATTATACAAATAATTTAAATGCAGCTAAAAAAATGCATAGCAGATATAATAAGTAAGAAAAAATAATAATTTCTGAAGAAAAAAGGTTCATAAGTGATTGTTACACAAATGGAAGTTTGTCACAAAGCAAATATGTTTACATGGGTTTAACTTTAAATAAAGGCAAGCTAAAAGTAATTGAGTTGCAACAACTTTTAAGGTTGTTTTGCTCTTTATGAAGTATTCACTTAATATAAGAAGTAAAGTTTTTACTAGGCAAACCTAAGCTACATTGTATAACAATTCAGATCTGTACAGGGGTGCTAAATAATTGAAGCTTGTACATTCATATTTGTTAAGCTTCATTTTAGGGTAAGGAACCCTGATTTTACTGCCTATCTGGTCTACAGTATAGCCTTTTATGGGCCATAAGTAATGGTAAGCTCTGACTGCCTAGAAACGATAACACATTTCAGTCGATTAGACTTCTGAGAAATGTTTTCATGAGATCATCTAAGGCACAAGATAAAACACAGGGAGGGGGGAGGGGGGGGGGTGGAGGGGAGAGAGTTGTATCAAATAAGCGAAAACACAGTGGTATGAAAACCAGAAAAACAGAATAGGAAACAATACTGCAATAGAGACTCATTCAGTAAATAAAAATGAATCCTAGGTTACGTTAAAGTCAACTTTGCTGTTTGTGATAAATATGTAATGGACTTTTAAGATATGAAAACATTTAAGCACACTATGAAACCTTGTTTAGAAGGATAGGGGTATAGATATTGTAAGGGCCATACAATAACTGGATGTTTTAAGAGAGAAGAATAATTACTATAAAATACATAAAAAGTAATGGGCTTGCTCTACTATTGAGAAGACCGTGGTGCTGCAGGGAAAAATGAATTGTATTATAAGGAAAAATGTGACAATAAACTACAAATTATTTTATATTTTTCGGACTTTGTTTTCTTATTTAACATGCACACTTGTAGCCTTCAACGGCAGAGAAAAACAACTTACAGTAATTAAGATGATCTGCAATATTATGATGGATTAACCTCACTTATCTTCACAGCAAAATGTTCTATTCTTACAGCTGACAGCTTAATATGGGGCCTAATTCAGACCTGTTCACTCGCTAGGGTTTTTTTGCAGTCCTCGTTCGCATAGTCACCGCCCACAGGGGAGTGTATTTTCGCTTTGCAAGTGTGCGATCGCATGTGTAGCAGAGCGGTACAAACAGATCTTGTGCAGTCTCTGAGTAGCCCAGGACTTACTCAGCCGCTGCAATCACTTCAGCCTGTCCGGGACTGGAATTGACGTCAGGAACCCTCCCTGCAAACGCTTGGACACGCCTGCGTTTTTCCAACCACACCCTGAAAACGGTCAGTTGACACCCACAAATGGATTCTTCCTGTCAATCTCCTTGTGAACACCCGTGTGAATGGATTCTTCGCACAAACCCGTCGCTGAGCGGCGATCCGCTTTGTACCCGTGTGACGCACCTGCGCATTGCGTTGCATACGCATGCACAGTTTAGACCTGATCGCCTGCTGTACGAAAATGCAGTTTAGCGATCAGGTCTGAATTAGGCCCAAGGTTAGATCTAATTTCATTACCGTGTATGGTTTATACATAATGTAATACATGTGCTGCTAAATGCAACACTACAAGTTATCTATGCCTTTCTACAGTATGTATGAATGACACTGTAGACAGGCATAGAAATCTTGTGGATGGTCACAGGATACCGGTGCTTATGATGCTGATGGTCACATGACTGACAGCTGCATGCCGACACTCACAATCCTGACACCTGGTGGTATGTTAACCCACTCCCCTCTCTACCCTCCTTTCCCACAGCCTAACACTAACCCTCACTTCTTGCAGTCGGGATTCCAGCACCAGTCTCCTGACCACCGGCATTTCAATCGTTGGTATGCCCACTCATTGGCGTTTCTATAATGGGTGCACTGTGTGCGGTGCACATGGGCTCATGAGTCCCGGGGGGGCTCACACCGCACACACTGCACCCATTTCTCCTATACTTACCTTTCCGGAGTCCATTGCTGACTGTGTGTGGGCCCCCTCCTCTACTGTAGCCGTCGCGCTGCTGCTAGCGCACTGACCACTATAGACTCTGGCACAGTGCCAGAGTCTACAGCGCATGCGCAGGACTCCAAAAAAATGGCGCGGCGGCCATCTTTTGGAGACCTGCGCATGTGCTGTAGACTCTGGTACTGTGCCAGAGTCTACAGCACTCAGAGCGCTAGCAGCGGCGTGACGGCTACGGGAGAGGAGGTGGCCCACACACGGAGTCTGCACACGGGTCCCCTCCTCTCTAGAGACGCCCCTGTGCCCACTACAGATGTGTCCTCCTACATCTTTGCTACAGTCACGTTAAGCAGCCTTCTAGTCATGCTATAGTGTGACTCAGTATCTCTGAGCGCCTTTATGTGTGACTTTTTCCATTTAAATGCGTCTAAATTGCTTTGCTATGCGAATAGGATGCACAAGAAGCTTAAGCTGATTAAAATGATATTCTGCATGCCTATATTCTGTGTGTGACTGCTGCTACACCTGCATATGAAATGCTACATTACAGGGTTCTCCTTGAAATCACTTTAATGTAGCATTTTGTATGCAGATACAGCCACAGTCGCACAAAGAATATAGAAATGCCGCTTCTCATTTGTTAAAGTCGAAAAATATTACAGAACACACAGCACGTATAAAATACACACACATGCCCACTGCGCGTGCACTTGTTCCGCCGTGCGTGCACATATCCGCAATTTGCGTATGGTCGCTCCCGCGGTCCTGCGCATGGTATGGGTATTTACGGCGGAGTTTGTGAACACATGGAGGGCTATCAAAACATTACATATTTAATCCAAATAGTGCACATTGTACACATAGTCCCCCTGCACCACATCAGCAAGTATCAACAGTTTAAATGATTCCAGAACAAAGGGATTCACCTTTGCATGATAGGAGGGGACAGTCTAAGGTTATAAGATGGTGTCTGGTATCCAGCTGTAGGGTATTTTAAGGGTAACATTCCGGTGTTGGTTTGCGGAAGATCGCATGTTCCTGTGGCTAGTTATGTGCAGAAGCAGAATATAGATATAAACTGTATTTACTGTATATTATGTATGCGGCGGGAATCCAGAGGAGACCACCCACAAGAACAGTTGAGAAAGACATCGCCCACCTTTTCAAATCAACCTATGACCTCTCCTGTACTGTAAAGATGCATCCCTGTGTCCAATGGACAAAGGGATTACAGTATCCATTGTATTGCTTTTGGAAGACTTGTATAAATAAAGTCTGCTGCAGCCCGGCCACACACAAGACTCTTAACGTTATCTACCTGATAGCGGAGGACCGGACCGGGAGGCGCATGCGAATATTCTCACGTATGTACATTGACTGTAGCCATTTACTCTGTTGTATTGTAGTGCATAATTTGTATTGTTAACTCCCTTTCAGAAATATTACTCTGTGGTGTCGGAACCCAGTGATTAACTACAAATCGGTGTTGTGTCCTCTTTTCCCTGCTAGGGTTTAAAGTGTATTACATTGACTAACTGCATAAGGTTTAAAAGTGTATTGAATTGGGTGTGTACGCGCTGCGTGTACTTTGTACCCCTAGCGTGGCGTTTGTATGCAGAGTCCGTACATGGTACGGGACTCATTACGCAAATAGCGTAAGAGGTACGTAGAGTGCATATTAAGTTTAGCGGCCGCAGCGGCTCCATGGTAAAAGTGTGTTTAAAGGTATAGCTTTATGTTTTAAGATAATATCGACATTATCAATTGGGGGCATCGTCCGGTTTTTCCACATACCCGCAGCCTAGCAGGTTAAAGCAGACTTTATCTATCAGCAAAGGGCAGACAGGTATCCTACGTAAACCTTTTTCTGGCCGCAGGATACACTGGAAACCCTATTTTATTGCTGATTAGGTGGCGTCTGCTCTGCATGGTTTGTAGGGATGCTGGTGGGACCCGTAGAGTAAATACGCAAAGCTATTTAAAAAAATCTGTGAATTTCTGTTTGGTGCCAAATGCGCACACAACACAAGCGTACACCTGTACTCTGTATATCTGCTCACATTGTTGCCATAAGTACTGATTACTAGATTCATTTAGACCTGTGCGGAGAAATTTGTTGCTATTTAGTTAAAACATAGAATAAATATTAAGGAAGTAAACGTAAAACACAAACACAGTCTGGCCTAGTTAAAAAGGTTTATACAGAAAGAAACTGTGTTGCATTAAGTGAGCGATTATAGGTAATATCGCTTACATTTATAGAAGTGTGGGATTTGTACTATTGCGGACGTACGGCTTTTGTACACGAGTCTCGGACAAAGGACGGGACTGCGTACACAACATAAAGACATACACACGGTCATGTGTTTACGCAACGTGCGTAAGGGTACGACCGCTAAGTACAAATTACACAATAGCATTGTTTAGTTTAGGGGCGGGACAGTAGCCACGCTACATTAGCACAAATTGCTCAGATTCCAAGATTTAGTTTAAATAAAACCTTTTTTACTGTATTGCCTCTGGTACTAAAGCTGTTTATCTGAATGAAAGATAATTTTCTGTACAGAAAAACCAAAGTGTATTTGAGTGAACGAACGTGAGTGAGCAAACGTAATAAAGGTTTAGTGGACCCAGGGAATTCGGGATCCCATCGAGTGGTACATCAAGTGAGTGGAGACTTGGTGGCGTGAGGCAGCTGACTCACGTTAATATAGATTGAAGTACAAAGGAGCAAGGTAGCAGAGTACCGCGGCCCAGGAGGTCAGCGAGGTTTAGAGTACCGTGGCCCAGGGGGTTAGCGAAGGTTTACCCATTTAGTTGTTTTTTTTATATGCTCCGGCTGAGGTTTCGCAGCCTGAAAATCGATTCCAGTGGTCGTACGGCGGATAAGTAACAAGTACCTATACGCTGTGCGATTGGACCGCGCGTTCGTGGGTGCAATATTTAGCGCAACGTGATACCCTTTTTACGAGCTTTGCGTAAAATCGCGGTATCATTAGCGCTGTATGTAGCATACGCAAGCGTGATTTGTGTATAATAAAGGTTTAGGGAGTTTTCGCTGGTCTCTCTCAGGAAATCTCCAACAGCTTATATTTACTGGAAAGGGTAAGTTATTCCCAGAAACTTCCAGTAAATAGAGGTTACATAGGGCCCTAAGTTGGGTACATTGCCTTCGCTATCGACAGTGTATGGTAGTACTGGCCAACGTGGGCGGTGAGCGGGTGAAGAGCGCTCGGAGAACTTTCATCGTTGCCTTATATTGAGTATTTTGTTTTTTTGTGGGATTAGCCGAAAGGACAATACCTGCAAAATATGGGGGCCAGTTGCTCAAGTAAGGGACGTTCAACCAGGGTTCAGGTTGACATACCGCGGCCCAGGGGGTCAGCGAGGTTCATAATGTGTGAGAAGTATGGACCACACACAGAGGTTTTGTGCAATGAATGGGAACGTATGACTGCGGGAGATAGGGAACCATTCCCTAAGGTAGGCAGTTTTGAACCAGAGGTATTGCAGAATTTAAGGATTAGGATATGTCTGATAAAATCCCAAAAACAAAGGGTCAGACACACAAATTGTTTAAACTTATGGCAGCAAGAGGGCGATATGCAAAGAGAATTAGCTCATGCAGCAGGTTCCAAACCTAGCAGGAAAATGATGGCAACTGCACCACCACCACCGTATATTGTGGGGGAGAAAATTGCTACAGACAATGGCATATTGGTATCCGATAAGAGTATAGATGATAAAATGTACTAACGCTAACCCTTGCAAGTTGTATCCCATTTTAAACTTTCCTCAGGACTGGGAGCAAGAAAATGAGCCCAGCACGATATCGGCACTCTCTCTAGCAGCCACCATACAGAATACTCAGGTGGGCACGGCCCAACCAGTAAGAGCAGTAGTAAGGCCCCCTAGCGGAGGGATAAGTGAGGTCGTGTCCACAGGTAAGTACGGTACCATATATTATGCAGAAACAATAGCACCTCAGATTGTGGAGTCAACTCAAAATGACGCAATTGAATTAAATCCTGTCAGGGTGTTCGCAGTCCCCAATGGGAGGACTGACGCTCAGGGAGTCACTCCCATCAGGAACATTGCTATGCATTGTCCCTTGTCCCGGACAGAATTGAGGGCAATTATGTCAGAATTTCCCGATCCCAGAAAGGATCTAGTCACATGCCAGAGGTTCATTAAAGAGTTAGCTAACGCCACCGAACCCATAAACAAAGATTGGCGAACAGTGCTACGAGTATGTTTACCTTCCAATATTGACCCCGCAAAATTCATTACTGATTGTAAATTAGATGCAGAAGTACCTCTCACTGATGAGTACACTCAGGAGAATGTACGACAAATCAATCTGCAATTAGGAGTATATTTCCCTACTGTTGTCAAATGGAATAAAATCTTTTCCATAAGACAAAAAGAAGGTGAAATGGCATCTGAATATTTCCACCGAGCACTGCAGGAAATGGCTAGATACACTGGGATCGAGGACATTAAGGACAATGTACATCACAGGGAGGTAGCTGTGTCAGTATTAATGGACGGTTTAAAAGAGACATTAAGAACAAGGGTACAAACCACTCTACCTAACTGGAGAGGTATCTCGGTGGCTGCATTAAGAGAGTCCGCTATCGAGCACGATCGGAACGTCATTAAGCACAGGGAGTCACAGGGGGATAAGCTGATGACAATAAGTATAAATGCTCTTACAACAAAGCCGCATCAGCCAAAACCCCAGACCCCTGATGGTAAGTCATGTGTAGTAGTATGCTATAACTGTCAGAAGGAAGGACATTTTGCATGAAATTGTAGGTATACAAACACACATAAGGTATACCGACCCCCTAGACCAGGATATGAACCACACTATAATACACATAATTGGGATCAGGGATCGCATAGGAGAAGTTATGAGCCACATGCAGGGGAAACAAGGAGGTACCCACCTAGGAGGGACTGGCAGACCTCCGAAAATTCTCAGTTACCCCCCTCACATATTGTAGCTGCCAGTGCATTGCGGGAGGGTCACAATATACAATAGGGGTTAGGCAACACCTGTAGTCTGCAGCCAGTGAAGTTGATTGCTAGCCTTGGTAGTGAACCTGAGGTCACAGTTGATGTAGCTGGTAGATCATTACCTTTTCTTGTAGATACAGGGGCGGCCAGGTCAGTGTTAAATTCGACGGTAGGTATGAAAACTATGGGTAAAACAATTTCAGCAATGGGAGTAACAGGAATAGTGCAACACTACCCTTTGAGTAAACCTGCGGAGATTACGATAGGGCCTTTGCAGACCAAGCATTCCTTTTTGCTAGCTGCATCGGCTCCGACTAATCTACTTGGGAGAGATTTATTGTGTAAAATGAGGTGTCATATATTGTACTCCTGAGGGTATCTTCTTGGATATACCCGAGAATCACGTTCAGGAAGTGCAGGATATATTAGACACCCCACAAAGGCTAATGTCACACTCTGCTGTTATAGACAGGTGTCCATCAAAGGTAGAGGAAATTATCTCACGAATACCGGGATCCCTCTGGACCAAAGATGGACAAGACAGTGGATTGATGGCGAATGTAGCTCCAGTAGTAGTGCAAATAAAAGATGGTAGGATAGCTCCAAAAATCCCTCAGTATCCTCTGAAGCCAGAGGTGGAATTAGGAGTGTACCCTGTCATAGAGCGCTTGCTACAACAGGGCATCCTAGTCAGGACATCCAGCACTGCCAATAGTCCCATCTTCCCTGTGAAAAAGAGTGGGGGGAGGGGTTACAGGCTAGTGCAGGATCTAAAGGGTGATAATCAAGATAGTTGAGAGCCAATTCCCCGTAGTGCCAAATCCAGCTGTCATCCTCATGCAAATTCCCCCTACTGCAAAATTTTTCACTGTCATTGACCTCTGTTCTGCCTTCTTTTCGGTCCCTCTGCACCCTGACAGCCAATACCTGTTTGTATTCACATACAGGGGAGTACAGTACACCTGGACTCGCCTACCCCAAGGTTTCATTGACAGCCCAAGTATTTTCTCCCAGGCTTTGCATGACTGTTTACAATCCTTTCAACCTGAGAGCGGATCAGTATTAATACAGTATGTAGATGACTTACTGCTGTGTTCTGATTCACTCGAATCGTCCTTGAAAGACACAAAACAGCTTCTGTTTCACCTTTCTAATACGGGACACAAGGTTTCAAAGGATAAGTTGCAGCTGTGCCAGACCAGGGTAAAATATTTGGGACATTGCTTGACGCAAGGACTTAGACACCTCACCGCTGATAGAATACAGGCGATTCGCGACATGACTCTGCCACAAACCCAGCAACAGATCCGCACCTTTCTTGGAATGTGTGGGTACTGCCGAAACTGGATCCCAGGGTTCTCCATACTGGCTTTACCTTTGCAAGAAATGGTCTCTTCGAACAAACCAGATCGGATCTCGCACACAGATGAGTCCGAACTGGCATTTGAGAGACTCAAACAGTGCCTATCACAGGCACCTGCATTAGGCATGCCAGATTATGGGAAACCCTTTGAATTGTACGGTACGGAAAGTGCTGGGTGTGCGGCAGGTGTCCTAACCCAGAGACATGGTGATGCCAGAAGGCCGGTTGCTTACTACAGTGCACAGTTGGACACCGTAGCGCGGTCTCTCCCCACATGCTTGCGAAGTGTTGCAGCGATAGCTTTGCTAGTAAGTAAAAGCGAAGACGTAGTGTTAGGACACAACCTGACAATCCATACACCTCATGCAGTATCAGCCTTACTGAACTCCGCCCAAACCAGACATGTCTCATCATCACGGTTTACAAAGTGGGAATTAGCACTAATGGCCCATGTAAACATCACCATAAAGAGATGCAGTGCACTAAATCCTGCAATTTATCTGCCGGGTGTGCCTGGACAGGCACAAAGGGTGGAGGATGAGAATGATGGTGAAGGAGGATTAAGTGCAGACACTGACACGCATGATTGTATGGAATACCTGAACCAGACTTTCACTGCAAGACCTGACATTAGTGACAACCCACTGGAAGGCGTAGATTTTACTTTTTACACTGACAGTAGTTGCCACAGACAGATGGACTCGGGAGACCTGTGTACTGGATACGCAGTCGTAGATGACAGAGGTATCATAGAAGCTGAACCCCTGGGCCCACCGCACTCAGCACAAGTTGCTGAGCTGGTCACCCTAACCAGAGTGTGTGAATTGGCCAAGGGTAAGTCAGCCAATATATACACAGATTCTAGGTATGCCTTTGGAGTAGTGCATGATTTCGGGGCCCTATGGCGCCTCAGAAATTTCACGACGGCAGCTGGCACACCTGTAGTGCATGCATCCCACATAAAAAGGCTTCTAACAGCGATACAAGAACCAGACAGGGTGGCTGTTATCAAGTGTAAAGCACACACTTACAACCAAGATTCAATCTCACTTGGTAACAGCCGGGCAGACAAAGCTGCTAAATCAGCAGTCAGCACCCCCATACAAACGAACATCACATCACTGATGACATTCAACACAATCAACACACAAAAATTAATTGAAATGCAAAATTTGTGTTCTCCACAGGAAAAGGCGGTCTGGAGGTCAAAGGGGTATGGCCAGGAGTCCTCAGGACTCTGGACAGGTGTACAGGGTAAGCCAGTGGCCCCCAGAGCATATCTTCCAAGCTTAGCTGAGGCGGCACACGGTCTGACTCATCTGGGTAAAGAGGGTATGTGTAAGCTGGTGAGAGCCTACTGGTGTGCACCAGGATTCTCTTCTCATGCAGGTAAGAGAGCAATGACATGTCTTACTTGCTTGAGGAAGAATATTGGAAAGTCAATACCAACAGAACCATCCCATATCCCTCCGACAGATGGCCCTTTTCAGGTAATACAAATTTATTTCATACAGTTACCACCCTGTTGGAATTTAAAATATGTGTTAGTCTGTATTGATGTGTTTTCCAATTGGGTAGAAGCGTTCCCTGCTGCCACAAATACTGCTAGGTTCACTGCAAAGAAAATTGTGCAGGAATTTGTGTGTAGATATGGTATCCCTAGAGTAAGTGAAAGTGATAGGGGTACCCATTTTACAGGTGAAGTCTTTCAGGTTATGTGCAAACTGATGGGAATTAATAGCAAGCTGCATACTCCATACCGCCCACAGGCAAGTGCGAAGGTGGAGAGAGTGAACAGCACTATTAAGAACAAGCTGAGCAAAGTGATGGCTGAGACTGGATTGTCGTGGCCAGAAGCTTTGCCACTAGTATTG
The DNA here is from genome assembly GCF_028390025.1 of Pseudophryne corroboree. Taxonomy (NCBI): domain Eukaryota; kingdom Metazoa; phylum Chordata; class Amphibia; order Anura; family Myobatrachidae; genus Pseudophryne; species Pseudophryne corroboree. The sequence goes on along the minus strand of NC_086444.1, from coordinate 183,609,620 downwards.
TACAGCATCAGAACCACTCCCAGGTCCCCCCTTAACCTATCACCCTTTGAGATTCTTTTTGGTCGACAACCCCATGTAATGATAGACCCCCGGGATGATTTGAAATGCAATAACGAAGTGACTGTAAAATATTTGGTTAAGATGAGCCAGCAGCTGAGGAATCAAAACAGAAATCTAAAGCTGGTGATTCCTGACCTACCGAACAGTAATTGTCATGACATTGAACCTGGGGATTATGTAATGATTCAAAATTTTCTACGCTCAGGTTGCCTTATTGACAGGTGGGAAGGACCGTACCAAGTCTTACTAACCAGCACGACAGCATTAAAGGTTGCCGAAAGAGAGACTTGGGTCCACTCGTACCACTGTAAGAAGGTCGCTGACACAGAGAGAACCCGTGACAAAGAGCAGAGTGTAGAGAACATCGTATCACTGGAGTGTCTGTTCCGGGAAGGTTGAGAGGCAGGACTGTTGTCACGGCACCTGAGCGCGGAGAACAACAAGACCAGAGGCGGTTGTCGCACCAGTTTTCTTTTTTTATTATTTTCTCCATCTCCCACTACCCTCCTTCTCTCCTTCCCTTTCTCCCCCTTCTTGTTTCCCTTCTCTTCCCTTAACAAGATGGACTTACCCCAAGAGACTGCGTTCCGGGTTTTCCTGTTAATCCTGTTGTTGACCAGGACAGTCTGTTTCGGTGAGGGTCCCAGAGAGGTCGAGAAAGGATCTGGAATGGGTTCTGATGGCGAGGATGGATTTGTAGAATCTCAAGAGCAACACATCACTCGAGCAAAGGCGAGTATCAGAAAGTGATCTGGTAGTCAGGGAGCTCGGGGGCACTGTGAAGGGTTATTGGCTGAGGAAAATTGCATTTGTAGGAATTGTGAGAACATAGTCGAGGATGGGTGCATCCAGAGATGTCAGTCCAGCCTTAATATCAACATGGACCGTCATCCATTGAGTGATTACCACTCACTAGTGGGTAAGGTCTTAAACCAGACAGAATGCTGGGTGTGCTCACAAGTACCTCAAGGTCAGAGCAAGTCAGGATTAGTACCGTACCCTTTAGCAATAGATGAGGTACTCGAAGTATGGGGTGGGAGACCGGTGGACAAGAAATTTAATATTTCTAGGCCCCCTAGTTTGAAGCTCCACCAGTATCATGTAGATAGATCCTTAGTGTGTTTCAACATTTCCAATTACCGAAAACCGGGAAATTGGGAAGTGGCCTGGAATAACCAGACAATGGCCTTTTCACACAGAGCTGATAGACCCATAGACTCTGAACTTGTACGCCAAATAGCCAACAGTGGAAGGTATTTTCGGTATAGGTATACTCGAGGAAGCAAGACCATGTGGGTTGGAGAAGTATCACCAGGGTACTGTGCTCATATCATCCAGCCTGATACTTGTACTGAACAGATGGGAGAACTAGGGATTGGGTTTTTCACTTGGAAAGTTTGTAATATGGTAATGTCATATTCTGTCCCATATGTTCTCCCCGATGATGCCTATTTCATATGTGGGAGGAAGGCGTATAAGTGGCTTGCCCCGAACTCAGGGGGATTGTGTTATGTTGGAAGAGTGTTGCCAGAGGTCATGACCATAGCCCATGATAAGATGAAAGATGTTCACCTCAGTGCTCAGGCTCCTTATACTCATACTCACTATGAACACATCGTCAAGAGACACCTCATAGAGAAGACAGAGCACGTAGCCTCTGATTTAATCCACGAATCCACCGGGATTCAATTCCTTCTCGCATTAGACATCACCCGTACTGCCAGAGGAATTATAAAATATAGGTATATCCATGCGCTAGCGAACTTGATAGATAATATCACTGAGATGTATGACGACACCTTCAGGTATATGGGTAGGGAGTTACAAGCTTACAAGACAGAACTGATCCAGCACAGGATGGTCCTCAATTATATCACAGCCATGACGGGTGGGTACTGTGTCACTTTGGCAACTCAATATGGTGTGAAGTGCTGCACGTATATTACAAACAGCACTGACGACCCCACAGAGATTATCGATCAAAAGATGGATGATATATTGCAGTTGAAGTGGGAGTTCCGGAGGAGACACAACCTTACCCTGACCGCTGTGGGTAATGAGCTGACCGGCTGGATTAGGAGAGTGGGCTCAAAATGTTATTATGAGTGTAGGAAAGTTTCTCCTTTGTATCCTGGGAGTAGTCATAATTATTGGCTTGATATTTAGGAGTGTTCGAATTCTAACGTGGCACAAGCACGGCACAAATTTGATGAGTTTAAGGAGCGGGGGCATTGTTACAGCAGCAGATTTGATTTACGACCCATCCATAGAGGCAGTGTTATGATAAGGATTGCAAATGAATTCCATGGCCTGTTTCTTTCACCCATTTTTCCTTTGTCTCCCCCTCTGCCCAAATACACCGATCCGGAAAAGACATCGATCCTACCCAAGAATGATTATGAAAATGTTATGTGAATGTATTTTAGATATGTGTCTTATCTTCATCTCTACAAACTTCAGTTAGTGACACACATAGTCGACAGGTGATATCCACATATACTAGCACTCACATATGTTCCCCCTCCATGTATCATCAACTAAATGTGCACCCCATTTGTTGGAACAAGAAGCTGAAAAGAGCTTGGTAGTGTTTGTTGGCCCACTTACAGACCCTTAATACGGGATAAGAAGGATTTAATGTATACTTCGCAATACCTCGAAGCTTATCTAGAACATATACGGTACGATGATACATGCCCCTCAGACATGGATTCATACATACATACTTTTTACTATCCCACTAGGTCATTCATTTCCCGCCTACAAGTCTCCTCCTACTATCAAATCGTTTGTAGATATTGTATTGATATTTTTCTGTTTAGTGATTAGATAGTGGCAATTATTGTTGACTGCCAAAGGGTGGACTGTCAAAGTCGAAAAATATTACAGAACACACAGCACGTATAAAATACACACACATGCCCACTGCACGTGCACTTGTTCCACCGTGCGTGCATATATCTGCAATTTGCATATGGTCGCTCCCGCGGTCCTGCGCGTTGTATGGGTATTTACGGCGGAGTTTGTGAACGCATGGAGGGCTATCAAAACATTACATATTTAATCCAAATAGTGCACATTGTACACATAGTCCCCCTGCACCACATCAGCAAGTATCAACAGTTTAAATGATTCCAGAACAAAGGGATTCACCTTTGCATGATAGGAGGGGATAGACTAAGGTTATAAGGTGGTGTCTGGTATCCAGCTGTAGGGTATTTTAAGGGTAACATTCCGGTGTTGGTTTGCGGAAGATCGCATGTTCCTGTGGCTAGTTATGTGCAGAAGCAGAATATAGATATAAACTGTATTTACTGTATATTATGTATGCGGTGGGAATCCAGAGGAGACCACCCACAAGAACAGTTGAGAAAGACATCGCCCACCTTTTCAAATCAACCTATGACCTCTCCTGTACTGTAAAGATGCATCCCTGTGTCCAATGGACAAAGGGATTACAGTATCCATTGTATTGCTTTTGAAGACTTGTATAAATAAAGCCTGCTGCAGCCCGGCCACACACAAGACTCTTAATGTTATCTACCTAATAGCGGAGGACCGGACCGGGAGGCGCATGCGAATATTCTCACGTATGTACATTTACTGTAGCCATTTACTCTGTTGTATTGTAGTGCATAATTTGTATTGTCAACCCCCTTTCAGAAATATTACTCTGTGGTGTCGGAACCCAGTGATTAACTACAAATCGGTGTTGTGTCCTCTTTTCCCTGCTAGGGTTTAAAGTGTATTACATTGACTAACTGTATAAGGTTTAAAAGTGTATTGAATTGGGTGTGTACGCGCTGCGTGTACTTTGTACCCCTAGCGCGGCGTTTGTACGCAGAGTCCGTACATGGTACGGGACTCATTACGCAAATAGCGTAAGAGGTACGTAGAGTGCATATTAAGTTTAGCGGCCGCAGCGGCTCCATGGTAAAAGTGTGTTTAAAGGTATAGCTTTATGTTTTAAGATAATATCGACATTATCGCATTTTATTCAGCATAAGCTGATGTGTGTCTTAGGGGTCTATGTACTAAGCCTTGGATGGAGATAAATCCGATGGAGATAAAGTCCCAGCCAAGCTAACTTCCATGTCACAGGTTTGGTTTGAAAAATGACAGTTATGAGCCGATTGGCTGGAAATTTATCTCCGTCAGATTTATTTCCATCTAAGGCTTAGTAAATAGACCCCTTAGTCACATAATGATGTGAATAAGGCGCATTTTGGGCAAAAAAAGACGCTCTATGTTACCAGAGCTGCCCGGGTGCTGCTGGCTGACTCACGCAGGCATCTCCTGCTGCATGGTGTATTGAGGTAAGATGTAGAAGTACATCCCTTAAAAGCGAAGACCAAATGCTTTTATACAGATCACAGAAATTCTGAGATGAGTTCTCATACTCTCATACTCTTTTTCATTTTATAGTAGTGACTATAATATTTCTCCTACAACTAAAAAATAAATACTGTAAGTATTTTGGAGCCTGTAAAAGGATTCCTTTTGTAGTCTATTTAATGTTAGTTTTATCCTGCCTGTCTCTCATTTCATGTCTCCCTCTGCATATCCACCGATTTTTCTTTTATTTTCCAGCCAAACTGCTATATATATATATATATATATACACACAGTATATAGGTATATAGGGGGTTATTCAGTACGGATTGCAAATTCTGCTAAAAAGCAGAATATGGAATCCGTTCTGTCGCATGCTGGGAGCCACCCATCGCAGGGCAAGGCCGCCCAGCATGCTACCAGCTGCCCACCTATTGCAATCGTGCTGCAATTAGTGCACGGTTGCAGAAACCAGGGGTGACGGGACGAGTACCGCCACCATCTTTTCGTTCAGAGCAGCTGCATTGCGACGTCATGCAGCCACCCCGAAAATGCCACCGACCCGCACCTGTTTTCCCCCCGCCACCCCCACAACAGTCCGCGAATGCCCCTGCCTGTCAATGAGGCAGAGGCATTCACAGTTAGTGTGAGCCGACCGCATTAACTGTGCACACTCGCAGGACGGGACCTGTGCATGTGCGCTGCGGGTCAATCTCAAGAATTCCGCTCACGATGCAACCTGAATAAGGCCCCTAGAACGGAAATACTATAACTGTTCATATCACTTCTGCTGAAAGTTAGTCTTATACCTGTAATAACATAACGTCAATCAAAATACTTATTGATAAAAGCATGGCAGCTCAACCATATTGCACAGCATGTTATACCTTCAGAAATTCCAAATATTTGCACATCAGGAATGATGGAATCTTTGTAAGGTGTACAACCATAAGCTAAACACATGTAGCTGTATAAGGAAATTAGCAGTCACAGTAATACACTATATATATATATATATATATATATAGATATATAGATATATAGATATATATATGCAGTGGTGTAACTACATGGTGGCAAGAGTGGCAAATGTCCATGGGCCCACACTGTCTGTGCCATCTGTTATGTCCTTTGGAGATACTGGCTATGCATCTTGCAGGCTGTACAGCCGCTCCAAGCATCTTGAGGACACTTGGACCTGCTCTGCAGTGGTGAATCGGAGTCAGCGGTCCCGCCCACCCACTCATGGGTGCAGACTTATGATGGTATGAGGTCAGGGGAGTTTGTAGAAATTAAATAGGAGACCCACCTTGAAAGTCTGCCAGGGGCTTCCAAGCCTCTAGGTACCCCACTGTATGGGCTGGGTACGGTATCCCAACAGTGAGGACTGACAGTGGCATCCAGAATATTGGAATCCAGACACTTTTTAGTAAGTATTCTAACCGTACCCGTCACCATCCCCCTAACCCTCCCTTCCCACAGCCTAACACAACCCCTCCCCCCCCACGCAGCCAATCCTTAACCCTTCCCCTAATGCCTAACCCTAACCCCCCAACAGTCAGGATGCTGACTGTCTGTATTCTCAGTGGTGTTGGGATTCCGGCACCAGTCTCCTGACCGCCAGCATCCTAACCGCCGGGATGCCAACTACATCCCTACTGTATATATGCTTCAGTATTGTCAAAGTATGTTATCAATCAAAGAGAACTAACTAACTTAAAACCTTATTTCTATAAAGTCACAATCTCTACATCCAATTTCTGGAGCAAGGGCCGTAGAAGCTATTGAGCACTACTGTTTGGGTCTCCTGCCCTGTGCTGCCACGTCGTCATGGCAACCGGGAGACAAGTGCTAGCGGAGTAACCTGAGCGCAGCTGATACTCCGGTTCGGGTCTTTTGCTGTGCAGTGGTTACAGGCATGGGATCCGGTGCTGGTTTTTGTGCTCACAGTCTGTGAGGTCTGAGGGGGGCGTGGACAGCACCTGCTTTATAAGGCCTCTTCCCAGGTTAAGCAGATGCTGCTGAATCTTTGTTGGTTAGTCAGTTCCTGAAAGTTAGCCAGTACTGTGTAGCTTTGTATTTTGTTGTTGCTTACTGCAAATAGGCCTGGGCATTTGGTACTACACTCTGCCAATCCAGACCTAGCAGTAAGACTGGAGTCAGTCGTTTAGCCTGCTGAGGTTCTTTTGCTATCCTGTGAACCCAGCAGGTTTGTGGCTGTACTTTCAGACCTGCCTGCATAATCCTCTCTCACTGTGCAGGGCGTCCATGTGTCAGTTTAGTGGCAGTAAGCTGAACCTGGGCCCTGCAAGTGAGAATTAGGATTGTGGAGACTCTCCTTGTGTCTATTATTCCATCTCTGACCAAGGAGTTTACTGCCACACCCGTTGGTAACCCTTTAGGGTTTTGCTGTTGCCCTTAGCAACAGCATTTCGGGTTCTCTACGTATTAAAACACAACATCTTGCTTTTTCCATCTGAGCATTTCTAATACTAGGGAGACACCCAGTTTCTTAGCCTCTGGGCTTCTCTGTTCACTCTGTGTTGGTTTTGTTACCCTATCACCTTCTGTGTACGTTATGTCATATTTCCCAGTCTGTTTGTGAGTTCATTTGTTTTGCATCCCTCTCTGTTCAGACACCAGTACATTCCTGCAGGCACTGGTGTGTATAACAGTTCAAACACCAGTACATTCCTGCAGGCACTGGTGTGCATAACATATTCAGCAGCCCAATACTCCTGTTGAAATTTTGTGGGAATATGGAGCATACCCCTCAAAATACGTTGCAACAGGTGGTCGATCAGGTGCAGGTCCTGACTCGTCAATTTAATGATTTGTCCATTAAAATGCACACCTCCCAGGCCGCTGGCGGAGCTCCCGCAGCAGCAGCACCTTCAGGGGTTAAGGAGCCGAAAGTAAATCTTCCGGATCGTTTTTCTGGAGATCGCTCGCAGTTCTTTTGTTTCAAGGAGAGCTGCAAGTTATATTTCCAGCTTAGGCCTCAGTCTTCTGGGTCAGAGATTCAGCGGGTGGGCATAGTGATTTCCTTGCTACAAGGAGACCCACAGGTCTGGGCATATGGGTTGCAGTCTGACTGTCCGTCGCTTAAAAGTGTTGATGCTTTTTTTACGGCACTGGGCATGTTGTATGATGACCCTGACAAGACGGCCTCAGCCGAGGCTCAGATTTCGATCCTTAAGCAAGGGCGAAGGCCAGTTGAGGTTTACTGTACGGAGTTTCGGAGGTTGGCCCATGATACCCAGTGGAATGACCCAGCCCTGAGACACCAGTACCGAAGAGGTCTTTCTAACCAGATAAAAGACCAACTGGTACAATATCCCTTGCCTGATAGCTTGGATCAGCTCATGCAGTTATCCATCCGGGTGGATAGACGGCTGAGTGAGCGTAGGCTTGAAAGGGAGACCGAGGTTTCCTTCTTTCCCAAGGGAACCTCAGACTCTGAGGAATTTTCCGAGGAGCCTATGCAGATTGGGGCTACCCGCCTCTCCTCGCATGAGAAGACGCGGAGGAGACAGCAGGGGTTGTGTTTGTACTGTGGGAATAAGGGTTATGTGGTAGTATCATGCCCAGAAAAGCCGGAAAACTTCAGGGCCTGAGGGTGATGGGAAATATCCTGTCAGGCCAGAAGTCAGAATTTCCCAAGAAGACTTTTATCATTCCGGTGACCTTGAAGATCCTCGGTCAAACTGTCAAGACTGAGGCCTTTGTGGACAGTGGGGCCGACGGGGTTTTTATGGACCGCCAATTCGCCCTGAAACACTCTGTTTCCTTAGTACCCTTGGCGTCGGAAATTGAGATTTGTGGGTTAAACGGGGAACCATTATCCCAGGGTAAAATTACCTCTTGCACTAGCCAGATTTCTTTGTTTATTGGAGCCACACACTCTGAAAAATTGTCCTTTTATGTGACTGTCTGTACTTTTGCCCCATTGGTGTTGGGGTTACCCTGGTTAAGGGCCCACAATCCTCAATTTGACTGGGTCTCTGGGGAGATTCTTAGTTGGGGTACTGATTGTTTCAGGAGTTGCTTGAGCCTTCCAGTCAGGCTCTCGCAGCTAAGTTTGCCAGGATTGCCAGGGTGTTATGCAGATTTTGCGGACGTGTTCTCCAAAAAAGTTGCAGAGGTACTACCTCCCCATCGCCCCTATGACTGTGCCATTGATTTGTTGCCGAATGCTAAGCTTCCCAAGAGCAGGTTGTACTCCCTGTCACGTCCTGAGACTCAGGCTATGGCAGAGTACATTCAGGAGAACTTGGCTAAAGGATTTATCAGACCTTCACAGTCTCCAGTTGGGTCGGGGTTCTTCTTCGTGGGTAAAAAGGACGGTTCATTGTGACCCTGCATCGACTTCAGGGAATTGAACCGTATCACGATTAAAAACTCATACCCACTGCCTCTCATTTCGGTCTTGTTTGACCAGCTTCGTACTGCCACCATTTTTTCTAAGATTGACCTACGCGGTGCGTACAATCTAATCCGAATAAGAGAGGGGGATGAATGGAAGACTGCCTTTAATACCCACTCAGGGCATTATGAATATTTGGTGATGCCTTTTGGGCTCTGTAATGCCCCGGCAGTCTTCCAGGATTTCATGAACGATGTGCTCAGGGAATATTTGGATAGATTCTTAGTTGTATACTTAGATGACATCCTAATCTTCTCCCATTCCCTGGAGGAACATCGGAAGCATGTACGCTTAGTCCTCCAGAAACTCAGAGACCACCGGCTTGGGGCGAAGCTGGAGAAGTGCGAATTTGAAGTTCAGCAAATCGCATTTCTAGGATATATTATCTCCCCAGAAGGTTTCCAAATGGAGGGTTCCAAGGTACAGGCAGTCCTGGATTGGGTGCAGCCCACTAGTTTGAAGGCGCTTCAGCGTTTCCTGGGCTTTGCAAATTTTTATAGACGATTTATCGCTGGATTTTCGTCTATAGTGGCGCCCTTGGTGGCACTCACTAAGAAAGGGGCGGATGTTGCTCACTGGTCTCGTGAGGCCAAAGCGGCTTTTGCCCGTCTCAAAAGGGCATTTGTCTCGGCCAAGGTGCTGCGACACCCAGATCCAGAGCGTCCTTTTGTGGTGGAGGTGGATGCCTCTGAGATGGGTATTGGGGCAGTGCTCTCTCAGATGGGAGTGTCTGAAAATCGCCTTCATCCCTGTGCTTACTTTTCCCGTAAATTTTCGCCTGCCGAGATGAATTATGACGTGGGTAACCGGGAATTGTTGGCTATTAAGGATGCACTCGAGGAGTGGAGACACTGGCTTGAGGGGGTTAAGTTTGTGGTCTCAATTCTCACCGACCATAAGAATTTGGCATATTTAGAGTCAGCGAAGCGTCTCAATGCCAGGCAGGCACGATGGGCTTTGTTTTTTGCTCGCTTTAATTTTTTGATAACATATCGCCCTGGGTCAAAAAACATCAAGGCTGATGCGCTCTCGCTGAGTTTTGCTCCAATCCAGGAGACCACCGAGGAGCCGTTGCCCATTGTGTCCCCATCATGTATTAAAGTGGGCATTACCCAGGACCTCTTGTCATTAGTCCTTAGAGCACAGGAGCAGGCTCCTCCAGACCTTCCGGTAGGTCTTTTGTTTGTGCCTCCTAGGTTAAGACAGCGAGTGTTCCTGGAATTCCATGCCAAGAAGTCGGCAGGTCACCCGGGTATTGCCAGAACTCGGGAGTTGCTATCTAGGGCGGTGTGGTGGCCCTCGGTGGCTAAGGATGTGGATCAGTTGGTTCGGGCATGTGACATCTGTGCCCGAAATAAGACTCCTAGAGGGGTTCCTGTTGGCCCATTACATCCACTCTCTATTCCAACTAAGCCATGGACCCACATTTCAATGGATTTTGTTGTGGACTTGCCCAAATCCTCTGGGATGACAGCCATCTGGGTTGTCGTTGACAGGTTTTCGAAGATGGCGCACTTCGTTCCACTGGTTGGGCTGCCATCGGCCAGACGCCTGTCTGAATTATTTATGCTGCATGTTGTGCGCCTCCACGGGTTGCCACTTGATGTGGTCTCTGACCGCGGATCCCAGTTTGTGGCCAAATTCTGGAGGGCATTTTGTTCCGATCTCCAGATTTCTGTCAGCTTGTCGTCAGGCTACCATCCGCAGTCTAATGGGCAGACTGAAAGGGTGAACCAGACCTTGGAGCAGTTCCTCAGGTGTTATGTCTCCAAGTGTCAGACTGACTGGGTTGCTCATCTGTCAATGGTGGAGTTTGCCTATAACAACGCGGCTCACTCTGCTACAGGGATCTCTCCCTTCCTTTGTGTGTATGGGCATCATCCTAAGGCCAATTCTTTTGACCCCCTGGACTCCACGCCTGGTGGTTCCTCTGTCGTTTCGGTCCTTAGAGGTATTTGGAGGAAAGTGAAGAAAGCCCTTGTGTCTGTGTCATTAGTGACCAAAAGGGTTTTTGATAAGCGGAAAAGACCCTGCAGCTTCAAATTAGGAGACTTCGTCTGGTTGTCTACCAAGAATTTGAAGTTGAAACAGCCATCTCATAAGTTAGGCCCCCGGTTCATCGGCCCTTATAAGATCACCAGGGTTATCAATCCGGTGGCATTTCAGTTAGATCTGCCCCGTTCTTTGGGTATCAATAAAACATTTCATTGTTCCCTTTTAAAACGGGCGATTAGTAATCCTTCTTCCAGAGGAAGACCTTCCCCTCTTCTGATACGTGGCCAGAGGGAGTTTGTTGTTGAAAGGATTCTTGACTCCAAGATGGTTCGGCTGTCATTTTTGGTGCACTGGAAGGGGTATGGCCCGGAGGAGCGGTCGTGGGTGCGCAGTTGTGATCTTCATGCCCCCAGACTGATACGCTCTTTCTTCTCGCAGTTCCCCGATAAACCCGGTGGTAGGGGTTCTTTGACCCCTCGTCAGAGGGGGGGTACTGTTAGGGTCTCCTGCCCTGTGCTGCCACGTCGTCATGGCAACCGGGAGACAAGTGCTAGCGGAGTAACCTGAGCGCAGCTGATACTCCGGTTCGGGTCTTTTGCTGTGCAGTGGTTACAGGCATGGGATCCGGTGCTGGTTTTTGTGCTCACAGTCTGTGAGGTCTGAGGGGGGCGTGGACAGCACCTGCTTTATAAGGCCTCTTCCCAGGTTAAGCAGATGCTGCTGAATCTTTGTTGGTTAGTCAGTTCCTGAAAGTTAGCCAGTACTGTGTAGCTTTGTATTTTGTTGTTGCTTACTGCAAATAGGCCTGGGCATTTGGTACTACACTCTGCCAATCCAGACCTAGCAGTAAGACTGGAGTCAGTCGTTTAGCCTGCTGAGGTTCTTTTGCTATCCTGTGAACCCAGCAGGTTTGTGGCTGTACTTTCAGACCTGCCTGCATAATCCTCTCTCACTGTGCAGGGCGTCCATGTGTCAGTTTAGTGGCAGTAAGCTGAACCTGGGCCCTGCAAGTGAGAATTAGGATTGTGGAGACTCTCCTTGTGTCTATTATTCCATCTCTGACCAAGGAGTTTACTGCCACACCCGTTGGTAACCCTTTAGGGTTTTGCTGTTGCCCTTAGCAACAGCATTTCGGGTTCTCTACGTATTAAAACACAACATCTTGCTTTTTCCATCTGAGCATTTCTAATACTAGGGAGACACCCAGTTTCTTAGCCTCTGGGCTTCTCTGTTCACTCTGTGTTGGTTTTGTTACCCTATCACCTTCTGTGTACGTTATGTCATATTTCCCAGTCTGTTTGTGAGTTCATTTGTTTTGCATCCCTCTCTGTTCAGACACCAGTACATTCCTGCAGGCACTGGTGTGTATAACAGTTCAAACACCAGTACATTCCTGCAGGCACTGGTGTGCATAACAACTACATGACAGAATATGGAGTCTGCATATTACATTGTATGATAAGGGAGGTATAACATTGTATTTTCTATACAACTGTAGCCAAATGAAATGTCTTTCAAATTAGGGTCACTGATAGAAATATCTCAAAAAACAGTAGACAAAGGTACAGGGTAAGTGTCATAAGAATTATAACTATTGTGGGATTGATATGAAAATTTAAGAAAGATTTTATTTTTAGAGCCCTTTCCAAACAGTATATTTTTTTGAGATTTTTACTAGGGTGATGTTTTAATTTACCACAAGGTTCTATACTATCCTCCATGCTTAGGTCCTTATGATAGGACCGCAACATCAAAGGACAAGACTGCAGCATAGCCAACCAACTGGACTTACACTTGGGGATTCAGAATTACAAACCACTGATCATGTGCGGAATCTTGGCGTTGTCCTGGATGGTGGCTTGACACTTAAACATCAGATATCAGCCACAATCAAATCCTCATTCTTTCACCTGAGGAACATAGCCAGAATCAAGCACTTAATTCCCTCAGATGATCTGCCAAAAGTCATCCATGCATTTGTTTCATCTCAATTAGACTACTGTAATGCCCTCTACCTTGGTCTCCCAGCAAAAGAATTGCACCGCTTACAGCTGGTGCAAAACACAGCTGCCAGGCTGTTAACCGACCAGCCCCGTTCTAGCCACATAACACCCATCGTCTACTCCCTTCACTGGCTGCCTGTACGATGGTGAATCATCTTCAAGATTGGCTTACTGAGTTTCAAAGCACTACATAACCAGGGCCCAAGGTACCTGAAAAAGCTTCTGACCCCATACTGCCCCACTCAATTACTGCAATCTGTAGATGAAGGACTTTTAGCAGTACCTAGAATCTCCCGTAATTCATCTGGGGGTCGAGCTTTTAGTCATGCGGCTCCGACTCTATGGAACTCACTTCCCCGCACAGTGCGAGAGGCCCCAACTATAGAATCCTTCAAAAGTAGACTCAAGACTTTTCTGTTTACTCAAGCATTCCCATAATGTCCCTTTAGTATCTTCATGCTTCTGTATTTTATGAAAAGCTGTTCTGTACTTCATTATTTTCTGTACTATATTGTGCTATGTATCTGTTAAGCGCCTTGAGTCCTATTGGAGAAAGAGCGCTATATAAATAATATTATTATTATTATTATTATTATTATTATTATTATTATTATTATTATTATTATTTACAGTGCTTATATTATTAACATGGTGGCACGGCCTGGCCCTGAACACACACAAGTTTTAAAAAAGAAAATACTTTTTCCTCTTTTTAACAAATGACCACTTCACACTGTGACTCTTATATTATTAACGTAGTGACATGTCACCTAGTGAGCGTTATTGAACACATACAACTTTCACAAAAAACATATATATATTATTTCTTTTTCACAAATGACAACTTCACCAAAAACGTTTGCAGGTACCAGATGAATCTATGTAGGAGCTCTGGGCTGCACTTTGGGCAGTTACAGCACCAGTGTGCACCAGTAAAGGGCTCTGGGCCAGAATGTAAGTAGTGACAAAAAAACACCTGTTTCATGAGCTCGGGGCTGCACTGCAGGCTTACAGCACCAGTGTGTCTGACTGCACCAATGAATAAAATAGAGGGTTAATGTTATGGTTGAAACAAAAATGGCATTAAAATAAAAATAAATAATGCTGCCCTTAGGAGCTCTGTGCTGTGTGCAGTAACCCATGAGAATAAATATTGATATTATATATAGTGGCTATGGTATCTGTCCAATGTCTGCTGTTAAATGGCACCCGAACCACAGCGAGAGGGACTTATATTGAGTCCTAAAAACACGCAATATCTGACAATGGGAAGATGACATTTAGTCTCGTCTTTGGGATCCAAGTCAGGTGGGAAGATCTGAGCCTGGACTCTGCTCAGGAATGCAAAATTCAGGTGGGTTCGGTTTTCTGAAAACCGGACACGCTCATCTCTAGTTTTTTGTAATGTCTCTTTTGTCTATTGACACTGAAAGTTGCAGACTGGAGACAATATGGGTATAGTAAGCTTTGTTTGCAGTACAGTATATGTGGCATTATTTGTTTTAGAATGATATTTTCAGCCCAAATACTTTCAATTGGACATCAGCGCTAGTCTTTGATTATAAGTGCTGGTATTTGATTAGCAATCCTCCCTCAGGCAACACCCAGATGTAGTAACAAAATAAATATACAGTATAAAACTGTTCAAAGGGTGACCCTATGCACTTTAGAATACTGGTCTATTAGGTTATCTTCCCAGATTCCACTTCTTTTCCGTGCAACGTGGATGGGCAGGGACCTTGATGATGCATCATTGCTCATTTATAGGCAAATATAGGTGGAGCCATGATGAAACAAATAGCATCTCCCCCCCCCCCCCTTTGACCTATCAACTCTCCACGAGGCGGTACAAACGATACAAACACTATATATACACAACCACACAGTAACCTCCACCTACAGTAATTAAACTAGTAGTTTATACTTAGCCATTGCACGCTGGATTGGGATCTCTTAAATCTGTATTCCAGTGTGGTGCAGCAAAAAGGGGGTCATTGGTATATAACTACAGGATTAGGGTTGTTAATGGAATGAATGCAAATAACTGTAGTAAACAAAGGAACCAACTAAACTAATGCAAAATAAAAATCTTAATAAATTATGTATAACTGTTTTTTCAAAAATTATGCAATGCAATAGTGAAAAAGGAAAGGGAGATGGATAGAAATAAACTATACAATTCATAGATGAGAACGTGAGTTGTTCTGCAGTATGGTGACCACCCATACTGCAGAACAACGAAGAAGTAAGTCCAAGGCGGGGTCTGCAGCCTTCTTGATGGACACATTTTAGAGTAGCTCCGGCCTTTCTGGTCCTTTAATACATTTATTACCTACCATCCTGGGTCTTTAAGTGTCACCTGCACCCTGACCTTTCCCCTGGTTACTACAGACATTGGTGGGACAATCCCCCGGACTCCCTAATACAGGTCTGGTGGACTCTCAGCTTGGGGCCTGCCATGCCAACCGAACAAGGATTAGCAGCTTGGTGACTGGCTGAACCCCCCCCCCCAGGTTCTGTGTGGTCGCTGCCCCACCTGCATTCTGGCTCCGCTGCCGCCATCCGGACTGTGGCATCCCGGCATCCTGCTGCTATGGTGAGCTCCCCAGCTCTAGCAGCTCCCGGTACTCCACCCAGCTCTCCTGTGTTGGTCTTCTGCTCCGCCTGAGCCTGCACTCTGCTGGGTCCTGCCACTTCACTGGTTTCCTTCCATACACAGGCAGCACACCTGCCATTCTAGATCCCCGGTGGGTGAATCCATTGCAGAGCAGGTGTTATTTTCAGATCACCCCCACCAGTGCTGAAAGTAGGGTGGTATGGGGTGGTACGGAGTACCATTAAGAAATATGGTGGTGGTACTCAGTACCACCAGCCCACCACTGGGGCATCATTTTTAAGGGGCATTTTTGTGTGTGGGACATAAAATGGTGTCAGTGGCATAACTGTGTGTGGGATAATATGTAATAGGCATTACAGTGTGTGGTATAATATATAAGGCATTATGATGTGTAGCATAATGTGTAATGGGCATTATGGTGTGTGACATAATGTGTAATAACCATTACAGTGTGTGGCATAATGTGTAATGGGCATTATGGTTTTTGGCATAATTTGTAAGGGGCATTACAGTGTGTGGCATAATGTGGCCATGCCCCTATTGTCATGTAGCCACTCCCCTAGTTTTGTGTGACCACGTCCCCTCATGACATGTGACCACACCCATTTTTACTATCAGTACCACTAAGAAAAATGTATACTTGCACCACTGACCCCCACTGACTTCATGTTTTATTTAGCGGACCACCGGCTCCCTCAATAAGTGGGCTGTACAGTTGTTGCACTCGCTGTTGGTACCTCATTTATAGAACATGAAAGGTTATATTCCCCCTAGCCCTCAGGCTCAATAGCACACTAGAGAGAGAGAGAGAGAGAGGAGAGAGAGAAGAGCAGAATAAGACTGGGCAGGAGAGCTTGCACTCAGGTGCCCAGGAGAGCAGTTTTCTGCAGGAGACCAAGGTGTCTTTCCGGTCATGTGCCCCCCAGGATGTGCAGTGGCTTTGGCAGGCTCCCCGCAGCTCGACAGGCAGGGCTTTAGGCAGCTGTGAGGAGTTAGGAGGTAGGAAGGAGGGACACCACACAACATGTGATCACATGCTGGCTGTCAGTGCTCCATTATAGGAAGAGGAGATGCGCACAGCTTCCTTTACATTCAGGCAGACACAGCCTGTCTGAGCTCCATAAAAAAAATGTTTAACTGCAAATATCGGTAAGCTGCACCGATATATTGGTGAGCAGGGGGTTTACAAGTAGAACTATCAAACGCGCACACAGGGGGAGTTTCTGAGTACTTGGAACCGCCTCCATGTGCGCGTATGCTAGTTCTACTTGGCAATCACTGGAAATTTACAGTATTCCAGAACCCTGTGATAATCTGCCTTGCTACATTTTCACATCTTCAACAGCTCTCTTCTGTGATATGTAACTGGAACTCAACCTACCACATTAGCCTGTGATTATCTTCAAAATGTAATTTTGCACTGTCTGTTTGAAGCCCTGCCCCAAACACCATATTTGTTTAATTATTTTTCCCTTTTTTGCCTGTTGACCTGACAATCACAATATCCTCTTGAGTCTACCAAGCTGCATCATGGCGGTAATTCAGACCTGATCGTAGCAGCAATTTTGTTAGCAGTTGTGCAAAACCATGTGCACTGCAGGTGTGGCAGATATAACATTTGCAGAGAGAGTTAGATTTGTGTGCGGTATTTTGTTTCTGTGCAGGGTAAATACTGGCTGCTTTATTTTACACTGCAATTTAGATTTCAGTGTGAACACACCGCACCCAAATCTAACTTTCTCTGCACATGGTATATCTGCCCACCCTGCAGTGCACATAGGGGGTCATTCCGACCCGTTCGTACGCAGCCGTTTGTCGCTGCGGTGCGAACGGGTCCGGAATGCGTATGCGTGGCGGCCCCACTGCGCGTGCACAACGTTGCCCGGCAAAAAGTTGCTGGCTGCGATCAACTCGGAATGACCACCATGGTTTTGCCCAACTGCTAACAAATTTGCTGCTTCGATCAGGTCTGAATTACCCCCCATGTTTGCTAACTATGTTTGAATTACCATGGTTCCCTTACTATTACCACAGTGTCACCTATTGGGTCTTCCAACCCATATCCACACCATGACTCATAAAAAATAAAAAGGCTCAGGCAGCTTCTGCAATTTTTGGGGGGGAAGTAAAATGTTCAAAAAAGCCAAATGGATCACCTGGAATCAACTTCCTTTGTCACAACGGGCTGAAGTTGAGAATCCGAAGGCTGGGCGTTCATCGTCAGAGTGGCTGTGGAAACAGGGTGGAACTGGGTAGGCCGGATGTAGTTCCATCTCATATAGCGTGAGGTTATAGGATGAGTAACTGAAGACCAGAACTTAAGGGCTAGGCTACAATACTCTGGAAGGAACTGTAAGAATGTTCAATGAAGAGACGTGGCTAAAGAACCTAAAAGGCCACTGCTGAAGACTGAATGCTGATAAGGCTTGAATGAAGGACTCTGGTTATTACCAGGGCCGGTTCTAGACCTTGTGGTGCCCAGGGCGAAAGTTTCCTTTGACACGCTCCCCCCCCCCTTCCTTGCCATGCAAAATAGGGTTAATGCGCAGCAAAAGCGCGTGGCAAAATATAGAAGTGTGGCTTCATAGGGGAGGGGCGTGACCACAGAATAGTACCAATTCACATTATACCGCACAGTAGTGTCTGTCAGTCACATTGAACCACTCAGTAGTGTCCGTCAGTCACATTACACCACACAGTAGTACCCCTTATACCATGTTAGAGCCCCTTACACACATTACACCACAGTAGAGCCCCTTATACACGTTACACCAGGTAGCTCCTTGAACACATTGAACCACACATTGAGACAGGTAATCCCTTATACACACTGTGACAGGTAACCCCTTGTACACAATGCAGTTATTAAGTGCCCCCTATCAATGCTCTCATTTGTTGTGCCCCCAGCAGTAATGCCCCAGTGGTAATGCCCCTGTGTAGTATTGTCCCCAGTAGTTATACCCCCAGTAGTTATACCCCCTGTAGATATGCCTCCTGTAGTTATGCCCCCTGTAGATATGCCCCCTGTAGATATGCCTCCTGTAGATATGCCCCCTGTAGATATGCTCCCTGTAGTCATGCCGCCATTAGATACGCTCCCTGTAGTTATGCCCCAAGCAGAGATGTCCCCAGTAGAGATGCCCCCAGTATTTATGCACCCATTAGGTATTCCCCCTGTAGTTATGCCCCCCGGTAGAGAGATGCCTCCAGTAGATGTGCCCTATAGTGTCGCACAGCTGCACACTGCCTGAGCCGGAAGTATGAGATCAGGCATAAGCTCCTGCCTCTGGCTGCAGCTGAGGGGAAGGTACCAGCTGCAGAGGGCGCCCACACACCCCAAGGCGCCTGCTGCAGCCGGGGTTTGGGTGGGCACCAGGCGCCTGCTGGGTGACCCTCCGGCCGCAGCGCCCCGGACACCCGCCCAGCTTGCCCGCGCCTAGAACCGCTCCTGTATATTACTGTTTAAGAATGAATGCTACGGTGGCGTGACTGAAGAACACTGGATATAACTGTTGAAGAATGAATGCTGCAGAAACGTGACTGAAGAACACTGGATATAACTGTTAAAGAATGAATACTGCAGAGGCGTGACTGAAGAACACTGGATATAGCTGCTTCGAAGACTAATGAATGGATGCTGAATAGACGTGGCTAGGAGGCACTGCGGATGACTGAGGAGCCTGGAGGGCGGACAGCTGCAGACTGCGGAACTGAGAAGCCACTGGCAGAGGTGCAGGGGAAGGTGACAAACAGGCATGCACAGCGGAGTTGGAGACCACTAGTGGGAAACCACTAGGAATTCCTGAGGGAGCTCAGAGCTGGAGCTTCTGCTCAAAGCAGTAACATAAAGCACTGGCAGCATGCAAGAGTGGTCTGACACCTTTTGTAAGAGGAAGCTGCCTCCCATTGGACTACGCATACCACAGAGCGCAGTGATTGGACACAGAGAACCTTGGTCTCCAACATGGTGGCTCCCAGTGCTGCAGACACACAGGTCCCCCGTCTCCTACACTCCGGCAACCGCACCTAATAGATGTATGCATGTGATGTTTCCTCCAATTTTTTTCCACCCTCTACCCTTTTCTCCCTTCCTCTTCTTTCAATCTAAACATTACGATATTGCAATTTTGATACTGATCTAGCCAATTACAGTATACAGTTTATCTTGACCTGTAATAGGATTAACTGAGACTGGGCAGTCGGACTTAATCCCCTGCTGTAATGTCTTAATCCCCTGCTGTATTGTTCTCTGTATTGTATTGCAACTGAGAACAATAGATGTAGGGTTTATGTTAATAAACCATGTTGTGCCTAGGCGCAGCAAACTAGCCAAGATAACCGTGGACCCATCTGTATGTTGGGTTACGTCTCATGTGAAAGAAATTATATGAAAAATCTTGAAAAAGTGTATTCTTTTTATACCCATGTAAAAATAAAGCAACATAACTAATTAAAGTGACTTTGTAAAAAATCAGAATGTAAATTCTGAAAGGCGGTCACTTTAGTATTCATGTAGGTTTGCAAGCCAAAAGGAAACCAGTATAATAACAGGTGCAATTTAAAGAAACATTTGTGCTGAATATTTGAAAACTTTTATTGTACACACATTAATGTCTGGAGCTGTTACATGCTCTCTTTGAATAAATGTCACTAAAGCAATTAATGATTCTGCTGGAGAAGCAGTTGTCTCAGGAGATATTACATGCATCATCTACATGGTTTACTGATACAGCTAAAAGTTAACAATGGGTAGTGTTCTGAAAGCTGCAGAACCAGAAAAATAAAGATGGAGACGTTCTATAAACGTAGCGCAAGGTCAGCAGAAATTCCGTCCTTTTTACAATCTTCTCTAGGCTTGTGCATTTATAAAACTGGAGTACAGAAAACTAGAAAATTACCATATAGAACAATAAGAATATGCTGCAAGCAGCTGTCACTGTAGTAAAGAAAATGGTAATATGAGTTTAAAATGTTCTTATGTTTTCAATATTGAGCGATTTAATTGAATCCATATTGCTCCTGGTTTCCTAGATTTGAAGATGAAATTTTGCCAAAATAAAATGAAAACCAATATATAGATGTAGATACATTAATGATGTAGATCCCAAAAACACATATCCAACATAAATTAATTTAGTTTGTGTCATTGCACAAAATATAGATGTATATAAAACCGAATGTTATCACAGGATGTGAGAGACATGGGGGAGATGTACAGTATCAAACAGAGGACAGGTGCATAAGTTGCCTAAAGCACCCGATCAGCTTCTAGCTACAATTTTATAGAATGTGACTCTCTCTCTAAGGGGGTCATTCCGAGTTGATCGCACATAGCAACTTTTTGCTGCTCGTGCGATCAACTAGACGCCGCCTATGGGTGAGTGTATTTTTGCATAGCAAGGCTGCGATCGCTTGTGCAGCCCTGCTATGCTAAAAAATTTTTGTGTAAAAGAAGACTAGCCCTACAGTTACTTACCCTGTGCAATGAATCCAGCGATGAAGGTCTCGGAATTGACGTCAGACATCTGCCCTCCAAACGCCTTGACACGCTTGCGTTCGGATCTCCACGCCCGGAAAACATTGAGTAGACGCCCCGATCCGCCTCCCGCCTTTCAATCTTCTTGCGATCCGCGGTGTGACCGCTTTCTTCATTCCCGGCTGAGCAACGATACGCCTGCACATTGCGTCTGCCACGCATGCACAGAACTGAACCAATTGCACTGCTGTGATGAACCGCAGCGTATGAATAGGTCGGAATGACCCCCTAGTACTGTTCCATCTCTCAGCTCCCATGCCTCTCCAAGCTACTTGAGAGACTTGCCTGCACTAGCCTCATACACTTTCGGGACCCACTTCAGTCAGGCCATCAACCCCAACACACCACAGAGACATCACTGTAATGAATGATCTGGTCACTGCTATAAGGGGGTACACACGGAGAGATGTTTGCTTCATTTCTAAGCAATCAGACTAGATTGCTTAGAAATTAAGCACGGATCACTTGGTGTATGCCCCATAGTGATAGCGATGCACGGCCCTGCACATCGCTATCGCTGACTCTGGATTGGCATGCATGCATGCCAAATCTAGTCAGATCACTCACCTCACTGCTGGGTGAAGTGAAGGGTTATTCTCCCCCCCCCCCCCCCACCCACCCCGCCCCTTGCTCAGCACACATTACGCTGTGTGCTGAGCATCCTGAGATGTGTGCTGAGCGTCCTGTGCTAGATTGCTCAGCACACATCTCTGGCACACATCTGTACATGTGTACCCCACTTAAGTCTAAAGGCCAGTACTCACTTCCAATTCTCCTTGATCTCTCTGCTGCTTTTGACATTGTTGACCACTCTCTTCTCATAAAAACACTACAATCTCTAGATCTTCAGGGCGCAGACATTTCTTGGTTCTCATCCTACTTATCTAATCGCTCTTTCAGTGTCCACTGCTCTGGATCCACCTTCTCTTCGCTACCTCTATCAGTTGGAGTACTGCAAGGCTCAGCCTTAGGCCCTCTGCTTTTCTCAATCTACAATATACCTCATCTCTTGCAAAACTAATCATCTCTTTTGGTTTACAGTATCATCTGTATGCAGGTGATACTCAAATCTACCTATCCTCCCCAGATTTGTCACCATCTGTATTGGGCGGTGTCACTGAATGCCTTTCTGCCATTTCATTTTGGATGTCATCGCGCCACCTCAAACTTAATATTTCCAAAACAGCATTAATTATATCTCCACCAACCAATAGTAGTTACCAACCTGATATCTCTATCACTGTTGAGACCTCGACAATCAATCCTAACCCACAAGCTCGCTGCTTGACTCTGACCTGTCCTTTGTTCCCCACATTAAATTTGTCTCAAATCATGTTACATACATCTTAAAAACATATCCAAAATAAGACCATACGTTACACAAGACACAGCAAAAACTCTAATCCATGCTCTCATTATCTCTCACATTGATTATTGCAATAGTCTTGTTACTGGTCTTACTAAAAAGAGACTCTCACCACTTCAATCCATTCTGAATGCAGCTACAAGGCTAATCTTCCTCGCAGGACGTTCATCTTCTACCAATTCATTCTGTCAGTCCCTCCATTGGTTAACTGAATTCAATATAAAATACTTTTACTCACACACAAGGCCATTAAGCAAACTACACCAACATCTCTACCCTTATCCCAAAATATCTCCCAACCCGACCTCTTCGCTCTTCGCAAGATCTATGTCTCTCATCCACACTCATAACTCGCTCCCTTTCACGACTGCAGGACTTTCTTTGTGCTACACCTACTTTGTGGAATGCCTTCCCACGCACAATAAGACTGTCTACTAGTCTCCAAACATTCAAGCGTTCTCTGAATACTCACCTCTTCAGGCAAGCTTATCAAATTCTGGAACCACCCTTACCTTAACTGTCATAAACTTTCCTATCCAATTACATCCCCAATGTACGGTACACACATATCCTCACATATTTTCTCTTTCTTCACTTTCCCATCCTCCTAACCCCAGGCCAATATTGCTGTGTGACCATATCATACAGCCCGCCAAAAACCTTTGCAAACTGGTGGACCATTATGCTATAGGTAGCACCTATGCTTGTGTATCAATGTCTATTTCCCTATAGATTGGCTGTGGAAATAAGTCGCACTTTCATTTGAAGGACTGGAAAGTGGGTATTGGTGGCGGTTGGGGGCAGTAGGCTGAAGTTTTGCCTAAGGTGCCGAGAAACCTTGCACTGGCCCTGACTGTAAGGGGGCTATGTTTAAGCCTACATTAAGAATTATGTTTTGGAAAAGCTGCCATAGATCATATCAATAATCGGATTTAACAATATAAGGGATTTTTATATCAAAAATCAGCGAAAATTTGGTAATTCTCTACTAAAGCTAGGAATCTTTTCAGGATTCTTCATGTGGGGGACCCCATGGAAGGCCAATGTGACTCTTTTTGTAACCGTAAACCGTAAGGGCCAGGACTAATTGAAGCATGTGTCACTGACCTGGGTTGGGGATGTTGTGGACTCGGGGGTTCTTCCGATGGTCGGGAAAAGGAACCACAGGTGGGTCGGAGCAGGGATGGTCAGATATAGGATTTCCTCATACAAGACTCTGATAGGCTTGGTGAAAGAATGCTGAGGAACTTTATTAAGGGAAGGGAGCAATACAGCGGCACATGAAAGGAACTTGTGGGCAATGTCAAAAAGTTACTGGAGAATTCGTGAGCAATGTTCAACTGATGAATGAAGAATTTGTGAGCGATGTTTAGAAACACTCATGAATGAAGAACTTGTGAGCGATGGTAGATAACACTGAAGAATTTGTGAGCGATGTTTTAAAGACACTGATGAATGAAGAACTTGTGAGCGATGATGAAAGACACTGAAGAATTTGTGAGCGATGTTTAAAAGACACAGATGAATGAAGAACTTGTGAGCGATGGTGAAAGACACTGAAGAATTTGTGAGCGATGTTTAAAGACACTGATGAATGAATAACTTGTGAGCGATGATGAAAGACACTGAAGAATTTGTGAGCGATGTTTAAAGACACTGAGGAATGAAGAACTTGTGAGCGATGATGAAAGACACTGAAGAATTTGTGAGCGATGTTAAAAGGCACTGATGAATGAAGAACTTGTGAGCGATGGTGAATGACACTGAAGAATTGGTGAGCGATGTTTAAGGACACTGATGAATGAGAAACTTGTGAGCGATGGTGAATGACACTGAAGAATTGGTGAGCGATGTATAAGGACACTGATGAATGAGGAACTTGTGAGCGATGGTGAATGACACTGAACGCTGGAAACACTAAAGTTGGTTCGGCCCGCAGGCCTTGCTGAATCCAGGGAGCGCTGGCAACTGCACTGCAGAGGAACACACTAGTTGCTCGGATTACTGGAGACTGTGCTGCAGGAAGGCACCCTGAATGCTAGATGCACTGGAGTATAGCTGCTGGGAAACACACTGCGTACGGGAGCTCTGGCATCCACTTCAGAAAAGAGACGATACTCAGGCGCCGAGGCTCTGCCCGGCGTCCGGTTTTGAATCTCCCGCCTCTATTGGATTGGTGAAGCGGGTTCGTGACATCACCTGCTCCCCGCCCACGTGACGCCGGCTGTCATGGCGGCGCCCACGCTCCGGGGAACCGCCGGGAGCCGCGCCAGCCAGACGCCGGGACCCGAGGACCGCCGGAGACGAGGACCGCCAAACGGACCAGCAGCCACGCAGGGGTAAGCGCGGCGGCCGCTGCCCCTGGCGTGTGACAGCATGCTGTTGGCATTAAAACACCGCCCTCAAGGACCCGCAGCCGAATGTATCAAAACCCTGTTGTCATGGGTCATTCCATGAAATACAGGACACAATACAGGAAAATTAAATTTACATAACCACCAATATTTTTGTATATTTATGCTGCTAAAAGATTGAAGTGTGATAATTGAAAATCGATATACAGTATTTCTCATTCAGCAATTTCCCGTGTGTGCAAACATTGAACATATATGGAAGTTGTTGAAGTGGATGCAAAAACTCCAAATCTCCACAGATTTTATAAACTTATTTTATATCACCGGATGAAATATTTTATACATGTGTTATGTACTGTATCAGAGCCCTTTGACTGGGGACAGAAATTTAACTTGAGTCACATCTGTACAGATGGATCCATGCTCATTGAGTGTGGCTACAACGCAGCCTGCGCCCAGGCACTCCGCCGAACGCACAGAGGCGCTCCTATTCACTTTGAATGGGGTGCATGCACATCGGCGATGCACACGCATCCCATTCTTGCGTGGGGTTCCGCCTCGCCGGGTGCACTCAGTCGCAGATGGAGCCACGATAAGCGTGGCTCCATCTGTATGTAACATGAGTCACATGCCAAAATTGATTTTAAGTATAGTTTGGTTAACATTCAGTTTTTTATTTGTGTGTCAAGTTTAGGGTCTTATACTGTAAGTGTATAGTACAACAATCATATTGCAAAAATAATTAGGAGAGCAGGTTTAAATAAATATATGAGTCCCCTCAGTTCCTATATCCATTCTGTTGTAACATTAGTCACGCATATAAACAATAAAATGTAACTACAGAGTGTACATTATTTTCTGCTACTAAGTATTAATTATGACTACGTAATGTTGAATTTCAGCTTCATTTTTTGTGTGTGGTGCATTTAAACTTCTAAAAATTAACATGACATGTAACGTGAGTCACAAGGAATGGCCTTCATGGTGTAAGTCATGTGCAGTGAGGAGGCAACAGCACGTCTTGCAGCACTGCAATGTCTTAAGTAAAGAGGGGTACACACGGACAGATCCATGCTTAAATTCTAAGCAATCTGACTAGATTGCTTAGAACTTAACACAAAAGGATGGAGCACCTCTCCAATGCGCGGAGCTGGCTGCCTTAACTGTGTGAACCAGAATATGGGCGTAACTCACTCCCAATGAAAACAATTTGGTACAGAAGATAGGTACACACTATATGGGGCGCCAAATGACAATGTAAAACAATAAAGAAATAGCAACAAATAATTCTGATATATTGAATGGACGTCCCTTTCAAATACTTGCAATCAGGCACGTATAGGGTTCTCTGTTTTCGTCGTAAAAGGGCGGACAATTTCATCAGTATTCCATACAAACAACTCTTTCCGATATAAAAATAAATTTAAAAATACTATGTGGAGCACATACAGCGTGGAAAATACTGGTTGAGCTGTGTGAAAAAAGGTTGCAATTACCAGATGGTAGGAGGATAGATTATCCTCAGACAAGCGTGTTTTTAGTCACCAGATAGCCTCCCGGGAAATGGCACTCTGGGTAATCCGGCAATGGCTCCCTCCACAAACAGCAGACCAAGTGTTCCAGGCTGTGCCAGTTGCCAACACGTTTCAGGCCTTGCTAGGCCCTTTCTCAAGGCTGATATGCTCCTTCTAAATCCTACACTCCTTTTATTCTTAAACTGACCAATCACAGTACTAATTAAAAAATAGTGACATCTGTGTCAAAATGGCTCCCTCCATGAGTTGTTCCCGATTGCCTTAGCAACCACTTCCGGTAAAACATCGTCTTAAGGATACATCTAAAAGTAGGTTCTGTTTACAAACAGCATACATAGAGTCTAAATGGTGAACTCCCTTTCTGGATCCTCGCTGGTGATTAAACTTAATGCAAAGTATAAAAACATCAACACTAATAGATGTTATCGTAGTGTATGGGGAACCTAGCCGTCCTTGGTTGCTAGGTTACCGTGAAAAGTCCGCTCTGATAGGAGGTCCGATGCTTCCGCCCGCTGGTCACTCAGTGCGTCATTTGACGACTTCCGGTTGTGGGTTGAGTCCCGGGGATCAGCTTCCCCGTGCATGTCGGAGCTTCCGTCCTCCGAATTATCGCTGGGGGTCAAGTGCTGATCTCCTTGCTGTTATGTTTGTTACGTTGCCAAGGTAACCGAGTCCCGGCCAGGTTTAGTGCACTTATAAATGGTGTCCCACTAACGGATTCCAGCAGGGAGAATTAACACTGAATGTTCCGGATTCAATACCTATTTAAAAAAGGTGGCCTTTTAGTCTTAAACATAAAAATAGCTGATAACACATATTAAAATTCAGAAAAGGTCTATTAAAAATCAATTTTTTACAAAAAAGATAAACAAACCAGATAAATTTATAAAAACCACTTCACTTCGAAATCTGAGTTAAGCCCTCTAGGTATGAGTGTATTGTACTTGTAAATCAACTTTTTGGCCAATAGTTTAGAGGTGAATTTTTGACGTTGATTTGCCTCTATTCGACTTAACCCTACGAATCTCAAAATGTGACCTGGATCAGAATTATGAGTTCTTTTAAAATGTTTAGAGAGTGCATGAGTATCAAGACCTTTTTTTATAATTCTCAAGTGTTCGCTTATACGTATTTTTAGAGGTCTGGATGTCCTGCCTATGTAAAACATATGGCATGAGCACTCTATAGCATATACAAAGTTTTTTACGTTGCAGGTTATAAAATCATTGATCTTGTGTGTTAACCCATTGATCTCTAATAGCTCTAGCTTTTTCCCACTATCTGTCTTGATTGTCCTGCACCCCACACACGATCCGCACCGATGAAAGCCTGTGGTGTTGATCTGCCCCTTTTTTCCTAGTGGGGGGAGATCACTTCTCACTAGACTGCTACTTATATTAGGGGCTTTTTTATAGATAAACACCGGTTTGTCAGGTAGGACATCTATCAATACTGGATCTTTTTTCAAAATATTCCAGTGTTTCCTAATGGAGTGTTCTAAGGATTTGTGTTGTATGCTGTAATTGGTTATAAAAGCATATTCAAAACGGTTGGACTCCCCCCTAGATGGTATTTTGTCCTTCAATAGATCTTCCCGTTTGATCCCTAGCGTCTGTTCTTTAATTTTCCTAACATGTTCAGCTTCATATCCGCTCCCTTTAAACCTCTTCTCCAGCTGTATAGCCTGTTGTTCAAAAATTAGATCCTCAGAACAATTTCGTCTAATTCTCTTAAACTGGCTATTTGGTATTGACTGCAGCCAGTTATAATGATGGCAACTGTTTCTGTCAATATATGTATGGGAGTCTGTCGGTTTGGTGTAGGTTTTAGTGCTCAAATTTCCATCTTTGATGTAAAGAGTGATATCCAGAAAATCTACACTTTCCGAACTTATCTGGAAAGTGAGGTTGATATTCAATGGGTTATTGTTGAGGTAAGTACAAAATCTCTCCAATTCGTCTCTTCCTCCTCTCCATATGAAGATGATGTCATCAATGTAACGTTTCCACGACACCAGGTTCGCCCCAAATGGGTTGGGTCCCCAGACGTAGTCTGATTCCCATTTCCCCATAAATAAGTTGGCATAACTTGGGGCGAACCTGGTGCCCATGGCCGTCCCGACCTTTTGGAGATAAAAATCTCCATCGAACATGAAGTAGTTGCTAGTTAGGATAAAACGAACTGACTCAACCACAAAATTTTGTAGATTGATGTCCATCTCACTCCTATTGAGAAATTCAGAGACCGCTCCTACTCCTGCATCATGATCTATGATCGTGTACAGGGACTTGACGTCTGCTGTAATTAACAGCATGCCATCCTCCCAGGGGACAGTAGATAAGTAGTTAAGCAGATCTTTAGTATCCTTCAAGTGCGATTTATTTGTTAATACCAGTGGTTGCAGGTGATAGTCGATCATTTCTGATAGGCTAGCTGTAATGGATTCGGTCCCTGATACAATGGGACGTCCTGGGGGATGTTGTGCATCTTTGTGGATCTTGGGGAGAAGGTAAATAACAGGTATTATAGGTTCCTTGTTATGAATAAATTCTTGTTCTTTTTCGTTGAGTACTTTTAGAGTCCCATATTTTTTCGTCATGATCTCTAATCTTTCCTGGATTTTCGATGTTGGGTCGGCTCTTAATTTATGGTAGGTGGTTCTGTCTGCCAAGTGAAGTATGACTTCATTAACATACCACGACCTTAACCACCACCCCCCCGGCTTTATCGGCGGGTTTGATGACAAGTTCTCTATTTGCTTTGAGGGATTCGAGAGCCGTCCTTTCTTTAAAGGTCAAGTTACATTTCGTTCTCCGCACATTCATCTCTCTTATATCATCCTGAACCAATGTTGAGAATGTCTCCAGACAATTCCCTTTCATATGGTATGGCTAGAACACGGATCTCGGTCTAAAGGGGCTATTTGGCACAAGCTCTAAGTCCCCTAATTCCCGTACTGTTTCTTTAGTTAGAAAAAACTTTTTTAGGCAAAGTTTACGTATAAATTTCTGTACGTCTATAAATGTAGAGAACTTGTCTAGTGTGGTGGTAGGGGCATATTTCAAGCCCTTCTCTAGTACTGATATCTCGGGTTTAGTTAAGGTGTGCGAACTGATATTGAAAATCTTTGTTCTTTCCGTCCCTTTCTCTTCTTGACTGGTGAATTCTGTGGAGATTCCATTGTCCTTCTCCTGTTGGTTCTCTGATGAGGAGGTGTTTATCTTCTTGTTGTGGCATGACTTTGTCTTTCTTTTCTTAACTCTTATACGTTTTTTACGAATCCCCCCCCCCTTTTTCCCCTATGAGTCGATTTCAATGGGTTTATCTTCGATGGGTCCGTGGACCTCCCCTCTCTAAAAAATGATTCATTCCTTCATCAGCACCCAGGCGAGCAATTCTATTTCGTTGTTGGAGTGGTGTGGCATCTCTCTGTATTCCATTCCTTTCCCACCTTTGATTTCTCCCCCCATTATTGGATCTGATGTAATTCATCCTCATGGGGGATCCATTTCTTTTTCTTCTTGGGTCGAAGGTATTTCTCCCATACTGTCGATCATTTCTCCTATCCCATTGTCTTTCGGTCCTTCTATCATACTCCGTTGTGTGTCTATTCAGTTGCTCCCTATCAGGCCTTTTTCTTATTTTGCTCCCCTCCCATACGATTTTGTTATCTTGTTCTCTATTGGATCTTGGGGGGTAGGGGTTCTCAATACCCTATCATCCTGTTCAACTTCTTCCTCATACTTTGCCTTTTCAGTCTTCTGTTGTTTGTCCCTAATATATTTTCTGATTTTTCTATCTATTAGGGTCTTTTCTATTTTTTTGATGTTTGCTTCTATCCTTTGTTCTAAATCCTTATAGTCATTTAGGTCAGAAAAGGGAGTGACCAGGTCCCTATATATCTTAATTTCACCATCTAGTTTTTCTAGTTCTCTCCTCCTTTCCTCCACTATTAGATTCATAAGCGAGAATGAACAATCACTAATAATCTTTTCCCATTCCTCCTTAAACTCCCCTGATGAGCTGTCAAAGGAAGCTTGTTTATTTATTTGGAGTCCCTTTGGGATTATCTGGTTCTTGATATATTTTTCCAACATTACTGTTTCTCACCAGATTTTATTCTCCTTAATGAGAGTTTTCTCCAACTTTCTCATAATATCCTCTAGGCTCTCATCTAATAGTTCAATGTGTTCTCCATCATCTTTAAATAAATTATCTAGAGTGGATCTCCTATGCTCTCTATAGTTAAACATTATCACTGCAGCACTTTAAGAGGTTACCCCCTGAGAAACTAGATAATACTTCACACAAAAGGATGGAGCACCTCTCCAATGCGCGGAGCTGGCTGCCTTAACTGTGTGAACCAGAATATGGGCGTAACTCACTCCCAATGAAAACAATTTGGTACAGAAGATAGGTACACACTATATGGGGCGCCAAATGACAATGTAAAACAATAAAGAAATAGCAACAAATAATTCTGATATATTGAATGGACGTCCCTTTCAAATACTTGCAATCAGGCACGTATAGGGTTCTCTGTTTTCATCATAAAAGGACGGACAATTTCATCAGTAATCCGGTCCGTGACGTCATGCAAAAAAATTGAGAAAAAGGAATACCTAGTGTAACACCGTTTTATTCCTTTACAAATTGATGGCATAAATATTCCATACAAACAACTCTTTCCGATATAAAAATAAATGTAAAAATACTATGTGGAGCACATACAGCGTGGAAAATACTGGTTGAGCTGTGTGAAAAAAGGTTGCAATTACCAGATGGTAGGAGGATAGATTATCCTCAGACAAGCGTGTTTTTAGTCACCAGATAGCCTCCCGGGAAATGGCACTCTGGGTAATCCGGCAATGGCTCCCTCCACAAACAGCAGACCAAGTGTTCCAGGCTGTGCCAACGCGTTTCAGGCCTTGCTAGGCCCTTTCTCAAGGCTGATATGCTCCTTCTAAATCCTACACTCCTTTTATTCTTAAACTGACCAATCACAGTACTAATTAAAAAATAGTGACATCTGTGTCAAAATGGCTCCCTCCATGAGTTGTTCCCGGTTGCCTTAGCAACCACTTCCGGTAAAACATCGTCTTAAGGATACATCTAAAAGTAGGTTCTGTTTACAAACAGCATACATAGAGTCTAAATAGAACTTAAGCACGGATCTCTCCGTGTGTAGGGTGCCGGCAACAGTGAACGCTCAGCACACATCTCCCCCGTGTGTACAGGGCATAAGAAGATCACTGCATCACTCCACCACCAATATACACTTCTGCTACTTATTATCGTTCCTATAGATTAGAGTTTTGCATTGCAGTAGAAAGCTACATCTACATTTTAGCTAGCAATACCCGGGACCTGCACTGCAATTAGGCAGCTTTAGGAAGGTGCCTAAAGCACCAGGACCTGAGGGAGCACCCAGCTGAGGCTGCTAGGACAAAAATGTATGATGTCTTGGGCATCCTTATCAAACTCACCGCTGGCGGCGGCCATAATTCTTATAAGTCATAGCAGCCGTCACTGCCCCAACTTTTCTTTACTTATACTCCTGTGGCAGCAGTGGTGCAGCGGGCAGACAGCAGTGTAGGGATTCATCCCCGTCCCTCTCACACACCCAATCATATAAGAAGCCCTACCTCACAGACAGTACAAGAAGAATGAGGCGAGGATGGAATGGAATGGAACTGGCGCTGAGTGGGCAAGTGACATTTTTAATGGCTTCTTGGGTTGGGTCATTGGGTTCGGGGCCATCTTCACAGCATTGTAGGCCCTGGGAAAAGCAAATGCATTGGAAACACTCTACCCACCCATATACAGGAAAAATTAAAAGAAAAAATCATAACTTGCCCCTCCAGTGGTCCTGCGCCATCTCTCCAAATGCTTTCATACAGTGAATGGCTGTCAATACTCTGATTGGTGGATTGCTCCAGCCATCCACCAATCAGCATGCTGGCAGTCCTTCACTGTCTGGCTACAGGCTGTGAGACAGGTAGAGGATGCTGCCTGGACACTCTGATTGTGAGTGATTCACAATCAGAGCAGCCAGGAACCATTCTCCACCTGCCTCCCAACAAGCTGATGTCCCCAGCCCAGCCCACCCCACCGCTGCTCGAAGGCCACTAGATTTGTGGGGCCCCGGCAACTGCTCAGTGTGCCCATACGTTATGAGGGCAATGATTGGGTTAGTGGGTGAATTGGTTAATGAGTGCTGCCAATGAATGTATTAATAGTTGCTGGGTTGGGGTGGGGGTAATGGGTGCTGAGAGGGGAGTTAATGGGTGCAAGAGTGGAATGGATTAATGGGTGCTGGGTGGGGGCAGGTTAAGAGATAGTGAGTGGAATTATTGGTGCTAACAATAAATGGATGAATTAGTGTTCACTCTAGGAATTTTTTAGGGCAGGGTGCTGACCTTGGGGAGGGCACATTTTTGATTCGGGAGGGCACATTTGTGATTCGGGAGGGCACATTTTAATTTAGAAGGGAAAAATTATGTACATACTGTAATATGTATGCAGGTGTATTAAACTGGCAGCACATTGTATCTTATAAACCATCCTGGGACACCTTCGCTTCAATCTGACAGCACATTTTAAGTTTAAATGTGCCGTCAGATTGAAGCGAAGGTGTCCCAGAATGGTTTATATAGCGTTCATGTGCTGCCAGTTTATTTCTGAAGTGTCTCAATAGGGTTTATATAGTTTATTAAACTATATAAATCCTATTGAGACACATCAGAATTAAACTGGCAGCACATATTGCTATATAAACCCTATTGAGACACTTCAGAAAAAACTGGCAGCACATATTGCTATATAAACCCTATTGAGACACTTTAAGAATTAAACTGGCAGCATGTGTCGCTATATAAACCCGATTGAGACACTTCGGAATTAAACTGGCAGCACATGTTGCTATATAAACCCTATTGAGACACTTTAGAAATAAACTGGCAGCACATCATATTTTAAGTTTAAATGTCCTGTCAGATTGAAGCGAAGGTGTCCCAGAATGGTTTATATAACATTCATGTGCTGCCAGTTTATTTCATAAGTGTCTCAATAGGGTTTACATAGTTGATTAAACTATATAAACTCTATTGAGACACTTCAGAATATATCAGGGCCGTTTAGAAACTGGGAGCTCTCCAGGGTAAACAAGCAGGGGATATCCTCTCACATCTGAAGCCTAATAGGTTACATCAGTTTGTGTGTCAATACAACTTGGGGGCTGATGCTGCAGGAGTGATCGCACTGGTCCCCCCCCCTCACACATCGCGGAACTGGATGAAAATGGCCGCCACACTGATCCTCTTTTATAGGGTCATGTACACAGAGGAGGGCTGGGTTTGCCTCGGCGGGAGAGGCAAACCCAGCCCTCCTCATCTCACCAGCAGCCTACAGTATTGCGAAGAGCTGTGAGCGCATTAGCGCAACAAGCTTGAGGCAGCGGCGGGGAGGAGTGACAGCGCGGCAGGGAGGAGTGGCAGATGCGGCGGGGAGGAGTGGCAGCACGGCGGAGAGGAGTGACAGATGCGGCGGGGAGGAGTGGCAGATGCGGCGGGGAGGAGTGGCAGCACGGCGGAGAGGAGTGACAGATGCGGCGGGGAGGAGTGGCAGCGCGGCGGAGAGGAGTGACAGATGTGGCAGGGAGGAGTGGCAGTGCGGCGGAGAGGAGTGACAGATGCGGCGGGGAGGAGTGACAAGTGTTTTTAGAGTTGCAGGTGGGAGTAATCAGTCTGTTTCCACTTATTTTTTTTTAAGTCCCGTAAAATAACCCAAATATATACTTATATCCATTTTTATGTACCCCAAATTTAATGAGAGCACTTATTTTGGTGAAAAAAATGCTTTCTATCATTTTATACAGTCAGATTTCCCCATTTTCTCCTATACTTATCACTGCTTCTGCTGGCTAGAATTATTGCGAGAATCCCATTATTGCTATTTTGGAATAGGACAGGTGCGATAAACGGAAGCATGCAGGGTGCGATAACCTGATTTTTAGAGAGATACTGTAGGTGCAATAACATTAGCTGCGATCGTGGATCACGTTATGGCAGCTAATATCCCCTTAGTTATTATTCCATCACCAAAAGGAACATTTTATAGTTGCTGAAAAATTTGTGTAATGGGTTTCCAGATACAAGACTTAATGGTACTAAACAAAATATTGTATTGAAAAGTGAATTAATGCTCTGCCTGGCTTTGCTTTATCCCAGGCATATTCTCTAGCTTTTTAATCAAAAAGTACGAAATGTACAGTAAAGCTTTTCATGCTTTCACCGGTAGCTAAATACAGGTCACCAGATTACACTAGTTGTACAAAATGTATCATCCACTGAACCCTAGAAGACAATTATCTAGCAATATGCAGCAGAAGGCCTGATTTATAGCAAACAAGAAGAGGAAATGTGCAGAATCTACATATTAGTTCCGTAGACCAAATTAGGTTCTGACTTAAACTTTTCCTTCTTAATTGCCAATCACTCAGACAAAGCAAACTGTGTAGTTCTGCCAAGGTTTTCTCCTTACATCCATGGCCAAAATACACTGGCAGCAAGTACTGTAGGGCTCAAATAATAACATTGAAAAACTACACTTCTACAAACACATTCTATGGGTGCTATTATGTCCAGAGATTACACACATGTGTTTCTGCATGATATAGTGCAGTGGGTTGGCGCTATTAACAACTAACAACGCTTATGTATAATTCCACAGATTGCTAAATCTGCTAAAAATGATGGTCCAAGTCTCTATAGAGCAGTATGGTACGGTGCATACTTGCCTACTTTTGAAAAAGCATTTCAGGGGGATGTGACAGGAACACCTATCAGTGCGGACATGTACTGCTACATCTGAGAGGCGTGTCATAAAAATGACTTACATCCAAATGTAAATGAGCCCCAAAGTTAGTAAGATCTACTTGTTTAAGAAAAGACCCTTATATTTTGCAGAATTTGTTTGTGTATTGTGCTTTACAAGAGGTTCCATATACTGTAAGTGGCCACGAGAAACTTTATTTAAAATGCATGTAGCCATAGGGATCAGTGTGCCTTATTTCCAATGCAGGGAAATGGCACTGTTCCCATTTGAATGTTTATTTTCTCACCCCAAGAATGTAACAGCTGCACAATGGGGTTAAGGTGCAATCAGGGAGATTGCTGGACTATTCAGGGAGTCAGGGAGATTGCTTCTAGTTCAGGGAGTCTCCTGCAGAATGAGGGAGCGTAGGCAAGTATGGTATGGCAATGAATTTTAACACATAGGTGCCTATTTCAATGTCATGCTGGTGTTGGAAGGATGGAATTTATATACCATTACTAACAAATCAACACAGCACTTCATGTCTATTCCTTCTACAGTATTCCTGTCACAGTATATTACTATACTTTTTATTTGTGCCACTGTAAGCATCTTTTCACGTAATGCCGAAAGCCCCTGTCAGCCATCTCCTTATCTTTCCATGATTTTACATATTTTATATGAGGAGATTTATCAAAGCTTTGAGATTTATAAAGTACTAACCAACCAGTTTCTGTTATTTTACAGGCTGTGAAAAATGACAGCAGCGGTTATCCCCTTTCCACTTTATCTTTCTCCAAGCTATGATAAATATCCCACATTATGTTTTCTCAGACGTTAAATAAGTTTCAACTCATATGATCCATGCAAGTTGTTGGGTCTCATTGCTTAAGCAAAATTTGCTTAAAAACCTGGATATAGTGTATGTATATATATATATATATATCTATATATATCTATATATAAATATAATCGAAAACTTTAGTAACCGACATTATAGGCCGGTGTAATGCAGTGCGTGGTGGTCGAAGCTTTGAGATTCCAGCCGAACTTGTACATTTTTTTAAAGCGCCAATCATTTACAAGGCAACCCCAACCTGGTTTTGCCTTGTAAATGATTGTTACATTTAAAAAAAATACGAATTTGTCCGGAGTCATGGATCTCCAGCCGACTCGCACTGTATTACATTTGGCCCTATATTGTAGTTGTAATACAAGATATTCCAGTTACTTTATGTTGATCTTTGCTAAGCTGTAAACGTCAGCTTCTCATCAATGATTATATTTTCTAGTGTTTTTAAATTAAGATAGACCAAATAAGAAAAATAAGCAAAGCCCTTATAACCTCTTTTTTCTAACATATAAATATGTCTTCTATTCCCCGTGCATCTGGTTAGTAGAGAGTTCTTCCTCTATTCCCAAGCGTGCTATAACATCCACATATTTGATTGATTACAAGCCTATTTCCTTATTGACACCACAACCAAACGTTGGACTGAAATGATGATGTATTATGCAAGCTAAGACATTACATATGAAATTATTTAGATTAGTTAAACTCTCAAGTTCAATCTAACAACATAAGTACAAGCAGCATATATAAAAACCGAAGCTGAAAAATATTGCATAAAATTTTATTGAGTAGCTACTGGTAACAAAAATGCTAAATAGCATATGTTTATGTAAACATTATGTAGAAAACATTTTTTATTTTTACTGCAGCTAAATCTTGCTATTTTACTAGTGATATGAGTCTATTTACTTTGCTCCGTGCTCTACATCTCTATGTAGGTCTTACAGATCTCTAAGTCAAGGGCATACAGTATGTCATAATATATCACTGAATGTAATTATTGCTAAATTCTTCAAAGTTTCACACACTTCTGTAAATAATTCTGCCAAACTACTTGCAATCTCCCATGAGAGCTGTCTGCAGACATTGCAACACTTACTGCTGTGCTTAACGGGTGTAGTATGTGTTGCCGGCGGTCGGGCTCCCGGCGACCAGCATACCGGTGCCAGAATCCCGACTGACGGCATACCGACAGCTGAATGAGTGCAAATGAGCCCCTTGCGGGCTTGCTGCGCTCACCACGCTGCCGGCACGGTGGCGTGCTACGCGCGCCACGCTATCTATTCTCCCTCCAGGGGGGTCATTGACCCCCAAGAGGGAGAAAAGTTGTCGGTATGCCGGCGTTCCGGATTCCCGTGCCGGTATGGTGGTCAACGGGAGCCCGGCTGCCGGCAACCTGAAGACCACCCATTCTTAACAACCCTTATTGCAGTCCAGGATAACAAACTTTCATGACCAAGACTTTCATCAGATCCTTGGAGAGCCCATTGGGGTCCTTGACTCCTAAAAATTTAGAATATAATGTAACCACTTTAATTAAGTGCCCCCTCACTGACAATCAGTATTTGTTTTTGTTTGCTCAGTTTTTGTTTTTTCATGTTTTTTTTTTACTTTTTGTGTTTCTTTTTTTTCTTCATTAGTGTTGCAAGTCTATCATGACATTGCACAGTAAGGTATGATGAATAAAATGAGTCCACTTAGCTAGATCCGCATGGGATCTCTTTGATACATAAAGGGGATTCAATTGTTTTTCCAGTCGAGTGTGACTGCATTACTTATCATACCCAAATGCATTAGATGCATAAAGTGGCTGACCCCTTGCAAAGTATTGGACACACTGCCTAAGCGGTAGGTTGGCCGCCCCTAACAGCCGACTGTTTCTCAGATTTCTGCTCCCCACCTCATACTGTAATGCAGTAATGCCCGATCAGCAAAACAATTGAATACTGTAGCTCCGTTGGGTGCTCATTACTTATGGGTGATCCCCAAAAAATTGAATTCCCCCCATAGTGTTCACCAGCATGTAGTCAAAGACCTCACCACAAGGATACACAGAGACAATGTCAATAGGTTAGTACAGAGTTTTCAGTAATTTTCTCTTTAGTAGAGTGGGCAGCTCAAGGTTAGAATGTTTAATGCTGTCCTTGGCAGAATGAATGGTGTAATGGTTAGCATTACTACCTCACAGCACTGAGGTCATGGGTTCGATTCCCACCTTGGCCCTAACTTTGTGGAGTCTGCATATTCTCCCATTGCTTACGTGGTTTTCTATGGGTTCTCCAGTTTCCTTCCACAATCTAAAAATATACTGGTTGGTTAATTGACTCCAAACAATATTATCCCTAGCGTGAATGTGTCTGTGTGCACATGTGATAGGGAATATAGATTGTAAGCTCCACTGGGCCAAATATTCTCTGTAAAGTGCTGCTGAAGATGTGTGCGCTATATACATTATTAGTATTAACAGTTTCTTATATAGCACAGTAAATTCCATTGTATTTTACAAATGGAAACAACAGTGATTAAACAAAACTGGGTAATAACAGTCATAGAGGTATGATGTAACTGGTACAAATAAATAATTATAAATACCCCCTGGTTTAGGGGCAAATATATCACAATCTGCATTTTAATGCAGATGTGATCTGTATTTTTCATGTATATTTGTAAAGTGAAAATGAACATTTTCACACAAATGTATTATTTTTATATTGCCAGGACACAGGCACAAAAATGGTGCTTCCTGCTTCTTTACCACATGTGTCACTGAGGTCTGAAGGAGGGAGTGTGTGGTATAATAGATCTACACTGTCTAGATCAGGGATGAGGAACCTTCGGCCCTCCAACTGTTGTTGAACTACACATCCCAGCATGCCCTGCAACAGTTTTAGCATGGCCAAATAGCAAAACTGTAGCAAAGCATGCTGGCATGTGTAGTTCAGCAACAGCTGGAAGGCCGAAGGTTCCTCATCCCTGGTCTAGATAAACAGTCAATAGGTCACTCACATATGTTCGACATGCATTAGGTCAACATGTACAAAAGGTCGGCATACAGATGGAGCCCTGCTCATCTATCCCTTTAACAGGATTAACTGAGACAGTGCTGTCGGACTTAATCCCCTGCTGTAATTATTTAGGGGGTAATTCAGAGTTGATCACAGCAGCAAATTTGTTAGGAGTTGGGCAAAACCATGTGCCCTGCAGGGGGGCAGATATAACATTTACAGAGAGAGTTAGATTTGGGTGGGCTATTTTGTTTCTGTGCAGGGTAAATAATGGCTGCTTTATTATAGTTCTCTCTGTATTGTATTGCAGCTGAGAACAATAAATGAAAGGCTTATGCCAATAAACCTTGGTGCACCTAGGCGCAACAGAGAAGGCTAGATGAGCGAGGCTCAATCTGTATGAACGGTTGCCGTGGTAAAGGTCGACAGGTACAAAAAGTCAACATTTTCAAATGGTTAACTTGCCAATGGTCAAAACATGTGTGTGTGTGGGGAGGGGGGGAGGGGGGGGTTGGGCAAATATTGTATATTTCATGTTCTGTGACCACCCTCGGTACAAACGTAGACCCTCACAGACTCGTTTCAATCACCACGCTTCGGGCTGGGTGGCTCGCTGAACTCACCATAGGTTAATGTTTCCAGTTATAGTCCATGTGGACAGTAAATCAAGCAATTGTTGGGAAAACACCAAAACAAAATGTGTCGACCATTTGTGTGTCATCCATTGTCAGGTCGACCTTTGAACGTGTAAATCTTTTGTACCTGTCAACCTTAAGTCCTGTCGACCTTTCATCTCTTGACCTTTAGTACCTCTTGATTTTTTGTACCTATCGACCATATGCATGTCGATCTATTGACTGTCTAACTAGAGAGTATAGAGCTATCATCCAGATACCTAAGGAGGGTCCCTCTCCATAAGAACTTGCAAAATAGTAGCCCATAGACTACTATAGTCTAGCTCTCGATGGAGGTGGCGTTAGCTATCAGGGCCAAGCACCAGAATACTTTGCATTCTAAAGGCTGGTAAACACGGCAGCATAGCGACCCTCATATAGACCAATGGGAGCTGCATCTGCATTTGGAAATGGAGGGCTCAAGGCAGATATCTGAAAAATGGGGCGAGATGTAATAGGGTCCGAGTTTGCCGGAGTTGCGGGATGCCAGTGAGGTTTATAGGAGACTTGTGGGTCTATTTATGCCTTGTAAGTGAATTCCCCTGTAAAAAAAATAATCCAAGATTGTACGGCATCCCAACACCTTTGGAGATCTCATACCCTATTACAGCAAGCCTGTGTACTGCCATCCCTCCATGGTACATCTAGGGGATGCTTAATATAGGCAGGTACCACGCCCCTAACCCCCACCCCCACGAAAAATTTCAGTTTTCAGGGAATATACTGCAAATGTTTAATGAGAGTGAAATATACTTTAGCGCAAAATAAAATG
This sequence comes from Pseudophryne corroboree, assembly GCF_028390025.1. NCBI lineage: Eukaryota > Metazoa > Chordata > Amphibia > Anura > Myobatrachidae > Pseudophryne > Pseudophryne corroboree. The sequence continues at coordinate 183,569,278 of NC_086444.1, read as the reverse complement.
ATCCATACACAGTTGTTTTACCGTAATATCCAAACTTGCAATCGCTTACCTGGGAAATATTGTGCAGAGAGCGTTGGTGATGGGGTGCTGGGATCTAGCCTCTTCTCTGGTTCCATCTGCTGCACAGCACACACTGGCCATGATTCTGAGGTGGATGTAGACACAGTTGCTATGCATCTTTTCCCATAGTCATGTCTGCATCTTTATGCTATCATCGCCTCCGATTTTCAAAGTACTGAGGTGCCCACTTGCAGCACTTAAGGCAGCACATTTCTGTCCACTGTGTCTTTAGACGCAGCATCGAACTTGCACCAGCTAAATGGCATGTGCAGTGTGCCTATGGCCTTCCGTTAGAGTGGCTGTGCGACTTTGAAAGCAGTTGCTTGCTTTAAGTAACACGGCTACAGTGGGGTTTGATTCTGTGCATCATCTGTGTGCGCAGACAACCGCATGGTATGCATGGTACGACTCAGACAAATGCACAGTACAAAGCACATCCATCAACACTCCGTCCACATGGTGTGACTCAGACGAATGCACAGTACAAAGCACATGCATCAACACTCCGTCCACATGGTATGACTCAGATGAATGCACAGTACAAAGCACATCCATCAACACTCCGTCCACATGGTATGACTCAGACGAATGCACAGTACAAAGCACATCCATCAACACGCCGTCCACATGGTATGACTCAGATGAATGCACAGTACAAAGCGCATCCATCAACACTCCGTCCACATGGTATGACTCAGATGAATGCACAGTACAAAGCGCATCCATCAACACTCCGTCCACATGATATGACTCAGACGAATGCACAGTACAAAGCACATCCATCAACACTCCGTCCACATGGTATGACTCAGACGAATGCACAGTACAAAGCGCATCCATCAACACTCCGTCCACATGATATGACTCAGACGAATGCACAGTACAAAGCGCATCCATCAACACTCCGTCCACATGATATGACTCAGACGAATGCACAGTACAAAGCGCATCCATCAACACTCCGTCCACATGGTATGACTCAGACGAATGCACAGTACAAAGCACATCCATCAACACTCCGTCCACATGGTATGACTCAGACGAATGCACAGTACAAAGCACATCCATCAACACTCCGTCCACATGGTATGACTCAGACGAATGCACAGTACAAAGCACATCCATCAACACCCCGTCCACATGGTATGACTCAGACGAATGCACAGTACAAAGCGCATCCATCAACACCCCGTCCACATGGTATGACTCAGACGAATGCACAGTACAAAGCGCATCCATCAACACTCCGTCCACATGGTATGACTCAGACGAATGCACAGTACAAAGCGCATCCATCAACACTCCGTCCACATGGTATGACTCAGACGAATGCACAGTACAAAGCACATCCATCAACACCCCGTCCACATGGTATGACTCAGACGAATGCACAGTACAAAGCGCATCCATCAACACTCCGTCCACATGGTATGACTCAGACGAATGCACAGTACAAAGCACATCCATCAACACCCCGTCCACATGGTATGACTCAGACGAATGCACAGTACAAAGCGCATCCATCAACACTCCGTCCACATGGTTTGACTCAGACGAATGCACAGTACAAAGCACATCCATCAACACTCCGTCCACATGGTATGACTCAGACGAATGCACAGTACAAAGCACACCCATCAACATTCCGTCCACATGGTATGACTCAGACGAATGCACAGTACAAAGCACATCCATCAACACCCCGTCCACATCTAAATCAGGCCCACTGACTGACTCTAGTCAGTTATGCCAACCCGCGGCCGGAGTACAGAGGAGGAGATGGCTGGGGCAGAAAAGAGAGTCAGTCAGTGATGTACCGACAGTGATGCCACAGGCATTGTGTTCTGCTATGAGCTGTGGGATTAGGAAGAGTTTGTGACAGGGTTACTGATTTCCAGACCGCAGTCTGCAGGAATCCTGGATTAGATTTCCAGGCTAGCATACATGAATTCAAAACTGGAAATTAGTAAAATGATGAAGAAAGTAGAAAGATATTAGTTATGTACCTTCCCTCGTGCTTGATGTAAAAATAACTGCAGTAAATCCTGTGTAACACGTGAGCACAATAGTTGTACAGCCTATATACAGAGAGGTCCATTAATGTGGAAACACCCTTATAAAAAGGAAATGAGCAAGATGCGTTAAAACTAAGTTCACCATTGTTTTTCATATGAAAGTCTGCATCTGCTTGATAAGTCACAGGACTACTTTTCCAATTAAAAAATTAGAATTACATCCAAGAATGCCAACTTTAAGATGGCCACCATACTGGTGACATACTTTAAAAAGTTTTTCACCACTCCCATATCATAGGTGTAGACAGAGCTGGATTAACGGCGGGGCGGAAGGGGCGGTCGTCCCGGGGCCCCCACACCCTGTCCTCACAACTGCAAAAAAAACATTGGAGTAGGAGTACAGCATATACCTGTCTCCTCTCTGTCCTCCTCGGCAGCTGAGACGTTCCATTACAGCTGCGGCCGCCAAGGAGCTTCACTCACTGCAGTGTGAAGTCTCGCGAGATTTGACATTATCTCGCGAGACTTCACACTGCTGTAAGTGAAGCTCCTCGGCGGCCGCAGCAGTAAAGGAACAGCTCAGCTGCAAAGGAGGACGGAGAGGAGACAGGTAAATGCTGTACTCCTACTCCAATGTTTTTTTTGCAGTTGTGAGGACAGTGTGTGGGGCCCCCACAAATTTGTTGCCCAGGGGCCCCCACAGACCTTAATCCGGCCCTGGGTGTAGACACTGGATTAATATTTCCTTTCTCATTTCCTTTTTATTATGGTGTTTCTACACTTATAGACCACCATCCTTTATATTATGCAAATCCTTGTTTGGGACATATTTTATTAGGTGTACGTGGCTCCCCTTCCATGAACAAAACAGCATGTTGCAGCATATGCTCTCCAAATGTCCTGATTGCACTAGACTGTAAGCCAAAGCTGTCCCACCAGAATCCAGTGTAGATGTCAGCGCTGCATCTCTCCTGCCTATTCTAACTGCCATTGTTGGTGTTTTAAACTCAATTATTGATTTTCTGCTTTGTGAGGCCCTGATTGAAAAAGTGATAGATCATTTTCACCTCATGTAAATGTATTTATTTATTACCCGTTATTTATATAGCGCACACATATTCCGCAGCACTTTACAGAGACCATTCACATCAGTCCCTGCCCCAATGGAGTTTACATTCTATATTCCCTACCACATGCACGCTAGGGTTAATTTTGTTGGGAGGCAATTAACCTACCAGTATATTTTTGGATTGTGGGAGGAAACCCATACAAGCACAAGGAACTATACAAACTCCACACAGGTAGAGCCATGGTAGGAATCAAACCTATGACCCCAGTGGTGTAAGGCAGTATTGCTAACCATTACACCATTCATACTGCCTGTATTTCCTTGTTATAAGGGTTTCTACACTTATAGACCACCCTGTATAATGATGTCCTTTATATAATGCAAATCCTTGTTTGGGACATATTTTATTAGGTGTACGTGGCTCCTTAAGCAAAACAGCATGTTGCAGTGAACACTCCAGGACCCCCGTCCCCGTAACTATCCCAATATTAAATCAATAGCACATATGCTAAATAATAAAGCCTCCTTCACTCAGTCAGCCTCAATATTAACTCAATAGAATTTCCCTTAAATATTTGCATGAAAACCGTCTCTCCGCAAATATACTCCCAAGTCTCAAAGATATTGACTGATCAGTTGTTACACAGTCTTTAACAGACTAAGGGGGACATTTAATAAGCAGTGATAAGAGCGGAGAAGTGAGCCAGTGGAGAAGTTGCCCCATCAACCAATCAGCTGCTCTGTATATTGTATTTTATAGCATGCAAATTATAGATGTTACTTCAGTGTTGATTGGTTGTCATGGGCAACTTCTCCACTGGCTCACTTCTCCACTCTTATGACTGCTTAGTAAATGTCCCCATTAGGGCCTAATTCAGGCCTGATCGCTGTTGTGCGAAATCGCACAGCGGCCGATTATTGAATGACTGCACACCTAACAGCGACAGGATGATGCAAAAATTGTGATCGCTAGGCGTTTGAAAGGTGATTCCCAAGCGTTTTCTGGGAGGGTGTGTGACGTCAGCTCAGGCCCCAATCAGCCTGTTTGCATCGCACTGTAGGAGTAAGTCTTGGGCTACGCACAGACTGAACAGACTGGAAAAACCATTTGATGGTGAGTGAGTTACGCATGGATTTGCAGCTGTCCGTTGTCTGGCGGAATGTTCGCACTGCGTACACATGCATTTGCACACTTGCACGGGGCAGGTTTTCACTCTCTCAGGGCGGCGACTATCTGTGCAAAATAGCGATCAGGTCTGAATTAGGCCCTTTATCATCATTTTGCCTTGATGCAAAATCTGTTTTCTTTTGGCATACAGGACACAAATCACAACACTCTCTGGATCTCTCGATACTGTATTTAATCATTCCATAAGTTATACAGGTTGAGTATCCCATATCCAAATATTCCGAAATACGGAATATTCTGAAATACGGACTTTTTGGAGTGAGAGTGAGATAGTGAAACCTTTGTTTTTTGATGGCTCAATGTACACAAACTTTGTTTAATACACAAAGTTATTAAAAATATTGTATTAAATGACCTTCAGGCTGTGTGTATAAGGTGTATAGGAAACATAAATGAATTGTGTGAATGTAGACACACTTTGTTTAATGCACAAAGTTATAAAAAAATATTGGCTAAAATGACCTTCAGGCTGTGTGTATAAGGTGTATATGTAATATAAATGCATTCTGTGCTTAGATTTAGGTCCCATCGCCATGATATCTCATTATGGTATGCAATTATTCCAAAATACAGAAAAATCTGATATCCAAAATACTTCCGGTCCCGAGCATTTTGGATAAGGGAGACTCAACCTGTAGTACAAAAACTAACATTGAACACTAACACAACATTTACATGTGAAAAGTTACATTGCTATTCTTCGGGTCTTCTACGTTATGCCAGGAATTGGGATCCTGGCGCCCAGCATACCGGCGATGGGATCCTGACCGCCGGTATGCAGGCAGCGGGGTGAGCGCAAAAGAGTCCCTTGCGGGCTCGCTGTGCTCACCACACTGCGGGCATGGTGGCACACTAAGCGCGCCACACTATTTATTCTCCCTAGCAGTTTTTTTGGTTTTGCCACATGTAGGGCCAGGCCTATTCAATTACAGCCCTGTTTCCTCACAAGGTAAATTACCCGCTAACACGCTTTAACCCATGGAATCTGGGATAAATTCCCGGAGCTATGGGTTAACAGGTTCGCTGCATCTGTGATCAGGGCATCTAACGCAGATTTCTGTTTGAGCCTCCTAAGGCTCAAACAGTAAACCCTGTTAACTGCAGTCTGTAGGCTGCCACGGACTCTAAAGGCCAGTACTCACGGCCCGATGCTGGAGAGATGTGTGCTGAGCGAACCGCTCAGCACACATCTCTCCCGGCGCTCAGCACAGCGCGATCTGTGCTGAGCGTGCGGGGGGAGACGGGGGGGGGCGCTCACTTCACCCAGCAGGTGAAGTGAGCGACCGGCTAGATTGGCCTGCATGCAGGCCAATCTAGCAGCAGCGATAGCGATCGCTGTTAGGGCTACACACGGAGCGATCTTGCTAAAAATCTAAGCAATCTAGTCAGATTGCTTAGATTATCGCTCCGTGTGTACCCCCCTTAACTGAATAGCCCCGGCAGATCAATTAGTCCGCGGTAATTAACTGTGGCTAACTGAATCCAGCAAATAGTATTTGTACACTGAACTTGTTACCCTATGAACAATTTCAATTTCAGTGATACATTCACAAGGTACAGTATACACCCTCAGGTTTTCTTAACCCCATGTCATGTGCCCCAAATAGCAGGTCTGCCGCTTACCCAAGCTTGTATTGTGCTGACACCAATGCCCATATGGCATTGTATAAATATAATGGTGTCACATGTGCTTGTTATTATCCTACTGGCGTAGCCTGGCTCTTTCCTGTATTCTCCACTAACTCTACTGTATGTTTTTATGTTCCTATTTTTATCTTTCTAATGGATTATTAGGAGATGAATGTATAATAATCTTCCAAGGATTATCTAATTTCCACAAAGGTGTGTGGTGCATTGTCCTTGTGTGTGACTCTGCACTGCACATATCAGAAGGTAAATGCAGTTTGTGCTCTTATCAAAGTGGTGACCAATTAATCACTATGACAAATGCAATTAAAGGACTCAAGGCAGCTTGAACAGCTTGCCTGTAAAAGCAGCTCGTTGCATTTTTATTCCTCCAGAATTAGTTTCAAACTGCACAAAATATACTGTGATGTTTAAGGGATTAATTGAACTCTATTTTGAGACAAGCTTGACAGAGTATATATACTAAAGGCAGGGCTGGATTAAGGGCCACATGGGCCTGGAGCTGAAAATATTCAAGGGCCTATTATGAGAAATGGGGGAGGTGTGATCAGTGCAGTGTGGGTGTGGCCAGAGCCATGTGGGCGTTTACACCCCTACGTTATCAGCTCCAATGTATCCCTAAATATGGGAAAATCTAAACAAATTGCTACATTTTGTGGTAAAAATATAAATGCAATCTCAATAGCTATGATTTATGACCATGTGGCCAAGTTGGTGGCTTTTGATCATCATGCTGCCATGATGATGGGCCTTTTTTAATGGGAGGCCTGGAGCTGGAGCTCCATCCGCTCCATTGTTAATCTGGCCCTGACTAAAGGTGTTAACTCTCATTTGCAGATCTTATCATGCACGCTAGGGCCATAGCATTAATGTGTCCCCATCTACTTTCTTCCCCAGGCTTTTATTATTATGCTCCAAATGCTGTAACAGGTGAGAAGTATGGCCTAGCTATGTAAAATAATGAAAAACAGGCTTAAAACCCCTAACCTTGTTTACTTTATAGTAAGGCTCTTCTACAAATGGACTCATGGGGCCAAATGTAATGATGTCTGAGTTCAGTGGCCATGCAGGATGCCACCCGAACTCAGAAGTTTTTTTAAAGGGGCAATCACAAGGCAAAACCATGCATGGAAGGCGATTGCCCCGTTTAAAAAAAACGTCCAAGTTCAGCCAGCATCCTGCAAGGTTGCCGAAGTCTGGTGTCATTACATCCGGCCCCTGTTCTAAGAATGTGCACAGGGAAAAGCACATGCAAAAAAGTGTCTATCTTTTTAACTCCTGATTTTTGAACTGTTTTGAAATGAGAGATGATGAAAATAATAAAAATCAGCTTAAAAACACAGCTATAAAAATCCGTATTAATGTTCGAGCAGAACTACAAATCCCCCTCCCAAAATAACAACACAAAAACAGTCTTTAGATACTGTCTTTGGTCAATTACGGGAGTAAGGAACTAATTTAGGGGTCTATTTACTAAGCCTTGGATGGAGATAAAGTGCACGAGATAAAGTACCAGCCAATCAGCAACTACCTGGCATGTTACAGGCTGGGTTTGAAAAATGACAGTTAAAGCTGGGGCTTTATCTCCATCCACTTTATCTCCATCCAAGGCTTAGTAAATAGACCTCTTAGTAGCTTACTGAGCTGGTAGATATACCAATTGAACCATGTTGTCACAACTCAGGTAGAACAATTACAGGCCATTGTTTCCATCTCACAGGAGTATATTTACTAAAGTGAGAATTTACAGAAATGGAGATGTTGCACACAGCAACCACTCTTCTAGAAGGTGTTAGATAAATTATAAACAGAATCCGATTGTTTGATAAGAGCAAGATCTCCACTTTTGTTAACAAGCACTTTAGTAAATATACCCCCTAGTATCTGTGATTTCTTACCTCTGTATCAGGTCTGCTAGGTGACACGGGAGGTACACACAGGAGATTTCTCCCAGAGATGTGTGCTGAGCGATCTATCACAGACTGCTCAGCACACATCTCTCCCCCCAATCGGCACAACGCGATGTATGCTGAGGGCGGGGCAGGGGGTGGGGTGGGGGGACACAGGGGACCAAGCGGTGAAATGAGCAATCTTACTAGATTGGGTATGCAAGCATGCCCAATCTACAGCCGGAGATAGCGGCGCGCGGGGCCGCGCATCGCTGTCGCCGGCACCCCTACACACAGAGCGATGTGTTCTTTATTTCTAAGCAATCGAGTCAGATTGCTTAGAAATTAAGTGAACATCGCTCCATGTGTACCCCCCTTTAGAGATGAACTCATGATAAATGTGTCCAATCAGACATCTGTCTCTGTTGAGGTCAGTGGTATGTTTATGTGTGGATACAGTATACGGATATTAGTCTAGATTAGAGATGTGCACCGGACATTTTTCGGGTTTTGTGTTTTGGTTTTGGATTCGGTTCTGCGGCCGTGTTTTGGATTCGGACTCTTTTTGGCAAAACCTCCCTGAAAATTTTTTGTCGGATTCGGGTGTGTTTTGGATTCGGGTGTTTTTTTTTTCAAAAAACCCTCAAAAACAGCTTAAATCATAAATTTGGGGGTCATTTTGATCCCATAGTATTATTAACCTCAATAACCATAATTTCCACTCATTTCCAGTCTATTCTGAACACCTCACACCTCACAATATTATTTTTAGTCCTAAAATTTGCACCGAGGTCGCAGGATGACTAAGCTAAGCGACCCAAGTGGCAGGCACAAACACCTGGCCCATCTAGGAGTGGCACTGCAGTGTCAGACAGGATGGCACTTAAAAAAATTAGCCCCAAACATCACATGATGCAGAGATAAATAAAAAAAAGAGGTGCAAGATGGAATTGTCCTTGGGCCCTCCAACCCACCCTTATGTTATATAAACTTTAACAAACCCATCATTTCAGTGACAGGGTCTGCCTGTGGCTGAAATGACTGGTTGGTTTGGGCCACTACCAAAAAAGAAGCAATCTCTCTCTCCTTGCACAAACTGGCTCTACAGAGGCAAGATGTCCACCTCCTCCTCATCATCCGATTCCTCACCCCTTTCACTGTGTACATTCCCCTCCTCACAGATTATTACATAGTAACATAGTATCTGAGGTTGAAAAAAGACAATTGTCCATCGAGTTCAACCTATTTGTGGTGTCCTCTGCATGATGATTTGACTAAATAGTAACTATAATGCATGACTATGCACCATACCCCTGGATATCCTTATCCAATAGGAATTTATCTAACCCATTCTTAAAGGTGTTGACAGATTCCGCCATTACAACTCCCTCGGGCAGGGAATTCCAAACACGTATTGTCCTTACCGTGAAAAAGCCTTTACGCCGTATTGTGCGGAATCTCCTCTCCTCTAACCTGAGCGAGTGTCCACGAGTCCTCTGTGTTGATCTAACCAAAAACAGGTCCCGCGCAAGCTCTGAGTATTGTCCCCTTATATATTTGTAGATGTTGATCATATCCCCTCTTAGTCTCCGCTTTTCCAATGTAAACATGCCTAGTCTTTCAAGCCTTTCCTTGTATTCCATCGTCTCCATGCCCTTAATTAGTTTGGTCGCCCTCCTTTGTACCTTTTCAAGCTCCAGGATATCCTTTTTGTAGTACGGTGCCCAGAACTGTACACAGTATTCAAGGTGTGGCCTCACTAGTGATTTATATAATGGGAGTATAATACTCTCGTCCCTAGCATCAATACCCCGTTTTATGCATGCTAATATCTTATTAGCCTTCTTTGCTGCAGTCCTACTTTGGGTACTACTGCTTAGCTTGCTATCTATGAGGACACCTAAGTCCTTTTCCAGTACAGAATCCCCTAGTTTTACCCCATTTAGTAGGTAGGTGTAATTTTTGTTCTTGTTACCACAGTGCATTACCTTACACTTGTCTGTGTTGAAGCGCATTCTCCATTTGGCTGCCCATGCTTCTAATTTAACTAAGTCGTTCTGAAGAGACTCGGCATCCTCCTCTGTATTTATAGCCTTACACAATTTGGTATCATCTGCAAAAATTGACACCATGCTCTCTAGACCTTCTGTTAGGTCGTTAATGAAAATATTGAACAATAGCGGTCCTAATACTGAGCCTTGCGGCACACCACTTAGCACTTCAGTCCAAGTTGAAAAATATCCATTAACCACAACGCGCTGCTTCCTATTATCTAACCAGTTTTTGACCCAAGTGCATATTGTGCTTCCTAGCCCTGATTCTTGTAGCTTGTATATAAGTCTCATGTGTGGTACAGTATCAAACGCTTTGGCAAAGTCTAAAAAGATTACATCCACGTCTTTACCCTGATCTAGGTTTGCGCTTACTGTTTCATAAAAGCCAAGTAAGTTGGTTTGACAGGATCTGTCCTTCATAAACCCATGTTGATTCCTTTTAATGACCTTATTGGTTTCAAGGAACTTCTGAATACTATCTCTTAGAATACCTTCCAATACTTTCCCCACTATAGATGTAAGACTAACTGGTCTATAATTACCTGGTTCAGCTTTACTTCCCTTTTTGAATATAGGCACTACTTCCGCTATACGCCAGTCTTTGGGAACCATACCTGATATAACTGAATCCTCAAAGATCAGAGATAGCGGTTTTGCCAGTTCAGAGTGAAGCTCCATTAGAACCCTTGGATGAATACCATCGGGCCCTGGTGATTTATTAATCTTTAAATGTTTTAATCGGTGACAGACTACTTCCTCGCTTAAATAAGTACCTATCAGTGTGATATTGTCCTTATTGAGATTGTGTGTCAGTCCCTGAATTGGGTCCTCTCTAGTGAATACTGTTGAAAAAAACTCATTTAGTGTGTTCGCTATGTCATTATCATTTTTGCTTAAGACTCCCAACGTGTCCTTCAAAGGGCCTATACTCTCCTTTTTTAATCTCTTGCTATTGATGTATTTAAAGAATTTTTTGGGATTTGCTTTGCTTTCCTTTGCTACTAGTTTTTCAGTTTCTACTTTAGCCGCTCTTATTTCCTTTTTGCAATTTTTGTTACATTCCTTATAGTGCTGAAATGACTCTGCTTCCCCGTCAGATTTGTATTTTTTAAATGCTCGCCTTTTCTTGCCCATAAATTCCTTAATCTTTTTGTTAAGCCACATCGGTTTATGATTTTTATTCCCTTTTTTGCTACTCATAGGAATATATTTGAGTGTATTTTTAGCTAGCAGGAATTTTAGTACCTCCCATTTCTCCGTAGTATTTTTTCCTAAAAACAAACCTTCCCATTCAATATCCCTGAAAAATACCCTCATCATTTCAAAATTTGCTTTGCTAAAATTTAAAGTCCTAGTTGAGCCAGTATAGGGCTGTTTGTAGAAACTGATATTGAATGTGACCATATTATGGTCGCTGTTTCCTATGGGTTCCCCTACTATAATACCCGATACCAAATCCTGATTGTTTGTTAATACCAGGTCTAAGATTGCATTGTACCTAGTTGGTTCCTCAATTAGTTGGACTAGGTAGTTATCATTTAGTGTGTTTAAAAACATACTGCCCCTAGCAGTATCACATGAATCGTTTTTCCAGTTTATCTCTGGATAGTTAAAATCTCCCATCACTACTATGTCTCCTACTCCTGCTGCTTTTTCAATTAATTCATCCCCACTGGAATCCACCATCTCAGATCCCTGTGTACTTTCTGGAGGCAATTGCTGGTGAATGTCTCCACGGAGGAACTGATTATAATTCATTTTGATGAACATCATCTTCTCCACATTTTCTGGAAGTAACCTCGTACGCCGATTGCTGACAAGGTGACCGGCTGCACTAAACACTCTTTCGGAGTACACACTGGAGGGGGGGCAACTTAGGTAAAATAAAGCCAGTTTGTGCAAGGGCCTCCAAATTGCCTCTTTTTCCTGCCAGTATACGTACGGACTGTATGACGTGCCTACTTGGATGCGGTCACTCATATAATCCTCCACCATTCTTTCAATGGTGACAGAATCATATGCAGTGACAGTAGACGACATGTCAGTAATCGTTGGCAGGTCCTTCAGTCCGGACCAAATGTCAGCACTCGCTCCAGACTGCCCTGCATCACCGCCAGCGGGTGGGCTTGGAATTCTTAGCCTTTTCCTCGCAGCCCCAGTTGCGGGAGAATGTGAAGGAGGAGCTGTTGACGGGTCACGTTCCGCTTGACTTGACAAGTGTCTCACCAGCAGGTCTTTGCACCTCTGCACACTTGTGTCTGCCCGAAAGAGAGATACAACGTAGGCTTTAAACCTAGGATCGACCACGGTGGCCAAAATGTAGTGCTCAGATTTCAACAGATTGACCACCCGTGAATCCTGGTTAAGCTAATTAAGGGCTCCATCCACAAGTCCCACATGCCTAGCGGAATCGCTCCGTTTTAGCTCCTCCTTCAATCTCTCCAGCTTTTTCTGCAAAAGCCTGATGAGGGGAATGACCTGACTCAGGCTGGCAGTGTCTGAACTGACTTCACGTGTGGCAAGTTCAAAGGGTTGCAGAACCTTGCACAACGTTGAAATCATTCTCCACTGCGCTTGAGTCAGGTGCATTCCCCCTCCTTTGCCTATATCATAGGCAGATGTATAGGCTTGAATTGCCTTTTGCTGCTCCTCCATCCTCTGAAGCATATAGAGGGTTGAATTCCACCTCGTTACCACCTCTTGCTTCAGATGATGGCGGGGCAGGTTCAGGAGTGTTTGCTGGTGCTCCAGTCTTCGGCACGTGGTGGCTGAATGCTGAAAGTGGCCCACAATTCTTCTGGCGACCGACAGCATCTCTTGCATGCCCCTGTCGTTTTTTAAAAAATTCTGCACCACCAAATTCAATGTATGTGCAAAACATGGGACGTGCTGGAATTTGCCCACATGTAATGCACGCACAATATTGGTGGCATTGTCCAATGTCACAAATCCCCAGGAGAGTCCAATTGGGGTAAGCCATTCTGCAATGATGTTCCTCAGTTTTCGTAAGAGGTTGTCAGCTGTGTGCCTCTTATGGAAAGCGGTGATACAAAGCATAGCCTGCCTAGGAACAAGTTGGCATTTGCGAGATGCTGCTACTGGTGCCGCCGCTGCTGTTCTTGCTGCGGGAGGCAATACATCTACCCAGTGGGCTGTCACAGTCATATAGTCCTTAGTCTGCCCTGCTCCACTTTTCCACATGTCCGTGGTTAGGTGGACATTGGGTACAACTGCATTTTTTAGGACACTGGTGATTCTTTTTCTGACGTCTGTGTACATTTTTGGTATCGCCTGCCTAGAGAAATGGAACCTAGATGGTATTTGGTACCGGGGACACAGTACCTAAAGCAATTCTCTAATTCCCTGTGAATTAACAGTGGATACCGGAACCACGTTTAACACCACCGCAGCTGCCAAGACCTGAGTTATCCACTTTGCAGCAGGATGACTGCTGTGATATTTCATCTTCCTCGCAAAGGACTGTTGGACAGTCAATTGCTTACTGGAAGTAGTACAAGTGGTCTTCCGACTTCCCCTCTGGGATGACGATCGACTCCCAGCAGCAACAACAGCAGCGCCAGCAGCAGTAGGCGTTACACTCAAGGATGCATCGGAGCAATCCCAGGCAGGAGAGGACTCGTCAGACTTGACAGTGACATGGCCTGCAGGACTATTGGCGTTCCTGTCTAAGGAGGAAATTGACACTGAGGGAGTTGGTGGTGTGGTTTGCAGGAGCTTGGTTACAAGAGGAAGGGATTTAGTTGGCAGTGGACTGCTTCCGCTGTCACCCAAATTTTTTGAACTTGTCAATGACTTCTGATGAATGCGCTCCAGGTGACGTATAAGGAAGGATGTTCCTAGGTGGTTAACGTCCTTACCCCTACTTATTACAGCTTGACAAAGACAACACACGGCTTGACACCTGTTGTCTGCATTTCTGTTAAAATAAATCCACACCGAAGAGGTTATTTTTTTTGTAATTTGACCAGGCATGTCAATGGCCATATTTGTCCCACGGACAACAGGTGTCTCCCCGGGTGCCTGACTTAAACAAACCACCTCACCATCAGAATCCTCCTTGTCAATTTCCTCCTCAGTGCCAGCAACACCCATATCCTCATCCTGGTGTACTTCAACAGTGACATCTTCAATTTGACTATCAGGAACTGGACTGCGGGTGCTCCTTCCAGCACTTGCAGGAGACGTGCAAATGGTGGAAGGTGCCACCTCTTCCCGTCCAGTGTTGGGAAGGTCAGGCATCGCAACCGACACAATTGGACTCTTCTTGGGGATTTGTGATTTAGAAGAACGCACAGTTCTTTGCTGTGCTTTTGCCAGCTTAAGTCTTTTCATTTTTCTAGTGGGAGGATGAGTGCTTCCATCCTCATGTGAAGCTGAACCACTAGCAATGAACATAGGCCAGAGCCTCAGCCGTTCCTTGCCACTCCGTGTCGTAAATGGCATATTGGCAAGTTTACGCTTCTCCTCAGATGCTTTTAATTTAGATTTTTTGGTCATTTTACTTAATTTTGTTTTTTGGATTTTACATGCTCTCTACTATGACATTGGGCATCGGCCTTGGCAGACGACGTTGATGGCATTTCATCGTCTCGGCCATGACTAGTGGCAGCAGCTTCAGCACGAGGCGGAAGTGGATCTTGAGCTTTACCTATTTTATCCTCCACATTTTTGTTCTCCATTTTTTAATGTGTGGAAATATATGGCAGTAATATATCAATAGCAATGGCCTACTGTACTGTACTATATATGTATACTGTTGGTCACCAAAATGCTGCACTGTAATACTAGAAGCTATAGAAAAGTATATATATTATTGTATATATCAGTACAGAGCGGTGTAACTGTGACCCATGTGTCCTGACAAGCAGTATAGAAGCTATAGAAAAATATAAATATTATTGTATATATCAGTGCAGAACAGTGTAACTGTGACACATGTGTCCTGACAAGCAGTATAGAAGCTATAGAAAAGTCTATATATTATTGTATATATAAGTACAGAGCGGTGTAACTGTGACCCATGTGTCCTGACAAGCAGTATAGAAGCTATAGAAACGTATATATATTATTGTACATATCAGTACAGATGTCACAACTGAGGGCCTGAGCTGACGGGAGGCAGCCTCAGTTGTAGGGGCTGAGATGTACCGGAACCTGGGAGGTTGTATCAGACCCCTGGACATGTAAGTAACATGAATAATAACTGCCCGAAGGCGTGACCACGACAACTTGGATAAAAGTCAATGATGTTTATTATGACAACTCCGCAACACAGCAGCAGTAAAAGAAAACGTAAAAGTCAGCAAAGAATAAATACAGTTCCTGGGTACTACAGGATGGCAGGAGCCACAGGGCACTGGTAGTGTGAGATAGTTCTTATGATCTTCTAGATGGAAAGTCCTTACCAGGCCCGACTGTAGCAATGGAGATAACCCAGGATTGTGCCAGCTGGTGTTCCAGGAAAAGCTGGGTTGCTGAAGATAAAACAGCTGCTGTGGATACTGGCTGGAACCAGACTGTTGTTAGCACGGAGTGGATACTGGCTGGAACCAGTTAAATAATAAATGAACTTGGGAGCGATGAAATATGAACTGAAATGTAGAACTTGAGAGAGGAGAAATAATAATACCGGTGGAGAGTGGTAAAGTGTAGAAAGGACACCGGCCCTTTAAGGGAAGCTGTACTCTGCTGGAAGCTGAGCTGGAAGCAGGTAATGTTGTAGCTGGAAACAGATGAATCCACAATGGATTGGAGAGTCAGGCTACACCGCAGGTGGAATGCTGGTGCGGGTCTCTATGGTGGAAGTCTTGAGACAGGAGCTGGAACCTGGAAGACAATCACAGGAGAGAGACAAACAGGAACTAGGTTTGACAACCAAAGCACTGACGCCTTCCTTGCTCAGGCACAGTGTATTTATACCTGCAGCAAGGAAGGGATTGGCTAGGCAATTATGCAGATTATCAATACTGAGAACAGATTGGTGGAAATGATCAGCTGACAGAATCCAAGATGGCTGCGCCCATGCAGACACTTGGAGGGAAGTTTGGTTTGTAATCCATGTGGTAATGAAAACAGTAATGGCGGCGCCGGCCACCGGAGACAGGAGGCGCCAGGCTGACAGATGCACATCCAACCACGCGGACACAGCGGAGGCCGCGGCTGACGTAATCGCCACTCAGACACTCTGCATGCAGAAGTTCAGGGACGGCGGCGGAGGCCGCGGGAGACGCCATGCCAGGTGTAATATGGCGTTTACTGTGACAGCGTCCCAGAGTGACAGGAGAGGATACAGGAATGTACACATCAGGATAACAGATGGAATCCGGTCCTGGAGCGCTGAGCCAGCCTTAGGAGGCATCTGATGGGTAAGAAATGGCGTCCAGATACCCGGATCGTGACAGCACCCCCCCCCTTTAGGAGTGGCCCCAGGACACTTCTTTGGCTTTTGAGGAAACTTGGAATGGAATCTCCGGACCAAGGCAGGAGCATGGACATCAGAAGCATTGGTCCATGAACGTTCCTCAGGACCATAACCTTTCCAGTCAATAAGATATTGTAGTTGACCGTAACGGTGACGTGAGTCCAGGATCTTGGCCACTTCATACTCAACGCCTCGTTGAGTTTGGACTTTCGGAGTTGGAGGAAGTGAGGAATGAAACCGATTCAAGATCAGCGGTTTCAACAGGGAAACATGGAATGTCCTGGGTATTTTTAAGAAGGGAGGCAACTGGAGTCTGTAAGCAACAGGATTGATGACTTGTTCAATCTTGAAAGGACCGATATAGCGAGGTGCAAACTTCATACTGGGAACTCTTAACCTCAAATTCTTCGTGGATAACCATACCCGATCACCCACCTTGAGAGCAGGAACTGCTCGACGCTTCTTATCCGCAAACTTCTTGTACCTGAACGATGCCTTGAGCAGAGCTGATCGTACGCTCTTCCAGATATTGGCAAACTGATGCAAGGTGATATCCACTGCGGGGACAGAAGTTGCTGGAAGCGGTTGGAACTCAGGGACTTTAGGGTGGAATCCAAAGTTAGTGAAGAATGGTGTTGAAGCAGATGAAGAATGATACTGGTTGTTATGACAGAACTCGGCCCAGGGAAGTAATTGAACCCAGTCATCTTGAGAGGAGGACACATAGATGCGGAGGAAGGCCTCCAAGTCCTGATTCACCCTCTCGGTTTGACCATTGGTCTGAGGATGGTAAGCCGTGGAAAACTTTAGCTTGACTTGGAGGACTTGACATAAACTTCGCCAGAATTTGGCTGTGAATTGAACTCCTCGATCTGAGATAATTTCTTCAGGAAGACCGTGGAGTCGGAAGATCTCTTGTATGAATACTTGAGCCAACTTGGAAGCTGACGGAAGACCGGTGAGAGGAATGAAGTGTGCCATCTTGGTGAACCGGTCAACTACCACCCAGATGGTATTGAACTTGTTGCACATGGGTAAGTCTGTAATGAAATCCATCGACAAGTGGGTCCATGGTCGACGGGGAACGGATAGTGGAACCAGTTGCCCCGCAGGCGACTGGCGGGATACTTTATGTTGGGCACACTTTGGGCAAGATGCAATAAACTCCAAGACGTCCTTTTTCAGAGTTGGCCACCAATAGGACCTAGAGATAAACTCCAGGGTTTTTTGGATACCTGTATGTCCGGCAAAACGGGAAGCATGGGCCCAATGCATGAGCTTCTTCCTTAGCATCGGCTTCACAAAACTTTTCCCTGATGGGGGCGTAGAGTCCATCCCTACCGTGGAGAATGCCAACGGATTTATAATAGGATGCTTGTCTGAAGACTCTGACTCATTTTCTTGCTCCCATGAGCGGGAAAGGGCATCGGCCTTGCGATTCTGAGAGCCCGGACAGAACTGGAGTTTAAAGTCGAACCTGGAAAAGAAAAGTGCCCATCTGGCCTGACGAGGGTTGAGACATTGTGCGCCCTTCAGGTATAAAAGGTTCTTGTGGTCTGTAAGTATGGTGATTGAATGAGAAGCTCCCTCCAACAGATACCTCCACTCTTCTAGAGCGAGCTTGATGGCTAGCAACTCCTGGTCGCCAATGGCATAGTTGCGCTCAGCTGGGGAGAACTTCCGGGAGAAGAAACTGCAAGGGTGTAAATGGCCATCTTTAGCCCTCTGAGATAACACCGCTCCTACTCCAACGGAGGAGGCATCCACCTCTAAGATGAAAGGAGAGTCGATGTCAGGCTGTTTCAGAACAGGCGCAGAGATGAACCTTTGTTTTAAAAGATGAAATGCTTGCATGGCTTCTTCAGACCACTTGGACGAGTTAGCACCCTTCTTAGTGAAAGCAGTAATAGGCGCCACAATGGTGGAAAAGTCTCGTATAAACTTTCGGTAATAGTTGGCGAACCCTAAGAACCTCTGGACCCCTTTGAGGGTTAAGGGTACCGGCCAATTTTGGATTGCTTGTAGTTTCTCAGGATCCATCTCTAGTCCGGAACCGGACACAATGTACCCTAGAAACGGAATGGACTTGACTTCAAAGACGCATTTTTCTAATTTGCAATAGAGATGATTGACACGGAGACGGGACAGAACCTCTTTAACCCAAAAACGATGTTCCTCTAAATCGTTGGCAAAAATGAGGATATCGTCTAGATAGACCACGACATGACGGTATAGAATGTCTCTGAAGATCTCATTGACAAAATGCTGGAAGACAGCTGGAGCATTGCTCAATCCGAAGGGCATGACGAGGTACTCATAATGTCCGTCACGGGTGTTAAAGGCGGTCTTCCACTCGTCACCCTCACGGATCCGGATGAGATTGTATGCACCTCGCAAGTCCAGCTTTGTAAAGATGGTAGCTCCGCTAACTCTGTCAAAGAGCTCAGTAATCAGGGGTAAAGGATAACGGTTCTTGATGGTAATGTCATTCAAACCTCTGTAGTCGATGCACGGCCGCAGACCACCATCTTTCTTTTTTACAAAAAAGAAGCCTGCGCCGGCTGGAGAAGAAGAAGGTCGAATGAACCCCTTTGCTAGGTTCTCTTTAATATATTCCTCCATAGAATGCGTCTCAGGCAGAGACAACGGATAAGTTCGGCCTCGAGGTGGAACCTTCCCTGGAACGAGATCAATCGGACAGTCCCATTCTCTATGAGGAGGAAGGATATCAGCAGAAGCTTTACTGAACACATCCGTGAAATCTTGATATGGAGGAGGTGGAACATCAGACGACCTGGGGGAGGAAGAACAGACAGGCAATACTTTAAACAAACATGTCTCAGCACAGGAGGAACCCCATGCCAGGATTTGCGTAGTCGTCCAATCAATTGTAGGATTGTGAAGACGGAGCCATGGAAGGCCCAGGACCACAGGATGTGTGGCTCTTGGAATCACTAAAAAAGAAATAAGTTCGGAATGAAGAACTCCCACTCTCAGACGAACTGGTAGAGTCCTTAAAGAAATAACTGCATCAAAAATTTTGCTGCCATCCACGGCAGTTAAAGAAATGGACGAAGGAAGTCTCTCGGTGGGTAGGGACCACCGTTTAACATAGGCTTCGGTAATAAAGTTCCCAGCTGCTCCGGAATCAAGGAGGGCAATGACGTTCCGATAACGTTGAGCAACTTGAAGCGAGACTGGGAGATTACAATCTTGAGGAGATGGAGAGGAGATCATTACTCCTAGCCGGCCCTCTCCTTGGCGAGCTAGGATTTGGAGTTTCCCGGACGTTTGGGACAGGCATTAATGGTGTGAGACGGAGCTGCACAATAGAGACAGAGAAACTCGGAGAGACGTCTTCGGCGCTCAGCAGGAGTTAAACGGGAACGGCCAAGTTGCATGGGCTCATCTTTAGATGGTGACAGTTGACGAGGAGGAGGAGCAGAAGATTTTGGAGCAGATGATCTTCCACGCTCAGTTGCTCTCTCTCTGAAACGTAAATCAACTTTCGTGCAGAGTGAGATTAGCTCATCTAACTTAGAAGGTAAGTCTCTGGTAGCTAACTCATCTTTAATACGCTCAGATAAGCCATGCCAGAATGCAGCATACAGGGCCTCGTCGTTCCATGCCAGTTCAGATGCCAGGATCTGGAACTGTATCAGATATTGTCCTACAGTACGTGACCCCTGGCGTAAACGGAGAATCTCGGATGAAGCTGAGGTTACCCGGCCTGGCTCGTCGAAGATGCGCCTGAATGTTGACACGAAGGCAGTGTAGGAAGATAGCAGGGTGTCGGACCTCTCCCATAACGGTGATGCCCAATCAAGGGCTGAGCCACTGAGAAGAGAAATAATGTAGGCAATTTTTGTACGGTCACTGGGAAAATTGCCAGGTTGTAGCTCAAACTGAATCTCACACTGGTTGAGAAATCCCCTGCAGAATCTTGGAGATCCGTCAAATTTTGCTGGCGTTGGAAGTAGAGATGAGCGGGTTCGGTTTCTCTGAATCCGAACCCGCCAGAACTTCATGTTTTTTTTCACGGGTCCGAGCGACTCGGATCTTCCCGCCTTGCTCGGTTAACCCGAGCGCGCCCGAACGTCATCATGACGCTGTCGGATTCTCGCGAGACTCGGATTCTATATAAGGAGCCGCGCGTCGCCGCCATTTTCACACGTGCTTTGAGATTGATAGGGAGAGGACGTGGCTGGCGTCCTCTCCGTTTAGAATTAGAATAGATTAGAGAGACACTTGATTTACTAATTTTGGGGAGCATTAGGAGTACTCAGTAGTGTACAGTGCAGAGTTTTGCTGATAGTGACCAGTGACCACCACTTTTATTTATAATCCGTTCTCTGCCTGAAAAAAGCGATACACAGCACACAGTGACTCAGTCACATACCATATCTGTGTGCACTGCTCAGGCTCAGGCCAGTGTGCTGCATCATCTATTATCTATATATAATATTATATATATCTGTCTGACTGCTCAGCTCACACAGCTTATAATTGTGGGGGAGACTGGGGAGCACTACTGCAGTGCCAGTTATAGGTTATAGCAGGAGCCAGGAGTACATAATATAATCCGTTCTCTGCCTGAAAAAAGCGATACACAGCACACAGTGACTCAGTCACATACCATATCTGTGTGCACTGCTCAGGCTCAGGCCAGTGTGCTGCATCATCTATTATCTATATATAATATTATATATATCTGTCTGACTGCTCAGCTCACACAGCTTATAATTGTGGGGGAGACTGGGGAGCACTACTGCAGTGCCAGTTATAGGTTATAGCAGGAGCCAGGAGTACATAATATATTATATAGTGAGTGACCACCAGACACACAGTGCAGTTTATTTAATATATCCGTTCTCTGCCTGAAAAAAGCGATACACACAGTGACTCAGTCAGTCACATACCATATCTGTGTGCACTGCTCAGGCTCAGGCCAGTGTGCTGCATCATCTATATATATTATATATCTGTCTGACTGCTCAGCTCACACAGCTTATAATTGTGGGGGAGACTGGGGAGCACTACTGCAGTGCCAGTTATAGGTTATAGCAGGAGCCAGGAGTACATAATATTATATTAAAATTAAACAGTGCACACTTTTGCTGCAGGAGTGCCACTGCCAGTGTGACTAGTGACCAGTGACCTGACCACCAGTATATAATATTAGTAGTATACTATCTCTTTATCAACCAGTCTATATTAGCAGCAGACACAGTACAGTGCGGTAGTTCACGGCTGTGGCTACCTCTGTGTCGGCACTCGGCAGCCCGTCCATAATTGTATATACCAGTGACCTAACCGTGGTTTTTTTTTCTTTCTTTATACATACATACTAGTTACAAGTATACTATCTCTTTATCAACCAGTCTATATATTAGCAGCAGACACAGTACAGTGCGGTAGTTCACGGCTGTGGCTACCTCTGTGTCGGCACTCGGCAGCCCGTCCATAATTGTATATACCACCTAACCGTGGTTTTTTTTTCTTTCTTTATACATACATACTAGTTACGAGTATACTATCTCTTTATCAACCAGTCTATATATTAGCAGCAGACACAGTACAGTGCGGTAGTTCACGGCTGTGGCTACCTCTGTGTCGGCACTCGGCAGCCCGTCCATAATTGTATATACCACCTAACCGTGGTTTTTTTTTCTTTCTTTATACATACATACTAGTTACGAGTATACTATCTCTTTATCAACCAGTCTATATATTAGCAGCAGACACAGTACAGTGCGGTAGTTCACGGCTGTGGCTACCTCTGTGTCGGCACTCGGCAGCCCGTCCATAATTGTATATACCACCTAACCGTGGTTTTTTTTTCTTTCTTTATACATACATACTAGTTACGAGTATACTATCTCTTTATCAACCAGTCTATATATTAGCAGCAGACACAGTACAGTAGTTCACGGCTGTGGCTACCTCTGTGTCGGCACTCGGCAGCCCGTCCATAATTGTATACTAGTATCCAATCCATCCATCTCCATTGTTTACCTGAGGTGCCTTTTAGTTGTGCCTATTAAAATATGGAGAACAAAAATGTTGAGGTTCCAAAATTAGGGAAAGATCAAGATCCACTTCCACCTCGTGCTGAAGCTGCTGCCACTAGTCATGGCCGAGACGATGAAATGCCAGCAACGTCGTCTGCCAAGGCCGATGCCCAATGGCATAGTACAGAGCATGTCAAAACCAAAACACCAAATATCAGTAAAAAAAGGACTCCAAAACCTAAAATAAAATTGTCGGAGGAGAAGCGTAAACTTGCCAATATGCCATTTACCACACGGAGTGGCAAGGAACGGCTGAGGCCCTGGCCTATGTTCATGGCTAGTGGTTCAGCTTCACATGAGGATGGAAGCACTCAGCCTCTCGCTAGAAAACTGAAAAGACTCAAGCTGGCAAAAGCACCGCAAAGAACTGTGCGTTCTTTGAAATCCCAAATCCACAAGGAGAGTCCAATTGTGTCGGTTGCGATGCCTGACCTTCCCAACACTGGACGTGAAGAGCATGCGCCTTCCACCATTTGCACGCCCCCTGCAAGTGCTGGAAGGAGCACCCGCAGTCCAGTTCCTGATAGTCAGATTGAAGATGTCA
Organism: Pseudophryne corroboree; assembly: GCF_028390025.1. Taxonomy (NCBI): domain Eukaryota; kingdom Metazoa; phylum Chordata; class Amphibia; order Anura; family Myobatrachidae; genus Pseudophryne; species Pseudophryne corroboree. The sequence continues at coordinate 183,546,298 of NC_086444.1, read as the reverse complement.
GTGTTGAAGTACACCAGGATGAGGAGGATATGGGTGTTGCTGGCGCTGGGGAGGAAATTGACCAGGAGGATTCTGATGGTGAGGTGGTTTGTTTAAGTCAGGCACCCGGGGAGACACCTGTTGTCCGTGGGAGGAATATGGCCGTTGACATGCCAGGTGAAAATACCAAAAAAATCAGCTCTTCGGTGTGGAGGTATTTCACCAGAAATGCGGACAACAGGTGTCAAGCTGTGTGTTCCCTTTGTCAAGCTGTAATAAGTAGGGGTAAGGACGTTAACCACCTCGGAACATCCTCCCTTATACGTCACCTGCAGCGCATTCATAATAAGTCAGTGACAAGTTCAAAAACTTTGGGTGACAGCGGAAGCAGTCCACTGACCAGTAAATCCCTTCCTCTTGTAACCAAGCTCACGCAAACCACCCCACCAACTCCCTCAGTGTCAATTTCCTCCTTCCCCAGGAATGCCAATAGTCCTGCAGGCCATGTCACTGGCAATTCTGACGAGTCCTCTCCTGCCTGGGATTCCTCCGATGCATCCTTGCGTGTAACGCCTACTGCTGCTGGCGCTGCTGTTGTTGCCGCTGGGAGTCGATGGTCATCCCAGAGGGGAAGTCGTAAGCCCACTTGTACTACTTCCAGTAAGCAATTGACTGTTCAACAGTCCTTTGCGAGGAAGATGAAATATCACAGCAGTCATCCTACTGCAAAGCGGATAACTGAGTCCTTGACAACTATGTTGGTGTTAGACGTGCGTCCGGTATCCGCCGTTAGTTCACAGGGAACTAGACAATTTATTGAGGCAGTGTGCCCCCGTTACCAAATACCATCTAGGTTCCACTTCTCTAGGCAGGCGATACCGAGAATGTACACGGACGTCAGAAAAAGACTCACCAGTGTCCTAAAAAATGCAGTTGTACCCAATGTCCACTTAACCACGGACATGTGGACAAGTGGAGCAGGGCAGGGTCAGGACTATATGACTGTGACAGCCCACTGGGTAGATGTATGGACTCCCGCCGCAAGAACAGCAGCGGCGGCACCAGTAGCAGCATCTCGCAAACGCCAACTCTTTCCTAGGCAGGCTACGCTTTGTATCACCGCTTTCCAGAATACGCACACAGCTGAAAACCTCTTACGGCAACTGAGGAAGATCATCGCGGAATGGCTTACCCCAATTGGACTCTCCTGTGGATTTGTGGCATCGGACAACGCCAGCAATATTGTGTGTGCATTAAATATGGGCAAATTCCAGCACGTCCCATGTTTTGCACATACCTTGAATTTGGTGGTGCAGAATTTTTTAAAAAACGACAGGGGCGTGCAAGAGATGCTGTCGGTGGCCAGAAAAATTGCGGGACACTTTCGGCGTACAGGCACCACGTACAGAAGACTGGAGCACCACCAAAAACTACTGAACCTGCCCTGCCATCATCTGAAGCAAGAAGTGGTAACGAGCTGGAATTCAACCCTCTATATGCTTCAGAGGTTGGAGGAGCAGCAAAAGGCCATTCAAGCCTATACAATTGAGCACGATATAGTAGGTGGAATGCACCTGTCTCAAGTGCAGTGGAGAATGATTTCAACGTTGTGCAAGGTTCTGATGCCCTTTGAACTTGCCACACGTGAAGTCAGTTCAGACACTGCCAGCCTGAGTCAGGTCATTCCCCTCATCAGGCTTTTGCAGAAGAAGCTGGAGGCATTGAAGAAGGAGCTAAAAGGGAGCGATTCCGCTAGGCATGTGGGACTTGTGGATGCAGCCCTTAATTCGCTTAACAAGGATTCACGGGTGGTCAATCTGTTGAAATCAGAGCACTACATTTTGGCCACCGTGCTCGATCCTAGATTTAAAGCCTACCTTGGATCTCTCTTTCCGGCAGACACAGGTCTGCTGGGGTTGAAAGACCTGCTGGTGACAAAATTGTCAAGTCAAGCGGAACGCGACCTGTCAACATCTCCTCCTTCACATTCTCCCGCAACTGGGGGTGCGAGGAAAAGGCTCAGAATTCCGAGCCCACCCGCTGGCGGTGATGCAGGGCAGTCTGGAGCGACTGCTGATGCTGACATCTGGTCCGGACTGAAGGACCTGACAACGATTACGGACATGTCGTCTACTGTCACTGCATATGATTCTCTCAACATTGATAGAATGGTGGAGGATTATATGAGTGACCGCATCCAAGTAGGCACGTCACACAGTCCGTACTTATACTGGCAGGAAAAAGAGGCAATTTGGAGGCCCTTGCACAAACTGGCTTTATTCTACCTAAGTTGCCCTCCCACAAGTGTGTACTCCGAAAGAGTGTTTAGTGCCGCCGCTCACCTTGTCAGCAATCGGCGTACGAGGTTACATCCAGAAAATGTGGAGAAGATGATGTTCATTAAAATGAATTATAATCAATTCCTCCGCGGAGACATTGACCAGCAGCAATTGCCTCCACAAAGTACACAGGGAGCTGAGATGGTGGATTCCAGTGGGGACGAATTGATAATCTGTGAGGAGGGGGATGTACACGGTGATATATCGGAGGGTGAAGATGAGGTGGACATCTTGCCTCTGTAGAGCCAGTTTGTGCAAGGAGAGATTAATTGCTTCTTTTTTGGGGGGGGTCCAAACCAACCCGTCATATCAGTCACAGTCGTGTGGCAGACCCTGTCACTGAAATGATGGGTTGGTTAAAGTGTGCATGTCCTGTTTTGTTTATACAACATAAGGGTGGGTGGGAGGGCCCAAGGACAATTCCATCTTGCACCTCTTTTTTCTTTTCTTTTTCTTTGCATCATGTGCTGATTGGGGAGGGTTTTTTGGAAGGGACATCCTGCGTGACACTGCAGTGCCACTCCTAGATGGGCCCGGTGTTTGTGTCGGCCACTAGGGTCGCTAATCTTACTCACACAGTCAGCTACCTCATTGCGCCTCTTTTTTTCTTTGCGTCATGTGCTGTTTGGGGAGGGTTTTTTGGAAGGGACATCCTGCGTGACACTGCAGTGCCACTCCTAGATGGGCCCGGTGTTTGTGTCGGCCACTAGGGTCGCTAATCTTACTCACACAGTCAGCTACCTCATTGCGCCTCTTTTTTTCTTTGCGTCATGTGCTGTTTGGGGAGGGTTTTTTGGAAGGGACATCCTGCGTGACACTGCAGTGCCACTCCTAGATGGGCCCGGTGTTTGTGTCGGCCACTAGGGTCGCTAATCTTACTCACACAGTCAGCTACCTCATTGCGCCTCTTTTTTTCTTTGCGTCATGTGCTGTTTGGGGAGGGTTTTTTGGAAGGGACATCCTGCGTGACACTGCAGTGCCACTCCTAGATATGCCCGGTGTTTGTGTCGGCCACTAGGGTCGCTAATCTTACTCACACAGCTACCTCATTGCGCCTCTTTTTTTCTTTGCGTCATGTGCTGTTTGGGGAGGGTTTTTTGGAAGGGCCATCCTGCGTGACACTGCAGTGCCACTCCTAGATGGGCCCGGTGTTTGTGTCGGCCACTAGGGTCGCTAATCTTACTCACACAGTCAGCTACCTCATTGCGCCTCTTTTTTTCTTTGCGTCATGTGCTGTTTGGGGAGGGTTTTTTGGAAGGGACATCCTGCGTGACACTGCAGTGCCACTCCTAGATGGGCCCGGTGTTTGTGTCGGCCACTAGGGTCGCTAATCTTACTCACACAGTCAGCTACCTCATTGCGCCTCTTTTTTTCTTTGCGTCATGTGCTGTTTGGGGAGGGTTTTTTGGAAGGGACATCCTGCGTGACACTGCAGTGCCACTCCTAGATGGGCCCGGTGTTTGTGTCGGCCACTAGGGTCGCTAATCTTACTCACACAGTCAGCTACCTCATTGCGCCTCTTTTTTTCTTTGCGTCATGTGCTGTTTGGGGAGGGTTTTTTGGAAGGGACATCCTGCGTGACACTGCAGTGCCACTCCTAGATGTGCCCGGTGTTTGTGTCGGCCACTAGGGTCGCTAATCTTACTCACACAGCTACCTCATTGCGCCTCTTTTTTTCTTTGCGTCGTGTGCTGTTTGGGGAGGGTTTTTTGGAAGGGCCATCCTGCGTGACACTGCAGTGCCACTCCTAGATGGGCCCGGTGTTTGTGTCGGCCACTAGGGTCGCTAATCTTACTCACACAGCTACCTCATTGCGCCTCTTTTTTTCTTTGCGTCATGTGCTGTTTGGGGAGGGTTTTTTGGAAGGGACATCCTGCGTGACACTGCAGTGCCACTCCTAGATGGGCCCGGTGTTTGTGTCGGCCACTAGGGTCGCTAATCTTACTCACACAGTCAGCTACCTCATTGCGCCTCTTTTTTTCTTTGCGTCATGTGCTGTTTGGGGAGGGTTTTTTGGAAGGGCCATCCTGCGTGACACTGCAGTGCCACTCCTAGATGGGCCCGGTGTTTGTGTCGGCCACTAGGGTCGCTAATCTTACTCACACAGCTACCTCATTGCGCCTCTTTTTTTCTTTGCGTCATGTGCTGTTTGGGGAGGGTTTTTTGGAAGGGCCATCCTGCGTGACACTGCAGTGCCACTCCTAGATGGGCCCAGTGTTTGTGTCGGCCACTAGGGTCGCTAATCTTACTCACACAGCTACCTCATTGCGCCTCTTTTTTTCTTTGCGTCATGTGCTGTTTGGGGAGGGTTTTTTGGAAGGGACATCCTGCGTGACACTGCAGTGCCACTCCTAGATGGGCCCGGTGTTTGTGTCGGCCACTAGGGTCGCTTATCTTACTCACACAGCGACCTCGGTGCAAATTTTAGGACTAAAAATAATATTGTGAGGTGTGAGGTATTCAGAATAGACTGAAAATGAGTGTAAATTATGGTTTTTGAGGTTAATAATACTTTGGGATCAAAATGACCCCCAAATTCTATGATTTAAGCTGTTTTTTAGTGTTTTTTAAAAAAAACACCCGAATACAAAACACACCCGAATCCGACAAAAAAAATTCGGTGAGGTTTTGCCAAAACGCGTTCGAACCCAAAACACGGCCGCGGAACCGAACCCAAAACCAAAACACAAAACCCGAAAAATTTCAGGCGCTCATCTCTAGTTGGAAGATGAAGACGTGGAGCAGAAATGGGTAAGGTGGGTGGGGTTATAGCTGGAGTCACTGTGGTTGACGCACCAGACGCGCCTGATCCACGGAGAGTTGTCTGAATCCCATCCAGCCGAGTAGAGAGATCCTGGAGACAGCGGATGATGTGGCCCTGTGCAGCCTCCTGATGTTCTAGTCGGGCTGCCAGTTCTTGCATCGGCCTGGCCGCTTGATCCTGGTCTCCGGCTGGATTCATTAGGTCAGTGCTTACTGTCACAACTGAGGGCCTGAGCTGACGGGAGGCAGCCTCAGTTGTAGGGGCTGAGATGTACCGGAACCTGGGAGGTTGTATCAGACCCCTGGACATGTAAGTAACATGAATAATAACTGCCCGAAGGCGTGACCACGACAACTTGGATAAAAGTCAATGATGTTTATTATGACAACTCCGCAACACAGCAGCAGTAAAAGAAAACGTAAAAGTCAGCAAAGAATAAATACAGTTCCTGGGTACTACAGGATGGCAGGAGCCACAGGGCACTGGTAGTGTGAGATAGTGCTTATGATCTTCTAGATGGAAAGTCCTTACCAGGCCCGACTGTAGCAATGGAGATAACCCAGGATTGTGCCAGCTGGTGTTCCAGGAAAAGCTGGGTTGCTGAAGATAAAACAGCTGCTGTGGATACTGGCTGGAACCAGACTGTTGTTAGCACGGAGTGGATACTGGCTGGAACCAGTTAAATAATAAATGAACTTGGGAGCGATGAAATATGAACTGAAATGTAGAACTTGAGAGCGGAGAAATAATAATACCGGTGGAGAGTGGTAAAGTGTAGAAAGGACACCGGCCCTTTAAGGGAAGCTGTACTCTGCTGGAAGCTGAGCTGGAAGCAGGTAATGTTGTAGCTGGAAACAGATGAATCCACAATGGATTGGAGAGTCAGGCTACACCGCAGGTGGAATGCTGGTGCGGGTCTCTATGGTGGAAGTCTTGAGACAGGAGCTGGAACCTGGAAGACAATCACAGGAGAGAGACAAACAGGAACTAGGTTTGACAACCAAAGCACTGACGCCTTCCTTGCTCAGGCACAGTGTATTTATACCTGCAGCAAGGAAGGGATTGGCTAGGCAATTATGCAGATTATCAATACTGAGAACAGATTGGTGGAAATGATCAGCTGACAGAATCCAAGATGGCTGCGCCCATGCAGACACTTGGAGGGAAGTTTGGTTTGTAATCCATGTGGTAATGAAAACAGTAATGGCGGCGCCGGCCACCGGAGACAGGAGGCGCCAGGCTGACAGATGCACATCCAACCACGCGGACACAGCGGAGGCCGCGGCTGACGTAATCGCCACTCAGACACTCTGCATGCAGAAGTTCAGGGACGGCGGCGGAGGCCGCGGGAGACGCCATGCCAGGTGTAATATGGCGTTTACTGTGACAGCGTCCCAGAGTGACAGGAGAGGATACAGGAATGTACACATCAGGATAACAGATGGAATCCGGTCCTGGAGCGCTGAGCCAGCCTTAGGAGGCATCTGATGGGTAAGAAATGGCGTCCAGATACCCGGATCTTGACAACAGAGCAGTGTAACTGTGACACATGTGTCCTGACAAGCAGCATAGAAGCCTTTAGAAAATAAGAAAAGTGTATATGTTATTGTATATATCAGTACAGAGCGGTGTAACTGTGACCCATGTGTCCTGACAAGCAGTATAGAAGCTATAGAAAAGTATATATATTATTGTATATATCAGTACAGAGCGGTGTAACTGTGACCCATGTGTCCTGACAAGCAGTATAGAAGCTATAGAAACGTATATATATTATTGTACATATCAGTACAGAGCAGTGTAACTGTGACACATGTGTCCTGACAAGCAGTATAGAAGCTATAGAAAATAAGAAAAGTATATATATTATTGTATATATCAGTACAGAGCGGTGTAACTGTGACCCATGTGTCCTGACAAGCAGTATAGAAGCTATGGAAAAGTATATATATTACTGTATATCAGTACAGAGCGGTCTAACTGTGACACATGTGTCCTGACAAGCAGTATAGAAGCTATAGAAAAGTATATATATTATTGTATATATCAGTACAGAGCAGTGTAACTGTGACACATGTGTCCTGACAAGCAGTATAAAAGCTATAGAAAAGTATATATAATATTATTGTATATATCAGTACACAGCAGTGTAACTGTGACACATGTGTCCTGACAAGCAGTATAGAAGCTATAGAAAATAAGAAAAGTATATATATTACAGGTTGAGTATCCCATATCCAAATATTCTGAAATACGGAATATTCCAAAATACGGACTTTTTTGAGTGAGAGTGAGATAGTGAAACCTTTGTTTTTTGATGACTCAATGTACACAAACTTTGTTTAATACACACAGTTATTAAAAATATTGTATTAAATGACCTTCTGGCTGTGTGTATAAGGTGTATATGAAACATAAATGAATTGTGTGAATGTACACACACTTTGTTTAATGTACAAAGTTCTAAAAAATATTGGCTAAAATGACCTTCAGGCTGTGTGTATAAGGTGTATATGTAACATAAATGCATTCTGTGCTTAGACTTAGGTCCCATCGCCATGATATCTCATTATGGTATGCAATTATTCCAAAATACGGAAAAATCCGATATCCAAAATACTTCTGGTCCCAAGCATTTTGGATAAGGGATACTTAACCTGTATTGTATATATCAGTACAGAGCGGTGTAATTGTGACCCATGTGTCCTGACAAGCAGTATAGAAGCGATAGAAAAGTATATATATTATTGTATATATCAGTACAGAGCGGTGTAACTGTGACCCATGTGTGTCCTGACAAGCAGTATAGAAGCTTTAGAACAGTATTTAAAATTACTGTATATATCAGTACAGAGCAGTGTAACTGTGACCATGTGTCCTGACAAGCAGTACAGAGGCTATAGAAAAGTTTATATATTACTGTATATATCAGTACAGAGCGGTGTATCTGTGACCATGTGTCCTGACAAGCAGTATAGAAGCTATAGAAAAGTATATATATATTACTGTATATCAGTACAGAGCGGTGTAACTGTGACACATGTGTCCTGACAAGCAGTATAGAAGCTATAGAAAAGTATATATATTATTGTATATATCAGTACAGAGTGGTTAAACTGTGACCATGTGTCCTGACAAGCAGTATAGAAGCTATAGAAAAGTATATATTATATACTGGTGGTCCCCAGTCCCCACAATGCAGCACACTGATCAGATATTTGCAGCACACTGAGCACAGATATGGAGCGTCTTCAGGCAGAGAACGAATATATTTTCAGCACACTGAGCACAGATTATTTGCAGCACACTGAGCACAGATATTTTCAGCACACTGAGCACAGATTACGGAGCTTTTCAGGGAGAGAACGCAGCCACGTCCTCTCCGTTCAATCTCCAAAGCACGAGTGAAAATGGCGGCGACGCGCGGCTCCTTATACAGAATACGAATCTCGCGAGAATCCGACAGCGGAATGATGACGTTCGGGCGCGTTCTGGTTAACCGAGCAAGGCGGGAAGATCCAAGGCTGCCTTGGAACCATGTAAAATAGGTGAAGTTCGGGGGGGTTCGGATCTCGGAGAACCGAACCCGCTCATCTCTAGTCTAGATGAGAGTTGACATAACCAGAAACAGGATTTATTGTAATACAGTAGATCACAGTTAATGACAGCATAGACAGTGTCTAACAGGCAATACAGTCTGTATTCCCCAGCAGTGCGAAGCAGCCGCACATGAACAGAAGGCCATAGTGAGTAATGACAGACCCAGATGAGACGGGAAGCATGACCAAGTCCTGGGGGCATGACTATGCCCACCCTCCAAAAACCCCCGAAATGTTATGCGCACATAGGAAGGATGCATTCTTCCCCCTACACAGCTGACTGAGGCCCTTGCTGTGCCCCTTAAATAAACCCAGGTCATGTAACTAAACCCACCCCCTCCCACCCTATCTTGCCACTTCTACATCTTGCCTGACAAAACGGGAGACAACTGATAAAAGACATCAACTGTGCGACTCTCTGTAGGGAGCATAGCGTGGATCAGAGCCCAATGTTCAAGAGTCTATAATTGGAATAATGTCAGAGTAGAGCTACAACAAAGCCAAATCTATTTGCTAACTCATAGAATGCAACTAGAGACAGAACTCAATGGGACCAAATAATAGAACTTCCCCAGACACATAAAATAATAATAATAATAATAATAATAATAATAATTTTATTTATATAGAGCTCTTTCTCCAATAGGACTCAAGGCGCTTAACAGATACATAGCATAATATAGTACAGAAAATAATGAAGTACATTTTCATAAAATACAGAAGCATGAAGATACTGAAATGGACATCATGGAAATGCTTGAGTAAACAGAACAGTCTTGAGTCTACTTTTGAAGGATTCTATAGTTGGGGCCTCTCGCAATGTGCGGGGAAGTGAGTTCCATAGAGTCGGAGCCGCATGACTAAAAGCTCGACCCCCAGATGAATTACGGTAGATTCTAGGTACTGCTAAAAGTCCTTCATCTACAGATCGCAGTAATCGAGTGGGGCAGTATGGGGTCAGAAGCTGTTTCAGGTACCTTGGGCCTTGGTCATGTAATGCTTTGAAACTCAGTAAGCCAATCTTGAAGATGATTCGCCATCTTACAGGCAGCCAGTGAAGGGAGTAGAGGATGGGTGTTATGTGGCTAGAACGGGGCTGGTTGGTTAACAGCCTGGCAGCTGTGTTTTGCACCAGCTGTAAGCGGTGCAATTCTTTTGCTGGTAGACCAAGGTAGAGGGCATTACAGTAGTCTAAACGAGATGATACAAATGCATGTATGACTTTTGGCATATCATCTGATGGAATTAAGTGCTTGATTCTGGCTATGTTCCTCAGGTGAAAGAATGAGGATTTGATTGTGGCTGATATCTGATGTTTAAGTGTCAAGCCACCATCCAGGACAATGCCAAGATTCCGCACACGATCACTGGTCTGTAATTCTGAATCCCCGAGTGTAAGTCCAGTTGGTTGGCTATGCTGCAGTCTTGTCCTTTGATGTTGCGGTCGTATCATAAGGACCTCTGTTTTATCCGGGTTCAGTCGCAGCCAACTGGCGCTCACTCCTGTAGTTCAGCTAGACAGCCATTTAGGGTTGCTATTGGGTTATCAGTGCCCGGAGCAAAGGACAAGTACAGTTGTGTATCATCTGCATAGCAGTGGTATACCAGGCCATGGCGCCTGATTATTTCGCCCAGTGGGAGCATGTATACTGCAAAAAGCATGGGAGATAGTATAGAACTTTGTGGGAACCCACATGGAAATGGCACTGGTGGTGATAAATATAATCCAGATGATACTCTCTGTGACCTGCCTGTGAGAAATGATTTGAACCAGCTTAGGACTGTGCCATCCAGACCACAGAAATGTATCAGTCACTCAATCAGAAGCCCATGGTCCACGGTATCAAATGCTGCCGAGAGATCCAGAAGGATTAATATTGAACAGTCACCTCTGTCTTTTGCCATCAGAAGATCATTTAACACACACACCAGGGCTGTTTCAGTGCTATATCTTCTCCTGAATCCTGATTGGAATGGATCATAAATATCATGGGTTGTCAGGCGGGTTTCCAGTTGATTTGCAACCAATAACCTTTCCTAGGAAAGGAAGGTTTGATACCGGTCTGTAGTTGGTCATGCAGTCGGGATCTAAATTAGGTTTTTTAAGAAGCGGTCTAACAATTGCTTCCTTTAGGGGTCCAGGAAAAATGCCTGTCTGCAAAGAGCATTGAACAATTTTTGTAAAGACAGGACCAATTATATCCATACAAATATATCTTCCACCTGCCTACAATTGCTCCAAACAATCTGTGGGTAAGGGTGTGTGTGTGTGTGTGTGTGTGTGTGTGTGTGTGTGTGTGTGTGTGTGTGTGTGTGTGTGTGTGTGTGTGTGTGTGTGTGTAAATGTACAGTCTATCTGGGGTAACGTGTGCCCTATGGATCATTTTAGGATAGTTCTCATTGTGTATTATGCATTTAGGCATTAAACACCAAATTCAAAGGATTTCCCCCAGTCCCTGTCAGAGGGATTCCTACTAATATCTCTCTCCAAGTTCAACTGAATTAGGAGACTTCCTTTTTTTTTTTTTTTGTTATGATTATTTCATACCACCAGGCAGCCATTTTGGGCGAGCTACATAGCTAACCCTGGGTGAAATGGCAATGCTTAGAAGATATGACACAAAATGGGAAAGTTCCAGTGTATTAGCAGTTAAGAGCAGAGTCATTACATGGCTGACAGATCCATGTATATTTCATTCCACCTATGGACATATCAGGTGAGGCAGCCATCTTGGGTGCAATACAAAGGTTACAGTGTGTGAGATAAGCTATACAATGAACAAACAACGGATTACTGAACATGTGTGGTGTGATATGCATTGCATGAATAGATCCCTCTGTTGCTTATAAAGCTCATGAACCATCCCCGGCAGCCATCTTGGGAACACTGCATAGGTTAGATCTGGCAGGATGTGCAATTCATAGAAGTATAACATCCAGATGGAGAAAATAAAAGGCTGAATACAGGCATAAAAGGGCAGGTCATAAGACAATGGTGACATCAGTATAACATCTATGGAAAAGTTATGCTAAAATTAAAAGGAAAAGACAAGTAATAATATAGCAAATTGCAACAAACCTCGCAATTTGGAGACTGAAACGCAGGGTCCATTTGAGGAGTCATCATGCTTCATTGTCGTACAGCCCTGTTCAAGGGGTTCCAGCAGCTTGCACAGGGAGATCAGCCTGAAGTGAATCAGGAGGGCTGTGGGCAGTAGTGGGTATCCAGGAGTAGGCACAATCCGGAGGCATAAGGGGCATAGTGGAAATGGGGTGCCATGCAGCAGGCCGCAGACAGTGGTGGATATCCAAGATGGTGCTGGCCACTCCAGCAGCCCTGGCTGAACAGAGAGGCACAGCAGGCAGCTCATCGTGGAGCTCCATGCTGGGTCAGTTAGCTAATGCAGTGGGACTGGTGCAGAGAGGCTGACCCGCACAGGCAGGGTCCGTTTACCGGAGTGTGGCCACAGAGGGTACTTTCCAGCTAAGCCCTCCACCAGCCGGTGACCATCACAAGCAGCAGGATGGCAGGTGGCACCGCAGCCAGGAAGGCATCCGCAGCATCAGCAGGTAACCGGTGGGTGACAGGTGGCCATCCAGGCACTATCAGACTATCCTGGGGGCCCAATCCATGGGAATGTCACCCCCTTGAGCTAATAGCTCAGTATATATGACCACTCAGTTTGCTGACTGGAAGAAATTCATACATCTTTTACGTTTTGATGAGGGCAACTCTAAGAAGGATAAGGAATAGTTACTAAAGATGAGACACAATGCTTTTATCATACCAGAAATCTAAATGTAAATAAGCGTATTATAGTGGATATGTTGAGTAGGGAGCATATCAAACATAGCAGCATTTATGCCAAGCATCCTTTATATATGCAAGCGTTTATGCTGGTGCCCCATGACACTGTGGTGAAAACATATGCACTTTCCAGTGTTAGTAGTGAATATTTTACTATGCTAGTAGCCCACTCTGCAGACCTAGAGGCTCCCCTGCTCTCAGTGACACTTTTTTATTTATTAATGTTCTGGACTGGTATGAGCAAGGTTTTTTTTTTCTACAAACTTTATTAATTGGCGGACAGATTTAATAATCACAATACATAAAAGAGTGACAACACAGTGATATATCAGTAAGCTGACTCAAACAGAAAATGTGGATATAAAAGGGGAGATGGGGGCAGTGGGTACATGAAGAAAGAAGAGAGGAATAAAGAAAGGGGAAGGTGTGATGGCAAAAGGGCTAAAGTAGAGTCATTTAATCATAAACATAAAAACAGTGTATGAGTGTGGAACAAGATTATAAAAAGGTATAGAAGAGTTTGAGTATGCTAGTCATATACTCCATAGAATGGGGGTGCCAAATTCTGCTAATGAATAACTACATCATCGTTGTGTTTGGCTGTTTCCACTTAGATGTCAGCTAACAGGTGGCATCTGAGGTTATATGCCTGATTAAGCTGTGCATATAATGCCAGAAACACAAATGTTTTATGGCAGTTCCACCAAAAGTGAAGGAACGACCCTTGCCAACATTGGTCAGAGGAGCGTGGGTGTATATTGGCAAGTCTTGTTACCTAATAACATCTATACAGTAATTTGGAAGTATTCTCCTTTATCCTAGCACAGATGGAACTGGATGCAGCATTTTCTCTGATTTCTAACCAGTCTTCATTGTGAAGTGTCTCATTCAAGATGGCTTCCCACTCAAGTTCATGAGAATAGCGAGAACTGATATTTATTGTGCTCAGCTCAGAGTATAGGGTGTTAGTTAATCCCTCAGTGGAATCTCGTCTGAGGGGGTAATTCAGAGTTGATCATAGCAGCAAATTTGTTAGCAGTTGGGCAAAACCATGTGCACTGCAGGGAGGGCAGATGTAACATGTGCAGAGAGAGTTAGATTTGGGTGGGGTGTGTTTAAACTGAAATTTAAATTGTAGTGTATAAATAAGTTAGCCAGTATTTACCCTGCACAGAAACAAAATAACCCACCCAAATCTTAAGGGGGGTACACACGGAGAGATCCGTGTTTAAAATCTAAGCAATCTGACTAGATTGCTTAGATTTTAAGCATGGATCTGCCGTGTGTATGCCCCCCAGCGATAGGCACATCGCGCTGGACTGAGCGGGGGAGGAGGGGGGTTAGATGTGTGCTGAGCGGTCTGTGTTAAGATCGCTCAGCACACATCTCTCCCATCAGTTCCCCCCTTAACGCTCTCTGCAAATGTTATATCTGCCACGCCTGCCGTGCACATGGTTTTGCCCAACTGCCAACAAATTTGCTGCTGCGCTGAACTCTGAATTACCCCCTAAGACACAACAATTCCACGGTTGTCAGGGGACTGTGGTTTATAGTATACACGTTTCAATCTCTTCATGAAAATGACTCATTTAAAGAAGCAAAAACAATTTGTATTCAGGATACCAATCTTGGACCGTATTCATGCTGCCAACCAGGGCCCAACTGAGTTTGGATTTAAGCTGGATGTAAACTCAGAGTTGTTATAAAGATGTATAATTGGGGAGGGCTTGTGCAGTATTTCAAACCCCTTTCCAAACAAACTTCTCATTCATGTAGCAAATGTTGGAGCTGCAGCTAATTTGCTATGAAGGGGATGGGGACATAGATGGGGTGCCGCTGAAACAAAGGGAAATTGCTCTTAAAGTAGATAACCTCTCACTTATAAATATGTTCTTATTTCCATTTCCATTTAGATCACTGTGCATCTAATTTTCCCGTTACTCAGTGCTGCGCTGAAAAACGTATATCCATTTCTCATCTAGTATGTTTACTTTGCATGTCTGCTTTCTATTACTCCAGAAGACTTTCATCAGCTATATACAAACTGTACAACAGGATATATGGTTTGATTAGTCTGCAAGTTTAATGTTTCATTGTTATGTGATGATGTGTCCATTAACTAATTAAGCACCATTTTTGCTTGAGAGTTATAATGTTGGGGTTTTTCTGCTTTTTACATATTCTGGCATTTATTAGAATAAAGCGAACACCCAACATGAAGTCTTGCTGCTGCTTTGTGGTCTTCTATGGTATATAATCATACGGTTTATATTATACTGCCATCTTTTTATGATGTTTACGTTAATTGCTGTTATTGTATTTCTAGGTTTCGTTGTAAAGACTCTACATGATAAATAGCGATGAGGACCATACTGTTTGATTGTTGGTTACATTTACATTGGATGGGTGACTTATGTGTCACACTGTTTGTGAGTACATGACTGGCAAATGTTGCATGTTTGTGTAAATAAGCTGCCAATACTGTACAGCTGTGGTTTATCTACATCCAAACTCTGCATGTTGTGTATTTGTATTACTTGTTGGCTGAAACAGCTGGGCAGAAAAGCAATTAAAATAAAATAAAAACATTTAAGCAACGATTACATTCTCATACACTACAATAATCCACCCTATCTGCATAATTGTAATTAACATCATTAATCAGGCTTTGAATGCAGATGATCTGCACTTAGCCAGGTAATAAGGAAAAGGAAAATAGACCAAGTGGACTTTGGTGGTAATCCAGAAAATCTTGGTACATATTCAAAAGCTTTAGCAATTTTATTTTGTATTATTTTACATTGGCGTTATATACAGTAACTTGCCCGGAGCAACTTATGAAAACTCAGTTGTTTATAAACGCCAAGAAATATTTTCTAACACATAATTTAATTCTGATTTCTTCTATAACATAGGTCTGTAGCAAATTTCTTATTAAGTAAAATAATGTACTCTGGAAAGAGTAATTTGCTGAAAAACACAACATAAACTGACCCATTAGGTTCATTTGCCTGTTTTGATTGTGCTAGAGGAAATGAAACGTCAAAATACTTTGTTGTGGTGATTAACCTTTTCCTATGGGAAACCATTAACAGTAAAAGAAGACTCTCCGTATTTCTTAATTGCAGGTTATTGAAAGCTTGAAGAACTGATGATTGCATACCCTCCTTCCATATATATAGGAAGTGTACCCAGGAAAGCATCCCGAGCCAATTACCTGCTCCCTTGTCCGCCTCCCCTGTACCAACACCAAGTTCTACTGAATTTTTTTTAATCTTTTTAATTATAACAGCAACACATAACAAAAAAAAGTTGGAGGTAAAAATCTGTTAAACAGATGTCAAACTATTAAAGTTAAGATATTTGATTCACCATACATTTGATGATTTAGGTGGATTTACTGTACATAGGTGGCAGGTATGTTGAGAGGGGGAAGGGGACAAACAAAGTACCTGGGGGCTAGCTGGGGGCCAGGTCTGCCAAGGATGTACAGCAAAACACTGTTGTGTAAAGAGAACCCTGGTATTCACAATGGGGTGTGACCTTGCGTCCAGACTTATTCTCGTCTTCCCTTAATATATGGGCCTGACAGATCTCATTACGGCCTGGGAATGCGGTAGAGAGTGAGTGTGCTAGGCAGGCTGGTTTGCATGCTAGACACACAATACTTTAGGACAGCTCTAAGGATTACCCAAACATATGCTTAGTTTAACAATAATGCTTTTGGTGTTGTTTAGAGGTCATAGAAAGTGTCCACTTCCAATACCAAATGAGATCGGTAGGTGTTGTATTTGATTAAGCTTTGATACCTGCACATTTTTGGTCAACCCCCTATTCCTGTTGCTGCATGCTTGGAGAAAGACCTGTGCCACTTGTTTGTACATTATTGGCCCACAAAGTAAAGAGTTTCCAGCCAGCACCTGGTAGTGCCCCCTACTGGATCTCCAGTATCTCTTTCACTGGCCAGATTATATAGCTATGAAAACTGGAGATGTAAGATACCAGGAACTGGTAGCAGTAATAGATTTCCTGTCTCCTCCCACTGTTTGCATGTAAGGATAACGTGGAGATGACACTACTATCATGCCACACATTGGGGAACAGTGTCCTGTCTTGCTTACCAGAGTTCCCTATAAATAAGACAGGATTCATCTAAAGGGGATGTCCTTGTTGTATAGTAATGACAAGAAATTCTGTGCAGAGATTGAGGGAAGACTCACTGGAGACACCATGAGAAGAAAGTGGACTGAGCAAGAGGGAAGCTTGGACTTTGTGTAAAGGGTGGGGATGGATGATTCTGATGGTTTTACTCCAAAGCAGGATTCCTCACCATCACTGTAAGGGAAGGAGTAAGAATGGATGCATTCCAATTATCTGGTCATTTCACTGGTAAGTAGCTATAGTATTAGCAAGTCATCATATTTAGCAGCACTTGCATCTTGTTAGTCATGTTAAGGAACCAGTCTCTTTTTCTTTTTAGCAAGCTTGTTTGAGAATTTTGTATCTAACAATTCCTTGCATCCTAGTTTCACTTGCTTTCAGATAGGGCAGCTTCTATGCAGGGTAATTTATCAGCCTGTATGAAAGCCAAGTTGTTTACTCTAAAAGGAAATCTATAGAGTTTGATTGGTAATGCCTATTTAAATTGTTACTTCTAAAAAGGAAAGGTTGGTTTATCCCAGTCCAAGGTCTGCTAATATTTACTCTGAGTGCAAAACAAAGAACAACAAGTGCTAATGAAATAAATATATATGTTAAATACCCACCAATATGACTAAGTTAAGTAGTCAAGACAAAATAAAAATGATATATGTTTAATATCTAAACCACGAATACTGTATATAAGAGAAATTATCCTTTCTAATCAGTAAAAACTTTTCCAGTATGCATACATAAAAACAGCCTTTTATTAAATTCATCTATCTAACGCTGTAATAAAATATGGCCTTCAATGAGTAAGTGATGCGATCACATCTGGCCACTCTCCGGGCTAGTGCGCACACGCAGGGCCAGTTCTGTGCGTGCACGGGCTGGCCAATGCGATTGCATTGCAATGATGCAAAAAGCTCTGCCTAATTGTCAGGCAGAGGCATTCGCGGGGCTCTTGGAGGCGTTGCGACAGGAACGCAGGTGGGTCCCGGCCAGGCTGCACTGGCAGGGGGAATTCCCTTATTCATCAATGCATTTCAATTATGATCGCATCGCTGGTGACCAGTAGCATGCGTTGCCTTGTGCTGGGCGGCCACCAGAATGCTATCGCAAGTAGTTGCAGTTTTTTAATATAGCAGAACTGCAACTAAAGCTGAATCCTCCCCGCCCCTATACTGAATGTGAATGAAGCACCAGTTCAAGTTCAAGAAGATAATAAAATGTGAGCACTGCACTCATCCAAATGTTGAAAAACTCTGTGGAACTACAAGTCCCGTTATAGTGTAGACTCTGTAGATACTTGCATGAGCTCAGTGCAGTTTACACAGGATCCATTGGACATGTTTCAAATCAGCAATCCGGCTGTATGTAGTTAATCACCCCAGTGATGTGGTATTTGCCGTTAGCACTGCGGCACCGCTCTCCACTCCAGATTTGGGTAAGTATACTGCCGCTGCTGTAATGAAACGTGCTCTGGGCTCCAACCTCCAAGGCCGTTATATCTGCTGCATCACACCCCTGCTATTGCTATGACCATGGAGTTATAGAGGAGGGAATCATTTTTAGGGCAGAAGTGTCATTCATGCCATTGGGCAGTAAAAATCCAATATGGCAAACCAGCGTTTTGGCCACTTATTGGTGAACTTTTTCAAAGACAATAAGACTTTGTCACCTTACGGTACGTCAACCTACAGAAACTTCTAGGCGGCATGGTGATTGGGATTTCCATAAACAACCCAGAGAGGCCAGAATGTGAATCATACCCTGGAATTAGTGCATACAGATGTGTGTG
Source organism: Pseudophryne corroboree (assembly GCF_028390025.1). NCBI lineage: Eukaryota > Metazoa > Chordata > Amphibia > Anura > Myobatrachidae > Pseudophryne > Pseudophryne corroboree. The sequence goes on along the minus strand of NC_086444.1, from coordinate 183,527,868 downwards.
GACCCATGGAGGTAGAGTCAATGAGTGGTAACCGCTACTTCATGATGCTTGTAGAAGATGTTCCAAGAATGGCGCATGTATACTTCCTCAGAGGCGGATTGGGATTGAAAACCAGCCCGGGAAACTTATGGAAGCACCCCTAATAGGGGTAGGGTCTGTCAAGTGGGCCTGATTACTGCTCAGATGGCCTGACCACAGGCGCGCCGCAAAAATTTAGCGGCGTGGTTTTGTGGGGAAGGGGCATGGCCACATAATAGTGCCAATTCACATTACACCATACAGTAGTGCCACTTATACACATTGCACCAGGTAGAACCTCCTATACACACTGTGCCAGGTAGAGCATGTTGAACATATTGTGCCAGATAGAGCACAGTATACACTTTGCACCTGGCAGAGCACATTATACACATTGCACCAGGTAGAGCACATTATAAACATTGCACCAGGTAAAGTACACTATACTCATTGCACCAGGTAAAGCACATTATACACATTGCACCAGGTAAAGCACGTTATACATATTGCACCAGGTAGAGCACTTTATACACTTATGCGTACTCTTCGATACGTTTGTATATATAAGTCCGGTTAGCTCCGCCACTAACAGATTGCCTACAATATATTCCCCAGGGAATCTCTGAATTTATGTATCTGAAGGGGATGGCACCACAGTACATATATATATATATATATATATATATATACCTTTTGTGTGTATATGTGTGTGTTTGTTTGTATATATATATATATATATATATATACATATATCTGTTGTATATATATATATATATATATATATATATATAGCTATCGCTGTAGTGTATATATATATATTATTCCCTCTCTAAAAGAAACAAAACATATATATATATCATACCCTCCAACATTGTACACGTAAAAACCGGTACAAATGAGGGAAAGGGGGCGTGGCCGCAAGTAAAGGGGCGTGGCCACGCCAGCTTTCCTATACTTTCAATGGAGATGCAGTGAGTCAAAAATCGGTACAAAGCCCTTTTTGGCCGGTACAGACCTTAAAAAAATGGTACTGTACCGGCCAAAAAGGTACAGTTGAAGGGTATGATATATATATATATATAAAATGCTAGCACTGATTGCACCACACTATCTGTCACTCACTGTCACTGACCTAGGTTGGGGGTGTTGTGAACTCGGGGGTTCTCCCGATGGTAGGGGAGAGGAACCGCAGTTGGGTCGGAACAGGGATGGCTTGATATAGGTCTTCCTCATACAGGACTCTGACAGAAAAGCTTGGTTAAAATATTAAAGGACTTTATTGCAGGAATAAGAGCAACACAATGTCACATAACAGAGAAGGAGCGTATGGAGAAATGTCCAGGAAGTACTTGTGAGTGATGGTAAAAGATACTGGTGACAGAAGAACTTGAGAGCGGTGGTTAAAAGACACTGATGATTTGAAGAACTTGAGAGAGGTGGTTAAGACTCTGATAATTTGAAGAACTTGTGAGCGGTGGTTAAAGACACTGATGATTTGAAGAACTTGAGAGCGGTGGTTAAAGACACTGATGATTTGAAGAACTTGAGAGCGGTGATTAGAGACACTGATGATTTGAAGAACTTGAGAGTGGTGATTAAAGATACTGATGATTTGAAGAACTTGAGAGCGGTGGTTAAAGACTCTGATGATTTGAAGAACTTGAGAGCGGTGGTTAAAGACACTGATGATTGGAAGAGCTTGAGAGCGGTGATTAAAGACACTGATGATTTGAAGAACTTGAGAGCGGTGGTTAAGGACACTGAAGATTTGTATAACTGGAGAGCGAGGGTTAAAGACACTGAGGACTTGTATAACTTGAGAGCGAGGGTTAAAGAAACTGAGGACTTGTATAACTTGAGAGCGAGAATTAAAGACACTGAGGACTTGTATAACTTGAGAGCGAGGGTTAAAGACACTGAGGACTTGTATAACTTGAGAGCGAGGGTTAAAGACACTGAGGACTTGTATAACTTGAGAGCGAGGGTTAATGACACTGAGGACTTGTATAACTTGAGAGCGAGGGTTAAAGACACTGAGGACTTGTATAACTTGAGAGCGACGTTTAACCTGCAGCCCACGCTGACTCCAAGAAGCACTGGTGACTAGAGCGCAGTGGAACCCAGCAGCGGCTGGGAACGCTGGAAGCTGTGCTACAACTGACACCTGGAAATGCCGGAGACACTGGGGTATGCTGCAGAGAGATCCGCCGAGGACAGAAGCACTGGCATCCACTTCAGGGGATAAGACGATACTCAGGCGCCGAGGCGCTGCCCGGCGTCTGCCTTTGAATCTCCCACCTCTGCTGGATTGGCGGAACAGTCTGATGATGTCACCTGCTCCCGCCCACGTGATGCCGGGTGTCATGGCGGCACCCTTGCCCCGGGGAACCGCCGGGAGCCGCGCCAGCCAGGCACCGGAGCCCGTGGACCACCGAAGGCGGAGGCCGCAACACAGACCAGCAGGCACGCAGGGGTAAGCGCGGTGAACGCCACCTATGGCGTGTGACAGTACCCACTCCTCCAGGAGTGGCCCCCGGACACTTTCCAGGTTTTGTTGGATGTCTGGAATGGAAAATCCGCACCAGTCGGGGAGCCATAACTTCAGTAGCCTTGACCCAGCTCCTCTCCTCGGGGCCAAAACCTTTCCACTCCACTAAATACTGTAGATTCTTGTGAAGATAATGAGAGTCAAGAATAGCTTTGATTTCAAAGTCCGTTCCAGCTTCAGACTCTGCAGAGGTTGGCCTCGGGGACTTTAAATGGAACCGGTTTAAAATAAGGGGGCAAAGGAGAGAGACATGAAAGGAGTTTGGTATCCAGAGGTGGGAAGGCAATCCCAATTTGCAGACAACTGGATTCAGGACTTGTAACATGGGGTAAGGACCAATAAACTTTGGGGCGAACTTCATAGTGGGCACCCTTAACCGGAGGTTGCGGGTGGAGAGCCATACCCTGTCACCAACCTTGTATTGGGGAGCTGCTCGTCGCTTCCTATCCGCAAAGAACTTATAGCGGCCGGAGACTCTCTTGAGATTAGCATGAACTCGACTCCAAATTTGGTTGAAGTGCCGAAGGGTAGAGGCTGCAGCAGGAACCTCCTCCGGAGGACAAATGGGTAATTCAGGAACTTGAGGATGGAACCCATAATTAATGAAAAATGGGAACTAACCAGTCGAAGAGTGGTACAGATGATTTTGGGCAAACTCGGCCCATGGCAGCAGTTCCACCCAATCATCTTGCGAAGGAGAAAGATAAACACGGAGAAAAGTCTTTAAATCTTGATTGACGCGTTCAGTTTGCCCATTGGTTTGTGGATGGTAAGCGGATGAAAACTTGAGTTTTATTTGTAAGGCCGTACAGAGAGCTCTCCAGAATCTTGCAGTGAATTGTACCCCCCGGTCAGAGACGATTTCCTGAGGTAAGCCGTGCAGGCGGAAATGTTCTCGGATAAATAACAAAGCCAACTTGGGAGCTGATGGTAACCCAGTCAAATGTACAAAATGTGCCATCTTAGAAAAACGGTTGATAATTACCCAGACAGTATTGTAACCCTTGGAGAGGGGCAATTCGGTGACAAAGTCCATAGAGATATAGGTCCAAGGCCTCTGAGGAATGGACAGTGGATGCAATAACCCCGCAGAAGGCAAACGAGGAATTTTGTGCTGAGCACACTGAGGACATGAGTTGACATAATCTTGAATATCCTTCTTCAAAGTGTCCCACCAGTAAGACCTTCGTAGAAACTCCCACATCTTTTGAACTCCAGGATGACCAGAAAACTTGGAAACATGAGCCCACTGCAACAACCTTGGTCGAAATTTAGCTGGCACAGACATTCTCCCAGGAGGAGGACCCAAAGCGGTGGGAGCCGCTGGCATAGAAACTGGACTGAGAATCAAAGCCTTCTCAACGGAATTCTCCTCATCCGAAGCTGTTAAAGAACGGGATAAAGCATCAGCCTTGGTGTTAAAAGTCCCAGCCCGGTACTTAATAACAAATGAAAACCAGGTAAAGAAGAGCGCCCATCTAGCTTGACGGGGATTCAAGCACTGGGCCGTCTTGAGGTACAGCAAATTCTTATGATCAGTGAAAATTGTAATTAGGTGTTTAGCACCTTCCAAAAGATATCTCCATTCCTCCAAGGCAGATTTTATTACCAAAAGCTCTTTGTCTCCAATGGTGTAATTCTGTTCCGCAGGAGAGAATTTGCAAGAATGGAAACCACACGGATGTAACTTCCCATCTGGAGCGTACTGCGAAAGTACGGCACCTATGCCTACCAAGGAAGCATCAACCTCCAAGAAGAATGGTTTTGAAAAATTTGGTTGTTGAAGGACTGGAGCGGACATAAAGGCTGCCTTTAACTGAGCGAACGCTGCTACAGCTTCGGAGGACCAATGAATTGGGTCAGAACCCTTCTTGGTTAGGGCAGTAATGGGTGCCACGATGGTAGAGAATCCCTTTATGAATTTCCGGTAGTAATTTGCAAAGCCCAGAAATCGTTGTACCGCTTTCAAGGAAAGAGGCTGAGTCCAGTCCCGGATGGCAGTGAGTTTCTCTGGATCCATACGAAGCTCCGTGCCCGAAATGATGTAACCAAGAAATGGAATAGAAGGAACCTCAAAAGTACATTTGGAAATCTTGCCATAAAGATGATTCTCTCGCAATCAAAGAAGTACCTCTTTGACCTGTATTCTGTGCTCTGTGAGATTTTTAGAAAATATCAGAATGTCATCCAAATATACCACTACACTTAGGTATAGCATATCCCGAAAGACTTCGTTAATGAATCCCTGGAAGACGGCAGGGGCGTTGCTGAGGCCAAACGGCATTACCAGATACTCGTAATGCCCGTCCCTGGTATTGAAGGCCGTCTTCCATTCGTCCCCCTGTCGGATACGTATCAAATTATAAGCTCCCCTTAAATCAAGCTTGGTGAAAACTCGGGCTCCGCGAACTCTATCAAAAAGCTCCGTAATGAGCGGCAAAGGATACTTATTCTTAATAGTGACATCATTTAGACCACGATAGTCAATACATGGTCTCAGCCCTCCGTCCTTCTTCTTCACAAAAAAGAAACCCGCCCCCGCCGGAGAACTAGAGGGGCGGATGAATCCTTTCTGTAGATTAGACTTGATATAGTCCGACATAGCTTGGGTCTCGGGCAATGATAAGGGATAAGTGCGACCCCGAGGTGGCATTTTCCCCAGAATGAGCTCAATGGGGCAGTCCCAGGGTCTATGCGGTGGTAGCTGATTGGCCGCTTGCTCCGAGAACACGTCAGAAAACTCCCGATAGGCCTCCGGAATGAGCCCTTCATCTGACTTGGAAGATACACGGAGCGGATAGACTGGGGTGAGACAATTTGAATGACAAAAAGAACTCCAAGATGTTATTTGTGTCGAACTCCAGTCGACGTGAGGGTTGTGAAGTTTAAGCCAAGGAAGGCCAAGAACCAGATCGTGGGACATCTCCCGAATCACTAGAAACTCTAGGTGTTCTTGATGCAGAGCTCCCACTTGCAGTTTGATTGGTACTGTACAACTTGAAATCAGACCGTTAGAAATTTGGGTACCATTGATAGCAGTCAACGTAATAGCTCGTTCGACCGACCGTAGCTGACAACCCAGATCCTGGGCACAGGAAAGGGAAATAAAATTCCCTGCAGCCCCTGAGTCCAGCAGAGCCTTAACGGGTTTGGCTATTGACTCGGAGAACAGAGACACAGAGAGCAAACAGTCCACTGGCGGAGAAGGTTTAGAAAAAACTCCTAGCTCGACTCCTCCGGAACAAGCTAGGACTGCCCGTTTCCCGGGCGAGACTTGAAAAACTTGAGAAAGTGATCCGCGGCTCCACAGTAGAGGCAGAGTCTACCCTCACGACGACGCTGACGTTCTTCTGGGGACAGCCGGGATCGATTAATCTGCATGGGTTCATCAGGACTTGGAATAATCATTTGCTTAGACGGAAGAGATCGGACCCTTGATCGATCTGACCGACTACGTTCGCCACCTCGTTCCTGCATGCGAAGATCCACCTTTACACAGAGCGAGATCAACTGTTCTAAAGAATCCGGCAAATCTCTAGTGACCAACTCATCCTTTAGACGATCGGAGAGCCCGTTCCAAAAGGCAGCCCGAAGGGCATCATTATTCCAGCGCAGTTCTGAGGCTATGGTCTGAAAATTAATCACATACTGTCCCACTAAACGAAAGCCTTGTCGGACACGAAGCAAGTCTGCAGAGGCAGCGGTCGTCCTGCCGGGCTCATCAAAGATCCTCCGGAATGACGTAATGAAATTGGTGTAACTAGAAACCAATGGATCAGATTGCTCCCATAACGGGGACACCCAATCCAACGCTGAACCCTCGAGCAAAGAAATAATGTATGCCACCTTGGACCGATCAGTAGGGAAGTTATGTGAAAGCAGTTCAAAATGTACCTCGCACTGATTGAGAAAACCACGGCAATTCTTTGGATTCCCATTATAGCGAGAAGGAGTAGGGAGCTGAAGGCGTGACCTGGTTCCAGAGGAGGATGGAATATTACTAGAGACAACCACTGGAGCGGGTACTGGAGCTGGGGCCGGTACTACTGAAGCCAGAGAAGTCTGAATTTGATCCAGCCGGCCAGATAATTCCTGGAGATAATGCATCACCTGGCACTGTGCTGCTTCCTGACTTTGTACTCGAGAAATCAAGTCCTGGATGGTACTTGCCTCTGGGCTCCGATCCCCCGGGTCCATGAGGCCTGAGTATACTGTCACTGACCTAGGTTGGGGGTGTTGTGAACTCGGGGGTTCTCCCGATGGTAGGGGAGAGGAACCGCAGTTGGGTCGGAACAGGGATGGCTTGATATAGGTCTTCCTCATACAGGACTCTGACAGAAAAGCTTGGTTAAAATATTAAAGGACTTTATTGCAGGAAGAGAGCAACACAATGTCACATAACAGAGAAGGAGTGTATGGAGAAATGTCCAGGAAGTACTTGTGAGTGATGGTAAAAGATACTGGTGACTGAAGAACTTGAGAGCGGTGGTTAAAAGACACTGATGATTTGAAGAACTTGAGAGCGGTGGTTAAGACTCTGATAATTTGAAGAACTTGTGAGCGGTGGTTAAAGACACTGATGATTTGAAGAACTTGAGAGCGGTGGTTAAAGACACTAATGATTTGAAGAACTTGAGAGCGGTGATTAGAGACACTGATGATTTGAAGAACTTGAGAGTGGTGATTAAACACACTGATGATTTGAAGAACTTGAGAGCGGTGGTTAAAGACACTAATGATTTGAAGAACTTGAGAGTGGTGGTTAAAGACACTGATGATTGGAAGAGCTTGAGAGCGGTGATTAAAGACACTGATGATTTGAAGAACTTGAGAGTGGTGGTTAAAGACACTGAAGATTTGTATAACTGGAGAGCGAGGGTTAAAGACACTGAGGACTTGTATAACTTGAGAGCGAGGGTTAAAGACACTGAGGACTTGTATAACTTGAGAGCGAGGGTTAAAGACACTGAGGACTTGTATAACTTGAGAGCGAGGGTTAAAGACACTGAGGACTTGTATAACTTGAGAGTGAGGGTTAAAGACACTGAGGACTTGTATAACTTGAGAGCAACGTTTAACCTACAGCCCACGCTGGCTCCAAGAAGCACTGGTGACTAGAGCGCAGTGGAGCCCAGCAGCGGCTGGGAACGCTGGAAGCTGTGCTACAACTGACACCTGGAAATGCCGGAGACACTGGAGTATGCTGCAGAGAGATCCGCCGAGGACAGAAGCACTGGCATCCACTTCAGGGGAAAAGACGATACTCAGGCGCCGAGGCGCTGCCCGGCGTCTGCCTTTGAATCTCCCGCCTCTGCTGGAATGGCGGAACAGTCTTATGACATCACCTGCTCCCCGCCCACGTGATGCCGGGTGTCATGGCGGCGCCCCTGCCCCGGGGAACTGCCGGGAGCCGCGCCAGCCAGGCACCGGAGACGGGGACCACCGAAGGCGGAGGCAGCAACACAGACCAGCAGGCACGCAGGGGTAAGCACGGTGAACGCCGCCTATGGCGTGTGACACTCACATACTCAGTGAAGACAGTCAGTGGCTCTTATCAATCATGTGGCCATATATTAAGCAATTGTATGACCCATAGTGGATGTTATTATTATTATGCTGTGTATGGGTTTGGGGAGTGGTACCCCCCGGGTCTGGTGGGGCTGGGCCACCTTGGGGTAGCATGCCATATTATTTATTTAGCACTTATGTAACACTCCTATTTTTTCACTAATATTACTCTTTTGAGTATTTTATTAACACCCTTATTTTTGTAGCACTTTCTAACCCATAGCTTCTGCTTCTTTCTTAACACATATTAACACTTTAGTATTTCAATGGTGTGCTGCCCTGGGGTGGTCGGGCCTGAGCCGACTTTGTGGGGTCCAAGCCTTGGACCTATGCTTAGTTAGGGACCTCCAGCAATAGAGCAGCCGTGAAGTGGCCTGGAGGCTTATCATATCTTTTGCAAAACATATGTAACGAAGAGCTCTAAATTTCCTATTATTACATAGTATATAGTTCTTCTTACTAACAGCCAGCAGAGTGCGTGGGAAAAATCCCTTTTGTATTTCTTGTCTAGAGTAACCCCCTCCCGCAGCACCTGGGGATTGTTACCAGCTTGATTACAGCAGTTTTCCACTATTTATTGCAGTTCAGAGAGGCATAGATGGAGCCAGCATTAGGAGGGCATGCTGGGTCCTGTAGTGCCATTTGGAGGATACAGGGGTGCCTCCAGGTAAACTAGCTCTCAATCTGGATATGTTCTGTATGTGCCATTATCATGTGGCCATATATTAAGCAATTGTATGACCCATAGTGGATGTTATTATTATTATGCTGTGTATGGGTTTGGGGAGTGGTATCCCCCGGGTCTGGTGGGGCTGGGCCACCTTGGGGTAGCATGCCATATTATTTATTTAGCACTTATGTAACACTCCTATTTTTTCACTAATATTACTCTTTTGAGTATTTTATTAACACCCTTATTTTTGTAGCACTTTCTAACCCATAGCTTCTGCTTCTTTCTTAACACATATTAACACTTTAGTATTTCAATGGTGTGCTGCCCTGGGGTGGTCGGGCCTGAGCCGACTTTGTGGGGTCCAAGCCTTGGACCTATGCTTAGTTAGGGACCTCCAGCAATAGAGCAGCCGTGAAGTGGCCTGGAGGCTTATCATATCTTTTGCAAAACATATGTAACGAAGAGCTCTAAATTTCCTATTATTACATAGTATATAGTTCTTCTTACTAACAGCCAGCAGAGTGTGTGGGAAAAATCCCTTTTGTATTTCTTGTCTAGAGTAACCCCCTCCCGCAGCACCTGGGGATTGTTACCAGCTTGATTAGAGCAGTTTTCCACTATTTATTGCAGTTCAGAGAGGCATAGATGGAGCCAGCATTAGGAGGGCATGCTGGGTCCTGTAGTGCCATTTGGAGGATACAGGGGTGCCTCCAGGTAAACTAGCTCTCAATCTGGATATGTTCTGTATGTGTCATTATCATGTGGCCATATATTAAGCAATTGTATGACCCATAGTGGATGTTATTATTATTATGCTGTGTATGGGTTTGGGGAGTGGTACCCCCCGGGTCTGGTGGGGCTGGGCCACCTTGGGGTAGCATGCCATATTATTTATTTAGCACTTATGTAACACTCCTATTTTTTCACTAATATTACTCTTTTGAGTATTTTATTAACACCCTTATTTTTGTAGCACTTTCTAACCCATAGCTTCTGCTTCTTTCTTAACACATATTAACACTTTAGTATTTCAATGGTGTGCTGCCCTGGGGTGGTCGGGCCTGAGCCGACTTTGTGGGGTCCAAGCCTTGGACCTATGCTTAGTTAGGGACCTCCAGCAATAGAGCAGCCGTGAAGTGGCCTGGAGGCTTATCATATCTTTTGCAAAACATATGTAACGAAGAGCTCTAAATTTCCTATTATTACATAGTATATAGTTCTTCTTACTAACAGCCAGCAGAGTGCGTGGGAAAAATCCCTTTTGTATTTCTTGTCTAGAGTAACCCCCTCCCGCAGCACCTGGGGATTGTTACCAGCTTGATTACAGCAGTTTTCCACTATTTATTGCAGTTCAGAGAGGCATAGATGGAGCCAGCATGAGGAGGGCATGCTGGGTCCTTTAGTGCCATTTGGAGGATACAGGGGTGCCTCCAGGTAAACTAGCTCTCAATCTGGATATGTTCTGTATGTGCCATTATCATGTGGCCATATATTAAGCAATTGTATGACCCATAGTGGATGTTATTATTATTATGCTGTGTATGGGTTTGGGGAGTGGTATCCCCCGGGTCTGGTGGGGCTGGGCCACCTTGGGGTAGCATGCCATATTATTTATTTAGCACTTATGTAACACTCCTATTTTTTCACTAATATTACTCTTTTGAGTATTTTATTAACACCCTTATTTTTGTAGCACTTTCTAACCCATAGCTTCTGCTTCTTTCTTAACACATATTAACACTTTAGTATTTCAATGGTGTGCTGCCCTGGGGTGGTCGGGCCTGAGCCGACTTTGTGGGGTCCAAGCCTTGGACCTATGCTTAGTTAGGGACCTCCAGCAATAGAGCAGCCGTGAAGTGGCCTGGAGGCTTATCATATCTTTTGCAAAACATATGTAACGAAGAGCTCTAAATTTCCTATTATTACATAGTATATAGTTCTTCTTACTAACAGCCAGCAGAGTGCGTGGGAAAAATCCCTTTTGTATTTCTTGTCTAGAGTAACCCCCTCCCGCAGCACCTGGGGATTGTTACCAGCTTGATTAGAGCAGTTTTCCACTATTTATTGCAGTTCAGAGAGGCATAGATGGAGCCAGCATTAGGAGGGCATGCTGGGTCCTGTAGTGCCATTTGGAGGATACAGGGGTGCCTCCAGGTAAACTAGCTCTCAATCTGGATATGTTCTGTATGTGCCATTATCATGTGGCCATATATTAAGCAATTGTATGACCCATAGTGGATGTTATTATTATTATGCTGTGTATGGGTTTGGGGAGTGGTACCCCCCGGGTCTGGTGGGGCTGGGCCACCTTGGGGTAGCATGCCATATTATTTATTTAGCACTTATGTAACACTCCTATTTTTTCACTAATATTACTCTTTTGAGTATTTTATTAACACCCTTATTTTTGTAGCACTTTCTAACCCATAGCTTCTGCTTCTTTCTTAACACATATTAACACTTTAGTATTTCAATGGTGTGCTGCCCTGGGGTGGTCGGGCCTGAGCCGACTTTGTGGGGTCCAAGCCTTGGACCTATGCTTAGTTAGGGACCTCCAGCAATAGAGCAGCCGTGAAGTGGCCTGGAGGCTTATCATATCTTTTGCAAAACATATGTAACGAAGAGCTCTAAATTTCCTATTATTACATAGTATATAGTTCTTCTTACTGACAGCCAGCAGAGTGCGTGGGAAAAATCCCTTTTGTATTTCCGCTCTTATCAATCACGCTGATCCTGAGTCCCAACTGGGAGACCTGCCCTGCTGCTCCTGCCGTGCTCGTCCTTTCAATCCCCGGGTGCCGCCTGCAGGAGCAGAGGTAGAGAGAGAGACTCGCGAGAAGATGATTTCATCATCTCGCGAGACCATAGCTCTGCTACGCTGGCCAGTGACAGCCTAGTGTCAAGTCCATCCGCAGGGCTGGTGCGCACCCCCACCCTCCCTCCCGCGCCGCAGCAGCCAGCACCCATCCGCGGCGCTTTCTGAGCGGGTAGCGCTGGGCCTGGCTGCCGCGATTGGAGCAGCTCCGATCGCGGCAGCCGGCCATCATTGGGGTTGACGGCGGCCATGCAGGTGACGTCCAGACCAGCCAAACGGAATCTGGTCCGGCGTCCCGGCATGCCAATCCGCCGCTGTACTTCCTGATAGCCGAAAGTGAAGTAACATTTAAAATTGCAGAACACAAGAGTCTGGTGGAGACTCAAACAGGCTTAAACATAAAAGTGCTGAGGTGTGACAGCACTGGAAAATATGAGAATAGAAATCTACTGCAGCTACCTTTCTACTAACGATCACCTACATACCCGAACAGAAAGATCTGAGTGATAGGACAAACAGAACAATGATTGAGAAAGCAAGAACTATGCTAAATGATACCGGTCTGGATAAAAGGTTCTGGGAAGAGGCAGTCCTGACTGAAGGTGTACCTCAAGAATAGAGCACCTACAGTGGCAGTCAATGGTAAGAAACCATTGGAAGCATGATCCATTAAAAGTGAAACATCAGTCATTTACATGTCTTTTGGTGTAAAGCATATGTCCACATCTCTAAAGAGAAGATGTGCAAGTTGGATTCCAAGTCCATCTCAGGTATTATGCTTTGATAATGTCAAGACAGCAAAGGATACGGATTGTGAGTCACTAACAGACAAAAGCTTCTAACATCAAGAGACACAATATTTCAAAAGACAGTTTCATGCCCCACCTGCACTGCACATGGTTTTGCCCATTAGAGAAAAATATTGTTGTTGCAATCAGGTCTGAATTAGGCTCATAGTGCATTACCTCAACAGTCATTTGGATCGATTTCCACATTGTCTCATTGATTTGAATAGGGTGAGCAATTTCACCAGGAAATAAGGACCATGGAAGAACAGTACCGTGGATGATCATATATGCATATGATGACGGACTACTGTTGGAGCATTCACCGCAAATGTCCAGGAACATCTCATCGCAGGAAGTCACAGAAACGCGGTTTTAGCGACATGTCTCAATGAAGAGACTTTCGTTTTGTTGTTTGTGTTCTAGGCTTCTTGGCATTTATCTTAATAACTGCATTTGATTGGCATTCATTATATGTATTATACAATATATATATATAAATGTATATACATTTGTATGGATATATGTAATATCTTCCTAAGCAGACAAAAACTAATTTTCAGAATCTACGACCCCTAAATACCCTAAAAAGCATCTCTTTCAACAAAAGTTGTGTTCCCTAGAGTATTCTACCATTCTTTGCCATCCACTGCCAAAAACAAAAACCTATTGAAAAAAAACCCAAACAATAAACAGAGGGAAGAAGGATGGGAAAAACGCCAATCAAAGTGGCTTAGTCCTTCAAGCCACTGCCTTAAACAAGCTCTCACAAACGATGCCTCCAGAACACAACAGGATACTGGGTCCTAATTACGCCTATTAACCCCCACAATGCCGGAGTATAACAGCAGCAGAATAACAGATATCGGGGGATATGTGGGGGGAAACATTAAATGTAAGACAAGCTTTATAATAACATTAAATAGACTAGTAAAAGAATCCACGGGCTCCAATAATATTTACATCTCTCTCTCTCTCTCTCTCTCTCTCTCTCTCTCTCTCTCTCTCTCCATAAAGTATAGAACATGGGGCCTAATTCAGACCCTGTTGCTTATGTGCAAAAATCACTATGAAGCGATTTTTGCACATCTGCGCAGGCGCGTATGCCCAGCAAGGTCCTAAACTGTGTTCTCTTCAGAATGTAGTTTAAGACCTGGATGGTGGCGGTGCTGTGTTTTGTGGGCGTCGACATCTATTTAAGGTGCGCATTCCGGACAGCGAAAGCGTGTCCAGACCGTTGCTGGGACGGGTCGCGGCGGCTAGTGACGTCACTTGAAGCCGCTGCAACCCTAAACATGGCGGGTAGCCATCTTCCTTCGCAGAGGGCTGCTCGAAACATGTAAAAGCACATTTGTGTGTGCGTGTGTGTGTGTGTGTGTGGGGGGTATTGGATCTGGCATGTCGGGTAGATTTGCCCTGTGCTGGGCGCCCCCCCCGCATGTCAAAGAATTTGATAGTAGATGTGCGTTTGTTCGCACATCTATGATCAGGTCTGAATTAGGCAAATGATCATCTCCATGAGGTTGAGTGACATAGATTTAGGATTATCTTTTTTAACCACTGATATGAATATGAAACATTAAATATCAGCAAAAGTAATTGCTCCATACAGTAAATCTTCACTCTTCTGTCCATTCCCTGCATGACAACTCTTACCTTTAGTTTTATTCCCGGTCCTTCTGATATGAGAGTTATTAGAACTGTGCTGGTGGTACAGAACAAGCATGCTTAAAAGGTTGGCCTGCTGCCCGCAGAGTGACAGGGAAAAGATATAGATGTGCTCCAGTGATGACATTTGCTTATCAATGTGCTTTTCTAAATGTCACCCAGCTTTAGCCTCTGTTGCAAGCATGTCAATCAATTTCTACTCATTGAACAATCCTGGAACCTGTCTAACCTGCTGTACGTTTATGTCTCTAGAATACTCTTGTCTATTATGAAACCTTATATCCAGTCGACCATAACAAACAATTTCATGATGATCTGTCTGCAGTGGATGGGATACGGGCTGTAAGCGTTGTGGACAGTTTGTTTTCCATACTTCTGCGGAACACTGTAAACCACTTTGATATTTCTGCTGTTGAACAAAGATGTCTATGTTTGCAGCGCTGACAATGGGTTCTCTGACTGCAGTCGTCTTGGCTGCATACTTAAATTTACATTTGCAGCAGCTTCATTACAACCTTTCTATCAGATTCATAGGGCATCAATTTTTATGGTGTATTTTTGTTGCCTAATTGTGCAGCCTCCATAAATGGTCGGTCTTTCTGAGATGTCAGTCCTGTCCAAGTAAATAACAGATCTCTGTATCACATTAATTGCATATCAGACATTACCTCCTACGCATAGAATGAATAAGGAGATGAGTATTGAGCTCCAAAACAAATATTTATTAGCTGGATAAATGTAGCCAGCTCCAATCTGTTGCCTTCCACGTTAGCTTTCTTCGTCTGTTCTCAATTAAACCACTCATGTACTCAGTTATATTTAGGAAATTATCTGAATGACTTTGTAAGAAGACGAATATATAATTTCTTCTTTTTTGATGTAGTTTATTTAAGTTCAAGCAAATTTTGCAGAAGAGACTAGCAGACTATGGATACAATTAGGTGTCTATTAAATCAAAGATTAAACCTATTGTGCCATAAAACAACGTAATACATAAAATAAATTGATGCATAGGTGGCTGATGTTGTACCCCAAGTCGTATACGCAATTTACGTATACAGTAGGTGCTTTGTTTAAGCCTGGCAACATTACATACCCAATATCTCCATTAGGGTCTATTTATATATTATTATTATTATTATTTACGGAATATCCCTGCAAAACACCCAAACTTCGCAAACAGGCACTCACAAGCTGTTCACTAGTGCTGGCGTCCATCATCACTGTCAGACACTATTCTGTACCTGGCCTAGATCACCAGTACCTGGCCTAGACCACCCTCAAATAATGGCCCTCAGATGTGGTCGGTCTTCCGCCCCATGCAACAAAGCACAGATGTTCTGTACTTTGCACATGCATAGGATCCATTCTGCACTTACACGAACGGGTCCTACGACACAGGATGCAAGATGGCATCAGACTGTCAGTGATTGGTCGTCTGATGCTGTCTGGGGAGACGTGTTACCGCTGTTTAGGGGGAGGAAAGAGGCCAGGATCTCAGTCGTTGGATGTAGATTTCCTGGTCTCTTAGAAGGATCTCTGACACGCAGCTTGTGTGACCCCATGGGAGCCGCAAGCTGCCTGATGGTGTCGCAGTGATCCTATGCTGCATCCTAGGCCTACTTGTAATTGACAACTGCTGCTGCATTTACATACAGAGATATCGCTGCTCCTTCCAAGAAAGCAGCAGAGATAGCTGCCCCAACCACATCCGAGTGAGAGCCACTGTTCCGGCTCTTGTGTGATCATGCCCTTACTGCATTCTATACTAGAACTTACCCAGCCCACCTTGTTCTGCTGATCCCGGCACATGCAGACATAAGAGGCCAATCTGTATGGGCGCATATGTGTACACCAACTGGCGCAGGGCTCACTCAGACCCTGGTTTCATTTTAAGAAAATAATATATTTATTTTTACCATAATAAAACTCACAAACAAGGATTCACAGGCGGCACAAGGTGTTTGCTTAAGACCGTGGGGGTAAATCAGACCTGATTGCACGCTAGCTTTTTTTGCTGCACTGCGATCAGTTCAGAACTGCGCATGTGTATGCACCACAATGCGCAAGCGCGTCGCTCGGGTACAAAGTGGATCGTTGCTGTGCAATGGGTTTTACGAAGAATCCATTTGCACAGCTGATCGCAAGGAGATTGACAGGAAGAGGGCGTTTGTAGGTGGAAATTGACCGGTTTCAGGGAGTGGTAGGGAAAACGCAGGTGTGTCCAAGCGTTTGCAGGGCGGGTGTCTGACTTCAATTCCGGTCCTGGACAGGCTGAAGTGATCGCAGCGGCTGAGTAAGTCCTGGGCTTACTCCTACTCCTACTCGCCGCCTACTCCTCTGTAGGCGGCAGGGCCGTAACTACGTGTGTGCCAAGGGGCCTTGGCACACAGCGCGGTTGCCCTGAGGACGCAACGGCCAGCGGCATGTAATGAGTCAAATTGACTCATTACATGCCGCCTCTGCTGTGTGCGCCGCCGCCGCGCTGTGGAGGGGAAGACAGAAGCGCCAAGCAGCGGAGAGAAGGAGGAGGAGGGAGGGGGAGCAGGGAGCCGCAGCAGCGCTATTTGATTGGTAGTAAGCGCCGCTGCAGCATCCCCCTCTCCTTCTGTATTGGCTGCCCGGCGCTGCTATGGATGCTGGGATGCGGTTCCTTCATCCCAGCATCCACAGCAGCGCCAGGCAGCCAATACAGAAGAAGAGGGGGATGCTGCAGCGGCGCTTACTACCAATCAAATAGCGCTGCTGCGGCTCCCTGCTCCCCCTCCCTCCTCTTCCTTCTCATCTCACTGCCTGCACCGAGGGAGCTGCCAGCACGAGGAGCCTGTCAGGTAAGTATTAGAGATGAGCGCCTGAAATTTTTCGGGTTTTGTGTTTTGGTTTTGGGTTCGGTTCCGCGGCCGTGTTTTGGGTTCGAACGCGTTTTGGCAAAACCTCACCGAATTTTTTTTGTCGGATTCGGGTGTGTTTTGGATTCGGGTGTTTTTTTCCAAAAACACTAAAAAACAGCTTAAATCATAGAATTTGGGGGTCATTTTGATCCCAAAGTATTATTAACCTCAAAAACCATAATTTACACTCATTTTCAGTCTATTCTGAATACCTCACACCTCACAATATTATTTTTAGTCCTAAAATTTGCACCGAGGTCGCTGTGTGAGTAAGATAAGCGACCCTAGTGGCCGACACAAACACCGGGCCCATCTAGGAGTGGCACTGCAGTGTCACGCAGGATGTCCCTTCCAAAAAACCCTCCCCAAACAGCACATGACGCAAAGAAAAAAAGAGGCGCAATGAGGTAGCTGTGTGAGTAAGATTAGCGACCCTAGTGGCCGACACAAACACCGGGCCCATCTAGGAGTGGCACTGCAGTGTCACGCAGGATGGCCCTTCCAAAAAACCCTCCCCAAACAGCACATGACGCAAAGAAAAAAAGAGGCGCAATGAGGTAGCTGACTGTGTGAGTAAGATTAGCGACCCTAGTGGCCGACACAAACACCGGGCCCATCTAGGAGTGGCACTGCAGTGTCACGCAGGATGTCCCTTCCAAAAAACCCTCCCCAAACAGCACATGACGCAAAGAAAAAATAGGCGCAATGAGGTAGCTGTGTGAGTAAGATTAGCGACCCTAGTGGCCGACACAAACACCGGGCCCATCTAGGAGTGGCACTGCAGTGTCACGCAGGATGTCCCTTCCAAAAAACCCTCCCCAAACAGCACATGACGCAAAGAAAAAAAGAGGCGCAATGAGGTAGCTGACTGTGTGAGTAAGATTAGCGACCCTAGTGGCCGACACAAACACCGGGCCCATCTAGGAGTGGCACTGCAGTGTCACGCAGGATGTCCCTTCCAAAAAACCCTCCCCAATCAGCACATGATGCAAAGAAAAAGAAAAGAAAAAAGAGGTGCAAGATGGAATTGTCCTTGGGCCCTCCCACCCACCCTTATGTTGTATAAACAAAACAGGACATGCACACTTTAACCAACCCATCATTTCAGTGACAGGGTCTGCCACACGACTGTGACTGATATGACGGGTTGGTTTGGACCCCCCCCAAAAAAGAAGCAATTAATCTCTCCTTGCACAAACTGGCTCTACAGAGGCAAGATGTCCACCTCATCTTCACCCTCCGATATATCACCGGGTACATCCCCCTCCTCACAGATTATCAATTCGTCCCCACTGGAATCCACCATCTCAGCTCCCTGTGTACTTTGTGGAGGCAATTGCTGCTGGTCAATGTCTCCGCAGAGGAATTGATTATAATTCATTTTAATGAACATCATCTTCTCCACATTTTCTGGATGTAACCTCGTACGCCGATTGCTGACAAGGTGAGCGGCGGCACTAAACACTCTTTCGGAGTACACACTTGTGGGAGGGCAACTTAGGTAGAATAAAGCCAGTTTGTGCAAGGGCCTCCAAATTGCCTCTTTTTCCTGCCAGTATAAGTACGGACTGTGTGACGTGCCTACTTGGATGCGGTCACTCATATAATCCTCCACCATTCTATCAATGTTGAGAGAATCATATGCAGTGACAGTAGACGACATGTCCGTAATCGTTGTCAGGTCCTTCAGTCCGGACCAGATGTCAGCATCAGCAGTCGCTCCAGACTGCCCTGCATCACCGCCAGCGGGTGGGCTCGGAATTCTGAGCCTTTTCCTCGCACCCCCAGTTGCGGGAGAATGTGAAGGAGGAGATGTTGACAGGTCGCGTTCCGCTTGACTTGACAATTTTGTCACCAGCAGGTCTTTCAACCCCAGCAGACCTGTGTCTGCCGGAAAGAGAGATCCAAGGTAGGCTTTAAATCTAGGATCGAGCACGGTGGCCAAAATGTAGTGCTCTGATTTCAACAGATTGACCACCCGTGAATCCTTGTTAAGCGAATTAAGGGCTGCATCCACAAGTCCCACATGCCTAGCGGAATCGCTCCGTGTTAGCTCCTCCTTCAATGCCTCCAGCTTCTTCTGCAAAAGCCTGATGAGGGGAATGACCTGACTCAGGCTGGCAGTGTCTGAACTGACTTCACGTGTGGCAAGTTCAAAGGGCATCAGAACCTTGCACAACGTTGAAATCATTCTCCACTGCACTTGAGACAGGTGCATTCCACCTACTATATCGTGCTCAATTGTATAGGCTTGAATGGCCTTTTGCTGCTCCTCCAACCTCTGAAGCATATAGAGGGTTGAATTCCACCTCGTTACCACTTCTTGCTTCAGATGATGGCAGGGCAGGTTCAGTAGTTTTTGGTGGTGCTCCAGTTTTCTGTACGTGGTGCCTGTACGCCGAAAGTGTCCCGCAATTCTTCTGGCCACCGACAGCATCTCTTGCACGCCCCTGTCGTTTTTTAAAAAATTCTGCACCACCAAATTCAAGGTATGTGCAAAACATGGGACGTGCTGGAATTGGCCCAGATTTAATGCACACACAATATTGCTGGCGTTGTCCGATGCCACAAATCCACAGGAGAGTCCAATTGGGGTAAGCCATTCCGCGATGATCTTCCTCAGTTGCCGTAAGAGGTTTTCAGCTGTGTGCGTATTCTGGAAAGCGGTGATACAAAGCGTAGCCTGCCTAGGAAAGAGTTGGCGTTTGCGAGATGCTGCTACTGGTGCCGCCGCTGCTGTTCTTGCGGCGGGAGTCCATACATCTACCCAGTGGGCTGTCACAGTCATATAGTCCTGACCCTGCCCTGCTCCACTTGTCCACATGTCCGTGGTTAAGTGGACATTGGGTACAGCTGCATTTTTTAGGACACTGGTGACTCTTTTTCTGAGGTCTGTGTACATTTTCGGTATCGCCTGCCTAGAGAAATGGAACCTAGATGGTATTTGGTACCGGGGACACAGTACCTCCAACAAGTCTCTAGTTGGCTCTGCAGTAATGATGGATACCGGAACCACGTTTCTCACCACCCAGGATGCCAAGGCCTCAGTTATCCGCTTTGCAGTAGGATGACTGCTGTGATATTTCATCTTCCTCGCAAAGGACTGTTGAACAGTCAATTGCTTACTGGAAGTAGTACAAGTGGGCTTACGACTTCCCCTCTGGGATGACCATCGACTCCCAGCGGCAACAACAGCAGCGCCAGCAGCAGTAGGCGTTACACGCAAGGATGCATCGGAGGAATCCCAGGCAGGAGAGGACTCGTCAGAATTGCCAGTGATATGGCCTGCAGGACTATTGGCATTCCTGGGGAAGGAGGAAATTGACACTGAGGGAGTTGGTGGGGTGGTTTGCGTGAGCTTGGTTACAAGAGGAAGGGATTTACTGGTCAGTGGACTGCTTCCGCTGTCACCCAAAGTTTTTGAACTTGTCACTGACTTATTATGAATGCGCTGCAGGTGACGTATAAGGGAGGATGTTCCGAGGTGGTTAACGTCCTTACCCCTACTTATTACAGCTTGACAAAGGGAACACACGGCTTGACACCTGTTGTCCGCATTTCTGGTGAAATACCTCCACACCGAAGAGCTGATTTTTTTGGTATTTTCACCTGGCATGTCAACGGCCATATTCCTCCCACGGACAACAGGTGTCTCCCCGGGTGCCTGACTTAAACAAACCACCTCACCATCAGAATCCTCCTGGTCAATTTCCTCCCCAGCGCCAGCAACACCCATATCCTCCTCATCCTGGTGTACTTCAACACTGACATCTTCAATCTGACTATCAGGAACTGGACTGCGGGTGCTCCTTCCAGCACTTGCAGGGGGCGTGCAAATGGTGGAAGGCGCATGCTCTTCACGTCCAGTGTTGGGAAGGTCAGGCATCGCAACCGACACAATTGGACTCTCCTTGTGGATTTGGGATTTCAAAGAACGCACAGTTCTTTGCGGTGCTTTGCCTTTTGCCAGCTTGAGTCTTTTCAGTTTTCTAGCGAGAGGCTGAGTGCTTCCATCCTCATGTGAAGCTGAACCACTAGCCATGAACATAGGCCAGGGCCTCAGCCGTTGCTTGCCACTCCGTGTGGTAAATGGCATATTGGCAAGTTTACGCTTCTCCTCCGACAATTTTATTTTAGGTTTTGGAGTCCTTTTTTTACTGATATTTGGTGTTTTGGTTTTGACATGCTCTGTACTATGCCATTGGGCATCGGCCTTGGCAGACGACGTTGCTGGCATTTCATCGTCTCGGCCATGACTAGTGGCAGCAGCTTCAGCACGAGGTGGAAGTGGATCTTGATCTTTCCCTAATTTTGGAACCTCAACATTTTTGTTCTCCATATTTTAATAGGCACAACTAAAAGGCACCTCAGGTAAACAATGGAGATGGATGGATTGGATACTAGTATACAATTATGGACGGGCTGCCAAGTGCCGACACAGAGGTAGCCACAGCCGTGAACTACCGCACTGTACTGTGTCTGCTGCTAATATAGACTGGTTGATAAAGAGACAGTATACTCGTAACTAGTATGTATGTATAAAGAAAGAAAAAAAAACCACGGTTAGGTGGTATATACAATTATGGACGGGCTGCCGAGTGCCGACACAGAGGTAGCCACAGCCGTGAACTACCGCACTGTACTGTGTCTGCTGCTAATATATAGACTGGTTGATAAAGAGATAGTATACTCGTAACTAGTATGTATGTATAAAGAAAGAAAAAAAAACCACGGTTAGGTGGTATATACAATTATGGACGGGCTGCCGAGTGCCGACACAGAGGTAGCCACAGCCGTGAACTACCGCACTGTACTGTGTCTGCTGCTAATATATAGACTGGTTGATAAAGAGATAGTATACTCGTAACTAGTATGTATGTATAAAGAAAAGAAAAAAAACCACGGTTAGGTGGTATATACAATTATGGACGGGCTGCCGAGTGCCGACACAGAGGTAGCCACAGCCGTGAACTACCGCACTGTACTGTGTCTGCTGCTAATATATAGACTGGTTGATAAAGAGATAGTATGCTCGTAACTAGTATGTATGTATAAAGAAAGAAAAAAAAACCACGGTTAGGTGGTATATACAATTATGGACGGGCTGCCGAGTGCCGACACAGAGGTAGCCACAGCCGTGAACTACCGCACTGTACTGTGTCTGCTGCTAATATATAGACTGGTTGATAAAGAGATAGTATACTCGTAACTAGTATGTATGTATAAAGAAAGAAAAAAAAACCACGGTTAGGTGGTATATACAATTATGGACGGGCTGCCGAGTGCCGACACAGAGGTAGCCACAGCCGTGAACTACCGCACTGTACTGTGTCTGCTGCTAATATAGACTGGTTGATAAAGAGATAGTATACTCGTAACTAGTATGTATGTATAAAGAATGAAAAAAAAAACACGGTTAGGTGGTATATACAATTATGGACGGGCTGCCGAGTGCCGACACAGAGGTAGCCACAGCCGTGAACTACCGCACTGTACTGTGTCTGCTGCTAATATATAGACTGGTTGATAAAGAGATAGTATACTCGTAACTAGTATGTATGTATAAAGAAAGAAAAAAAAACCACGGTTAGGTGGTATATACAATTATGGACGGGCTGCCGAGTGCCGACACAGAGGTAGCCACAGCCGTGAACTACCGCACTGTACTGTGTCTGCTGCTAATATATAGACTGGTTGATAAAGAGATAGTATACTCGTAACTAGTATGTATGTATAAAGAAAGAAAAAAAAACCACGGTTAGGTGGTATATACAATTATGGACGGGCTGCCGAGTGCCGACACAGAGGTAGCCACAGCCGTGAACTACCGCACTGTACTGTGTCTGCTGCTAATATAGACTGGTTGATAAAGAGATAGTATACTACTAATATTATATACTGGTGGTCAGGTCACTGGTCACTAGTCACACTGGCAGTGGCACTCCTGCAGCAAAAGTGTGCACTGTTTAATTTTAATATAATATTATGTACTCCTGGCTCCTGCTATAACCTATAACTGGCACTGCAGTAGTGCTCCCCAGTCTCCCCCACAATTATAAGCTGTGTGAGCTGAGCAGTCAGACAGATATATAATATATATAGATGATGCAGCACACTGGCCTGAGCCTGAGCAGTGCACACAGATATGGTATGTGACTGACTGAGTCACTGTGTGTATCGCTTTTTTCAGGCAGAGAACGGATATATTAAATAAACTGCACTGTGTGTCTGGTGGTCACTCACTATATAATATATTATGTACTCCTGGCTCCTGCTATAACCTATAACTGGCACTGCAGTAGTGCTCCCCAGTCTCCCCCACAATTATAAGCTGTGTGAGCTGAGCAGTCAGACAGATATATATAATATTATATATAGATAATAGATGATGCAGCACACTGGCCTGAGCCTGAGCAGTGCACACAGATATGGTATGTGACTGAGTCACTGTGTGCTGTGTATCGCTTTTTTCAGGCAGAGAACGGATTATATTATGTACTCCTGGCTCCTGCTATAACCTATAACTGGCACTGCAGTAGTGCTCCCCAGTCTCCCCCACAATTATAAGCTGTGTGAGCTGAGCAGTCAGACAGATATATATAATATTAAATATAGATAATAGATGATGCAGCACACTGGCCTGAGCCTGAGCAGTGCACACAGATATGGTATGTGACTGAGTCACTGTGTGCTGTGTATCGCTTTTTTCAGGCAGAGAACGGATTATAAATAAAAGTGGTGGTCACTGGTCACTATCAGCAAAACTCTGCACTGTACACTACTGAGTACTCCTAATGCTCCCCAAAATTAGTAAATCAAGTGTCTCTCTAATCTATTCTAATTCTAAACGGAGAGGACGCCAGCCACGTCCTCTCCCTATCAATCTCAATGCACGTGTGAAAATGGCGGCGACGCGCGGCTCCTTATATAGAATCCGAGTCTCGCGATAGAATCCGAGCCTCGCGAGAATCCGACAGCGTCATGATGACGTTCGGGCGCGCTCGGGTTAACCGAGCAAGGCGGGAAGATCCGAGTCGCTCGGACCCGTGAAAAAAAACATGAAGTTCTGGCGGGTTCGGATTCAGAGAAACCGAACCCGCTCATCTCTAGTAAGTATCTCTCTCTCTCTCTCTCTCTCTCTCTCTCTCTCTCTCTCTCTCTCTCTCTTTTAGGGGGACACCGTCTGCCATAATGTGTAAAAAGGGGTCCTGGCTGCCGCATTGTGTAAAAAGGGGTCCTGGCTGGCGCATTGTGTAAAAAGGGGGACTGGCTGCCGCAATGTGTAAAAAGGGGTCCTGGCTGCCGCATTGTGTAAAAAGGGGTCCTGGCTGCCGCATTGTGTAAAAAGGGGGACTGGCTGCCGCAATGTGTAAAAAGGGGGACTGGCTGCCGCATTGTGTAAAAAGGGGGACTGTCTGCCGCAATGTGTAAAAAGGGGGACTGGCTGCTGCAATGTGTAAAAAGGGGGACTGGCTGCCGCAATGTGTAAAAAGGGGGACTGTCTGCCGTAATGTGTAAAAAGGGGGCCTGGCTGCCGCAATGTGTAAAAAGAGGGACTGGCTCCCGTAATGTGTAAAAAGGGGGCCTGGCTGCCGCAATGTGTATAAAGGGGGACACCGTCTGCCGTAATGTGTATAAACGGGGACGCTGTCTTCTGTAATGTGTAAAAAGGGGGACTGGCTGCCGTAATGTGTCAAAAGGGGGACGCTGTCTGCTGTAATGTATAAAAGGGGCTCTACCTGGTGTAGTGGCACTACTGTGCAGCGTAATTTGAATAATGTAGACTACTGTGCACCGTAGTATGAATTGCTATTATTTTGTGGCCACGCCCCTTCCCCATGAAGCCACGCCCCTCTAATTTTTTCACGCTCCTGCGGCGCGCACTGCCCCTGTCTTACATGGGGGGGGGGGGGCACTGTCGTTTCTTGCACACAGCGCTAAAATGCCTAGTTACGGCACTGGTAGGCGGCGACTATCTGATCGCTGCAAAAAACTGCTAGCGAGCGATCAGGTCTGAATTAGGCCCCGTGTCTCTGTGCTGTGAAATGCTAATAAACTGTAACTGCTCTGAATGTATGGCTGAGAAAAACAAGAAGACTCAGAGACTCCAAATTTGATTAGAAAGAGTAAGAAACCTAATTATATGATGCAGTTCCGATACAATTCATGTTGCACAGTGGTGCATGGCTGTAACTAGGGGACTAATTCAGACCTGATCGCTGTTGTGCAATATCACACAGCGACTGATTATCGGATGACTGCACATGTGTACAGATCATAAATGCGCAGGCGCGAGGTCAAACCGGAAAAAAAATCAGCGTTTTTTTTTTTGTCGCTAGGCGAACGCGGGCTGATTGACAGGAAGCGAATGTTTGGGGGTGGTTACTGGCCGTTTGCTGGGAGTGTCAGGAAAAACACCGGCATTCCCAAGCATTTTCAGGGAGGGTGTGTGACGTCAGCTCTGGCCCGATCAGCCTGTTTGTATCGCACTGTAGGAGAAACATCATTCCATGGTGAGTGAGGGGCGTACGGATTTGCAGCTGACCGGCGTTTGCAAAGCTTTTTGCACAGTGGCCCTCATTACGAGTTGTTCGCTCGTTATTTTTCTTTGCATCGGTGCGATTTTCCGCTAACTGCGCATGCGCAATGTTCGCACTGCAGCTGCGTCAAGTAAATTTGCTAAGAAGTTTGGTATTTTACTCACGGCATTACAAGGTTTTTTCTTCGTTCTGGTGATCGGAGTGTGATTGACAGGAAGTGGGTGTTTCTGGGCGGAAACAGGCTGTTTTATGGGTGTGTGTGAAAAAGCGCTGCCGTTTCTGGGAAAAACGCGGGAGTGGCTGGAGAAACGGAGGAGTGTCTGGGCGAACGCTGGGTGTGTTTGTGACGTCAAACTAGGAACGAAACTGACTGAACTGATCGCAGTGGCAGAGTAAGTGTCGAGCTACTCAGAAACTGCTAAGAAATTTCTATTCGCAATTTTGAGAATCTTTCGTTCGCAATTCTGCTAAGCTAAGATTCACTCCCAGTAGGCGGCTTAGCGTGTGCAATGCTGCTAAAAGCAGCTTGCGAGCGAACAACTCGGAATGAGGGCCAGTGTACGCAGACTTGCACAGGGCGGATTTTCACTCTGTCTGGGCGGTGAATATCCGATTGCAAACCTCTGCAAATTTGCAGAGGAGCGATCGGGTCTGAATTATGCTATATGCTTCAGGACACATGCTCAGATCAGTGACTCCTCAAGGGCCACCAAAAAATACTGCTGAACTGTAGTCTTCTCATTGCAGATGATACTGGATTAAAGATTTTTTAAATTGTACAGATATTATTTAAATGTATAATCTATTGTAAACAACTGCCTCTGTGCTATCTCTGCATGAATCTCCAAACGTTACCTAAAGGTCGGTACACACTTAGCGATAAATTAAACAAGTCGCTCATTTTGACCCTTTCTGAGCATCATTGTTTAATTTATCACTAAGTGTGTATGCCGCCACCGCCTAGTGATGCGTAGCCCTGCGGGTCGTTAACAACCTTTGCTGTCGGCCGTGCATGCAGCTCAAGTTGGACTGTCATCCAAAAGCTGCAGGCACAGCCCGGTCACTGCATGACGTCACTGAGCTATATGGTTTGCATATTGCTCAGTGTGTACGCATTGCCGCCGGACGCCCCAGCCTGGGAGGGGAAACACTAGGCGACGTCGCTCATAAAGCACATCGCCTAGTGTGTACCCACCTTAAGACTCAACATTCCATAAACAAAGCTTGCCTGTATCTATACTTGTTGAATTCTTTACATACCCCCGTGGTGTCACATTCGTGTCATTGTTGCTCCACTATGCTATAGATTACAGCCACTATTCACAGCATTTTGCAGTGTGGGGTGGGGCTACACGTTATAATGACCAAGCTGTTCATCTCCTGTCTTGATTACTACAACCTCCTCCTATCTAGCATTTCCCTCACCCCCTTAAATTCACTTCAAATTCTGCAACAAGACTGATATTCCTCTCTCTGGGGGAGATGTACTAATCATTGGAGAGTCATGCAGTGGAGAGCTCCTAACTGCCATGTTACAGGCTGTGTTTGAAAAAATTACAGTTAAGAGCTAATTGCTTGGGGCTTTATCATCGTCCACTTTATCTCTCTCAAATGGGGGTATCCAATTACAGGTGAATTAACATCGGGCGTGAAAAAGTGACGTTTTTCGTGATTTTTCCCGATGTTTCACCCGTATCTTTTTTTTTTACAGGCTATCCATTTTGGTCGCCTTGAAAAAAATACATTATCTCCCGAAATCACACAGGTTCAGTGAAACCTGTATGTTTTCAGTAGAAACAGACTAGTTTTTCGTGTGAAAACGTGGCTGTTTCCAGGTATTTGGTTTCGCCTGCCCGAGACAGATGAAACAAAATCCCTGATAAGCTGCGGCTCTCACCGGCTTTTCGGGGATAATTGGATAAACCCTGGTGAGACAATTAGCCGTGGTAATTAACTACAGCTAACTGGATACCCCCCCAAGACTTTACATAGACCCCTGTGCTCAGGCCCGGCGCTACCCACTCAGCAAAGGGATGCAGTGCAGGTAGGCGCCAGGCAGGAGAGGCGCTGTACCTGTTCTGCATCCCCGCTGCTGCGCCTGTGCCCCCTGCTGCTGCCGGCCACTTTAAGCCTCCTCCCCCCCTCCCCTCCAGTGACAGATCGTATGGAGGGGGCGGAGCTACATGGAGAAAGGGGGCGAAGCTAAACGGACTGAGGGGGCGGGGCTACACGGGACCATCAGACTGCAGTGCCACAGAGGAGGACATGCTGCTCCAGATCCTGCCAGCCAGGGAGGGTAAGTGAGAAAGTCTGTATGTGTGTGTGTGTGTGTGTGTGTGTGTGTGTGTATATGTATGTATGTGTATTTATGTATGTGTATGTGTGCGGGGGAGGGGGTGTGTGAATAAACTGCACTTCTGTGGGCGTTACATGTAAGCTGCGCTGCTACTTGGGCGTTACTACTGGGACATTACGTGTAAACTGTGCTACTACTGGGGCGTTACTACTGGGGCATTATGTGCAAGCTGCGCTACTACTGGGGCATTACATGTAAGCTGCATTACTACTGGGGCGTTACCACTAGAGATGAGCGGGTTCGGTTCCTCGGAATCCGAACCCCCCCGAACTTCACGCTTTTTACACGGGTCCGAGGCAGACTCGGATCTTCCCGCCTTGCTCGGCTAACCCGAGCGCGCCCGAACGTCATCATACCGCTGTCGGATTCTCGCGAGGCTCGTATTCTATCGTGAGACTCGGATTCTATATAAGGAGCCGCGCGTCGCCGCCATTTTCACACGTGCATTGAGATTGATAGGGAGAGGACGTGGCTGGCGTCCTCTCCGTTTAGATAGAGAGTGAGACACTTGATTTACTGGAGCATTAGGAGTACTCAGAGAGTGCAGAGTTTTGCTGATAGTTATACTAGTGACCACCAGTTTTATTTATTATTTAATATAATCCGTTCTCTGCCTGAAAAAAAACGATACACAGTCACATACCATATCTGTGCTCAGCCTCAGTGTGCTCCATGATAATATCATCTATGTATATCTGACTGTGCTGAGTAGTGCTCACTGCTCACACAGCTTAATTGTGGGGGAGACTGGGGAGCAGTTATAGCAGGAGTGCATATTTAACAGTGCACACTTTTGCTGCCAGAGTGCCAGTGTGACTGACCAGCAGTGACCACCAGTATATTGTCTGCCTGAAAAAGTTAAACACTCGTGTGGTGTTTTTTTTTTTATTCTATAAACGCATTCTGCTGACAGTGTCCAGCAGGTCCGTCATTCATTATATTTCTATCTTCTTCATACTAGTAGTTTAGGAGTCTGCAGTGCTGACAGTGTCCAGCAGGTCCGTCATTATACAATATATACCTGTCCTGCAGTAGTGATATATATATATTTTTTATATCATTATCATCCAGTCTATACTAGCAGATGCGCAGTACGGTAGTCCACGGCTGTAGCTACCTCTGTGTCGGCAGTCGCTCGTCCATAATTGTATACCTACCTGTGGTGTTTTTTTTTTTTTCTATCTTCTTCATACTAGTAGTTTAGGAGTCTGCAGTGCTGACAGTGTCCAGCAGGTCCGTCATTATACAATATATACCTGTCCTGCAGTAGTGATATATATATATTTTTTATATCATTATCATCCAGTTTATAGTTACTAGCAGACGTGCAGTACGGTAGTCCACGGCTGTAGCTACCTCTGTGTCGGCAGTCGCTCGTCCATAATTGTATACCTACCTGTGGTGGTTTTTTTTTTTTTTCTATCTTCTTCATACTAGTAGTTTAGGAGTCTGCAGTGCTGACAGTGTCCAGCAGGTCCGTCATTATACAATATATACCTGTCCTGCAGTAGTGATATATATATATATATTTTTTATATCATTATCATCCAGTCTATACTAGCAGACGCGCAGTACGGTAGTCCACGGCTGTAGCTACCTCTGTGTCGGCAGTCGCTCATCCATAATTGTATACCTACCTGTGGTGGTTTTTTTTTTTATATCTTCTTCATACTAGTAGTTTAGGAGTCTGCAGTGCTGACAGTGTCCAGCAGGTCTGTCATTATACAATATATACCTGTCCTGCAGTAGTGATATATATATATTTTTTACATCATTATCATCCAGTCTATACTAGCAGACGCGCAGTACGGTAGTCCACGGCTGTAGCTACCTCTGTGTCGGCAGTCGCTCGTCCATAATTGTATACCTACCTGTGGTGGGTTTTTTTTCTATCTTCTTCATACTAGTAGTTTAGGAGTCTGCAGTGCTGACAGTGTCCAGCAGGTCCGTCATTATACAATATATACCTGTCCTGCAGTAGTGATATATATATTTTTTTTATAACATTATCATCCAGTCTATACTAGCAGACGCGCAGTACGGTAGTCCACGGCTGTAGCTACCTCTGTGTCGGCAGTCGCTCGTCCATAATTGTATACCTACCTGTGGTGGGGTTTTTTTTTCTATCTTCTTCATACTAGTAGTTTAGGAGTCTGCAGTGCTGACAGTGTCCAGCAGGTCCGTCATTATACAATATATACCTGTCCTGCAGTAGTGATATATATATTTTTTTTATAACATTATCATCCAGTCTATACTAGCAGACGCGCAGTACGGTAGTCCACGGCTGTAGCTACCTCTGTGTCGGCAGTCGCTCATCCATAATTGTATACCTACCTGTGGTGGTTTTTTTTTTCTATCTTCTTCATACTAGTAGTTTAGGAGTCTGCAGTGCTGACAGTGTCCAGCAGGTCCGTCATTATACAATATATTCCTGTCCTGCAGTAGTGATATATATATATTTTTTATATCATTATCATCCAGTCTATACTAGCAGACGCGCAGTACGGTAGTCCACGGCTGTAGCTACCTCAGTGTTGGTAGTCGCTCGTCCATAATTGTATACCTACCTGTGGTGTTTTTTTTTTTTCTATCTTCTTCATACTAGTAGTTTAGGAGTCTGCAGTGCTGACAGTGTCCAGCAGGTCCGTCATTATACAATATATACCTGTCCTGCAGTAGTGATATATATATATTTTTTTTATATCATTACCATCCAGTCTATACTAGCAGACGCGCAGTACGGTAGTCCACGGCTGTAGCTACCTCTGTGTGGGCAGTCGCTCGTCCATAATTGTATACCTACCTGTGGTGGGTTTTTTTTCTATCTTCTTCATACTAGTAGTTTAGGAGTCTGCAGTGCTGACAGTGTCCAGCAGGTCCATCATTATACAATATATTCCTGTCCTGCAGTATTGATATATATACTTTTTTTATATCATTATCATCCAGTCTATACTAGCAGACGCGCAGTACGGTAGTCCACGGCTGTAGCTACCTCTGTGTCGGCAGTCGTTCATCCATAATTGTATACCTACCTGTGGTGGTTTTTTTTTTTATATCTTCTTCATACTAGTAGTTTAGGAGTCTGCAGTGCTGACAGTGTCCAGCAGGTCTGTCATTATACAATATATACCTGTCCTGCAGTAGTGATATATATATATTTTTTACATCATTATCATCCAGTCTATACTAGCAGACGCGCAGTACGGTAGTCCACGGCTGTAGCTACCTCTGTGTCGGCAGTCGCTCGTCCATAATTGTATACCTACCTGTGGTGGGTTTTTTTTCTATCTTCTTCATACTAGTAGTTTAGGAGTCTGCAGTGCTGACAGTGTCCAGCAGGTCCGTCATTATACAATATATACCTGTCCTGCAGTAGTGATATATATATATTTTTTATAACATTATCATCCAGTCTATACTAGCAGACGCGCAGTACGGTAGTCCACGGCTGTAGCTACCTCTGTGTCGGCAGTCGCTCGTCCATAATTGTATACCTACCTGTGGTGGTTTTTTTTTTTTCTATCTTCTTCATACTAGTAGTTTAGGAGTCTGCAGTGCTGACAGTGTCCAGCAGGTCCGTCATTATACAATATATTCCTGTCCTGCAGTATTGATATATATATATTTTTTATATCATTATCATCCAGTCTATACTAGCAGACGCGCAGTACGGTAGTCCACGGCTGTAGCTACCTCTGTGTCGGCAGTCGTTCATCCATAATTGTATACCTACCTGTGGTGGTTTTTTTTTTTTATATTTTCTTCATACTAGTAGTTTAGGAGTCTGCAGTGCTGACAGTGTCCAGCAGGTCTGTCATTATACAATATATACCTGCCCTGCAGTAGTGATATATATATATTTTTTACATCATTATCATCCAGTCTATACTAGCAGACGCGCAGTACGGTAGTCCACGGCTGTAGCTACCTCTGTGTCGGCAGTCGCTCGTCCATAATTGTATACCTACCTGTGGTGGTTTTTTTTTTTTCTATCTTCTTCATACTAGTAGTTTAGGAGTCTGCAGTGCTGACAGTGTCCAGCAGGTCCGTCATTATACAATATATTCCTGTCCTGCAGTAGTGATATATATATATATATTTTATATCATTATCATCCAGTCTATACTAGCAGACGCGCAGTACGGTAGTCCACGGCTGTAGCTACCTCTAAGTCGGCAGTCGCTCGTCCATAATTGTATACCTACCTGTGGTGGGTTTTTTTTTCCTATCTTCTTCATACTAGTAGTTTAGGAGTCTGCAGTGCTGACAGTGTCCAGCAGGTCCGTCATTATACAATATATTCCTGTCCTGCAGTAGTGATATATATATATTTTTTATATCATTATCATCCAGTCTATACTAGCAGACGCGCAGTACGGTAGTCCACGGCTGTAGCTACCTCTGTGTCGGCAGTCGCTCGTCCATAATTGTATACCTACCTGTGGTGGGTTTTTTTTTCTATCTTCTTCATACTAGTAGTTTAGGAGTCTGCAGTGCTGACAGTGTCCAGCAGGTCCGTCATTATACAATATATACCTGACCTGCAGTAGTGATATATATATTTTTTTTATAACATTATCATCCAGTCTATACTAGCAGACGCGCAGTACGGTAGTCCACGGCTGTAGCTACCTCTGTGTCGGCAGTCGCTCATCCATAATTGTATACCTACCTGTGGTGGGTTTTTTTTTTCTATCTTCTTCATACTAGTAGTTTAGGAGTCTGCAGTGCTGACAGTGTCCAGCAGGTCCGTCATTATACAATATATTCCTGTCCTGCAGTAGTGATATATATATATTTTTTATATCATTATCATCCAGTCTATACTAGCAGACGCGCAGTATGGTAGTCCACGGCTGTAGCTACCTCTGTGTCGGCAGTCGCTCGTCCATAATTGTATACCTACCTGTGGTGGTTTTTTTTTTTTCTATCTTCTTCATACTAGTAGTTTAGGAGTCTGCAGTGCTGAGAGTGTCCAGCAGGTCCGTCATTATACAATATATACCTGTCCTGCAGTAGTGATATATATATATTTTTTTTTATATCATTATCATCCAGTCTATACTAGCAGACGCGCAGTACGGT
Organism: Pseudophryne corroboree; assembly: GCF_028390025.1. Classification (NCBI taxonomy): domain Eukaryota; kingdom Metazoa; phylum Chordata; class Amphibia; order Anura; family Myobatrachidae; genus Pseudophryne; species Pseudophryne corroboree. The sequence goes on along the minus strand of NC_086444.1, from coordinate 183,494,915 downwards.
AGTCCACGGCTGTAGCTACCTCTGTGTGGGCAGTCGCTCGTCCATAATTGTATACCTACCTGTGGTGGGTTTTTTTTCTATCTTCTTCTTACTAGTAGTTTAGGAGTCTGCAGTGCTGACAGTGTCCAGCAGGTCCGTCATTATACAATATATTCCTGTCCTGCAGTATTGATATATATATATTTTTTATATCATTATCATCCAGTCTATACTAGCAGACGCGCAGTACGGTAGTCCACGGCTGTAGCTACCTCTGTGTCGGCAGTCGTTCATCCATAATTGTATACCTACCTGTGGTGGCTTTTTTTTTTTATATCTTCTTCATACTAGTAGTTTAGGAGTCTGCAGTGCGGACAGTGTCCAGCAGGTCCGTCATTATACAATATATACCTGTCCTGCAGTAGTGATATATATATTTTTTTTATAACATTATCATCCAGTCTATACTAGCAGACGCGCAGTACGGTAGTCCACGGCTGTAGCTACCTCTGTGTCGGCAGTCGCTCGTCCATAATTGTATACCTACCTGTGGTGGTTTTTTTTTTTTTCTATCTTCTTCATACTAGTAGTTTAGGAGTCTGCAGTGCTGACAGTGTCCAGCAGGTCCGTCATTATACAATATATTCCTGTCCTGCAGTAGTGATACATATATATTTTTTATATCATTATCATCCAGTCTATACTAGCAGACGCGCAGTACGGTAGTCCACGGCTGTAGCTACCTCTGTGTCTGCAGTCGCTCGTCCATAATTGTATACCTACCTGTGGTGGGTTTTTTTTTTCTATCTTCTTCATACTAGTAGTTTAGGAGTCTGCAGTGCTGACAGTGTCCAGCAGGTCCGTCATTATACAATATATTCCTGTCCTGCAGTAGTGATATATATATATTTTTTATATCATTATCATCCAGTCTATACTAGCAGACGCGCAGTACGGTAGTCCACGGCTGTAGCTACCTCTGTGTCGGCAGTCGCTCGTCCATAATTGTATACCTACCTGTGGTGGGTTTTTTTTTCTATCTTCTTCATACTAGTAGTTTAGGAGTCTGCAGTGCTGACAGTGTCCAGCAGGTCCGTCATTATACAATATATACCTGTCCTGCAGTAGTGATATATATATTTTTTTTATAACATTATCATCCAGTCTATACTAGCAGACGCGCAGTACGGTAGTCCACGGCTGTAGCTACCTCTGTGTCGGCAGTCGCTCGTCCATAATTGTATACCTACCTGTGGTGGTTTTTTTTTTTTCTATCTTCTTCATACTAGTAGTTTAGGAGTCTGCAGTGCTGACAGTGTCCAGCAGGTCTGTCATTATACAATATATTCCTGTCCTGCAGTAGTGATATATATATATTTTTTATATCATTATCATCCAGTCTATACTAGCAGACGCGCAGTACGGTAGTCCACGGCTGTAGCTACCTCTGTGTCGGCAGTCGCTCGTCCATAATTGTATACCTACCTGTGGTGGTTTTTTTTTTTTATATCTTCTTCATACTAGTAGTTTAGGAGTCTGCAGTGCTGACAGTGTCCAGCAGGTCTGTCATTATACAATATATACCTGTCCTGCAGTAGTGATATATATATATTTTTTACATCATTATCATCCAGTCTATACTAGCAGACGCGCAGTGCGGTAGTCCACGGCTGTAGCTACCTCTGTGTCGGCAGTCGCTCGTCCATAATTGTATACCTACCTGTGGTGGGTTTTTTTTTCTATCTTCTTCATACTAGTAGTTTAGGAGTCTGCAGTGCTGACAGTGTCCAGCAGGTCCGTCATTATACAATATATACCTGTCCTGCAGTAGTGATATATATATTTTTTTTATAACATTATCATCCAGTCTATACTAGCAGACGCGCAGTACGGTAGTCCACGGCTGTAGCTACCTCTGTGTCGGCAGTCGCTCGTCCATAATTGTATACCTACCTGTGGTGGTTTTTTTTTTCTATCTTCTTCATACTAGTAGTTTAGGAGTCTGCAGTGCTGACAGTGTCCAGCAGGTCCGTCATTATACAATATATACCTGTCCTGCAGTAGTGATATATATATATTTTTATATCATTATCATCCAGTCTATACTAGCAGACGCGCAGTACGGTAGTCCACGGCTGTAGCTACCTCTGTGTCGGCAGTCGCTCGTCTATAATTGTATACCTACCTGTGGTGGTTTTTATTTTTTATATCTTCTTCATACTAGTAGTTTAGGAGTCTGCAGTGCTGACAGTGTCCAGCAGGTCCGTCATTATACAATATATACCTGTCCTGCAGTAGTGATATATATATATTTTTTACATCATTATCATCCAGTCTATACTAGCAGACGCAGTACGGTAGTCCATGGCTGTAGCTACCTCTGTGTCGGCAGTCGCTCGTCATCCATAAGTATACTAGTATCCATCCATCTCCATTGTTTACCTGAGGTGCCTTTTAGTTGTGCCTATTAAAATATGGAGAACAAAAATGTTGAGGTACCAAAAATAGGGAAAGATCAAGATCCACTTCCACCTCGTGCTGAAGCTGCTGCCACTAGTCATGGCCGAGACGATGAAATGCCATCAACGTCGTCTGCCAAGGCCGATGCCCAATGTCATAGTACAGAGCATGTAAAATCCAAAACACAAAATATCAGTAAAAAAAGGACTCAAAAATCTAAAATAAAATCGTCGGAGAAGTGTAAACTTGCCAATATGCCATTTACCACACGGAGTGGCAAGGAACGGCTGAGGCCCTGGCCTATGTTCATGGCTAGTGGTTCAGCTTCACATGAGGATGGAAGCACTCAGCCTCTCGCTAGAAAAATGAAAAGACTTAAGCTGGCAAAAGCACAGCAAAGAACTGTGCGTTCTTCGAAATCACAAATCCACAAGGAGAGTCCAATTGTGTCGGTTGCGATGCCTGACCTTCCCAACACTGGACGTGAAGAGCATGCACCTTCCACCATTTGCACGCCCCCTGCAAGTGCTGGAAGGAGCACCCGCAGTCCAGTTCCTGATAGTCAGATTGAAGATGTCAGTGTTGAAGTACACCAGGATGAGGAGGATATGGGTGTTGCTGGCGCTGGGGAGGAAATTGACCAGGAGGATTCTGATGGTGAGGTGGTTTGTTTAAGTCAGGCACCCGGGGAGACACCTGTTGTCCATGGGAGGAATATGGCCATTGACATGCCTGGTGAAAATACCAAAAAAATCAGCTCTTCAGTGTGGAAGTATTTCAACAGAAATGCGGACAACATTTGTCAAGCCGTGTGTTGCCTTTGTCAAGCTGTAATAAGTAGGGGTAAGGATGTTAACCACCTCGGAACATCCTCCCTTATACGTCACCTGCAGCGCATTCATCATAAGTCAGTGACAAGTTCAAAAACTTTGGGCGACAGCGGAAGCAGTCCACTGACCAGTAAATCCCTTCCTCTTGTAACCAACCTCACGCAAACCACCCCACCAACTCCCTCAGTGTCAATTTCCTCCTTCCCCAGGAATGCCAATAGTCCTGCAGGCCATGTCACTGGCAATTCTGACGAGTCCTCTCCTGCCTGGGATTCCTCCGATGCATCCTTGCGTGTAACGCCTACTGCTGCTGGCGCTGCTGTTGTTGCTGCTGGGAGTCGATGGTCATCCCAGAGGGGAAGTCGTAAGACCACTTTTACTACTTCCACCAAGCAATTGACTGTCCAACAGTCCTTTGCGAGGAAGATGAAATATCACAGCAGTCATCCTGCTGCAAAGCGGATAACTGAGGCCTTGGCATCCTGGGCGGTGAGAAACGTGGTTCCGGTATCCATCATTACTGCAGAGGCAACTAGAGACTTGTTGGAGGTACTGTGTCCCCGGTACCAAATACCATCTAGGTTCCATTTCTCTAGGCAGGCGATACCGAAAATGTACACAGACCTCAGAAAAAGACTCACCAGTGTCCTAAAAAATGCAGTTGTACCCAATGTCCACTTAACCACGGACATGTGGACAAGTGGAGCAGGGCAGACTCAGGACTATATGACTGTGACAGCCCACTGGGTAGATGTATGGACTCCCGCCGCAAGAACAGCAGCGGCGGCACCAGTAGCAGCATCTCGCAAACGCCAACTCTTTCCTAGGCAGGCTACGCTTTGTATCACCGCTTTCCAGAATACGCACACAGCTAAAAACCTCTTACGGCAACTGAGGAAGATCATCGCAGAATGGCTTACCCCAATTGGACTCTCCTGTGGATTTGTGGCATCGGACAACGCCAGCAATATTGTGTGTGCATTAAATATGGGCAAATTCCAGCACGTCCCATGTTTTGCACATACCTTGAATTTGGTGGTGCAGAATTATTTAAAAAAACGAGAAGGGCGTGCAAGAGATGCTGTCGGTGGCCAGAAGAATTGCGGGACACTTTCAGCGTACAGGCACCACGTACAGAAGACTGGAGCAACACCAAAAACGCCTGAACCTGCCCTGCCATCATCTGAAGCAAGAAGTGGTAACGAGGTGGAATTCAACCCTCTATATGCTTCAGAGGTTGGAGGAGCAGCAAAAGGCCATTCAAGCCTATACAACTGAGCACGATATAGGAGGTGGAATGCACCTGTCTCAAGCGCAGTGGAAAATGATTTCAACGTTGTGCAAGGTTCTGCAACCTTTTGAACTTGCCACACGTGAAGTCAGTTCAGACACTGCCAGCCTGAGTCAGGTCATTCCCCTCATCAGGCTTTTGCAGAAGAAGCTGGAGACATTGAAGGAGGAGCTAACACAGAGCGATTCCGCTAGGCATGTGGGACTTGTGGATGGAGCCCTTAATTCGCTTAACAAGGATTCACGGGTGGTCAATCTGTTGAAATCAGAGCACTACATTTTGGCCACCGTGCTCGATCCTAGATTTAAAACCTACCTTGGATCTCTCTTTCCGGCAGACACAAGTCTGCAGGGGTTCAAAGAACTGCTGGTGAGAAAATTGTCAAGTCAAGCGGAACGCGACCTGTCAACATCTCCTCCTTCACATTCTCCCGCAACTGGGGGTGCGAGGAAAAGGCTCAGAATTCCGAGCCCACCCGCTGGCGGTGATGCAGGGCAGTCTGGAGCGACTGCTGATGCTGACATCTGGTCCGGACTGAAGGACCTGCCAACGATTACGGACATGTCGTCTACTGTCACTGCATATGATTCTCTCCCCATTGAAAGAATGGTGGAGGATTATATGAGTGACCGCATCCAAGTAGGCACGTCAGACAGTCCGTACTTATACTGGCAGGAAAAAGAGGCAATTTGGAGGCCCTTGCACAAACTGGCTTTATTCTACCTAAGTTGCCCTCCCACAAGTGTGTACTCCGAAAGAGTGTTTAGTGCCGCCGCTCACCTTGTCAGCAATCGGCGTACGAGGTTACTTCCAGAAAATGTGGAGAAGATGATGTTCATTAAAATGAATTATAATCAATTCCTCCATGGAGACATTCACCAGCAGCAATTGCCTCCACAAAGTACACAGGGAGCTGTGATGGTGGATTCCAGTGGGGACGAATTGATAATCTGTGAGGAGGGGGATGTACACGGTGATGAATCGGAGGATGATGATGAGGTGGACATCTTGCCTCTGTAGAGCCAGTTTGTGCAAGGAGAGATTAATTGCTTCTTTTTTGGTGGGGGTCCAAACCAACCCGTCATTTTAGTCACAGTCGTGTGGCAGACCCTGTCACTGAAATGATGGGTTGGTTAAAGTGTGCATGTCCTGTTTATACAACATAAGGGTGGGTGGGAGGGCCCAATGACAATTCCATCTTGCACCTCTTTTTTCTTTCATTTTTCTTTGCGTCATGTGCTGTTTGGGGAGTGTTTTTTGGAAGGGCCAGCCTGCCTGACACTGCAGTGCCACTCCTAGATGGGCCAGGTGTTTGTGTCGGCCACTTGGGTCGCTGAGCTTAGTCAAACAGCTACCTCATTGCGCCTCTTTTTTTCTTTGCGTCATGTGCTGTTTGGGGAGTATTTTTTGGAAGGGCCATCCTGTCTGACACTGCAGTGCCACTCCTAGATGGGCCAGGTGTTTGTGTCGGCCACTTGGGTTGCTGAGCTTAGTCACACAGCTACCTCATTGCGCCTCTTTTTTTCTTTGCGTCATGTGCTGTTTGGGGAGTATTTTTTGGAAGGGCCATCCTGCCTGACACTGCAGTGCCACTCCTAGATGGGCCAGGTGTTTGTGTCGGCCACTTGGGTCGCTGAGCTTAGTCACACAGCTACCTCATTGCGCCTGTTTTTTTCTTTGCGTCATGTGCTGTTTGGGGAGTGTTTTTTGGAAGGGCCATCCTGCGTGACACTGCAGTGCCACTCCTAGATGGGCCAGGTGTTTGTGTCGGCCACTTGGGTCGCTGAGCTTAGTCACACAGCTACCTCATTGCGCCTCTTTTTTTCTTTGCGTCATGTGCTGTTTGGGGAGTATTTTTTGGAAGGGCCATCCTGCGTGACACTGCAGTGCCACTCCTAGATGGGCCAGGTGTTTGTGTCGGCCACTTGGGTCGCTGAGCTTAGTCACACAGCTACCTCATTGCGCCTCTTTTTTTCTTTGCGTCATGTGCATTTTGGGGAGTGTTTTTTGGAAGGGCCATCCTGCGTGACACTGCAGTGCCACTCCTAGATGGGCCAGGTGTTTGTGTCGGCCACTAGGGTCGCTTAGCTTACTCACACAGCTACCTCTTTGCGCCTCTTTTTTTTCTTCTTTGCGTCATGTGCTGTTTGGGGAGTATTTTTTGGAAGGGCCATCCTGCCTGACACTGCAGTGCCACTCCTAGATGGGCCAGGTGTTTGTGTCGGCCACTTGGGTCGCTGAGCTTAGTCACACAGCTACCTCATTGCGCCTCTTTTTTTCTTTGCGTCATGTGCTGTTTGGGGATTGTTTTTTGGAAGGGCCATCCTGCGTGACACTGCAGTGCCACTCCTAGATGGGCCAGGTGTTTGTGTCGGCCACTTGGGTCGCTGAGCTTAGTCATCCAGCGACCTCTGTGCAAATTTTAGGACTAAAAATAATATTGTGAGGTGTGAGGTGTTCAGAATAGACTGAAAATGAGTGGAAATTATGGTTATTGAGGTTAATAATACTTTGGGATCAAAATGACCCTCAAATTCTATGATTTAAGCTGTTTTTTAGGGTTTTTTGAAAAAAACACCCGAATCCAAAACACACCCGAATCCGACAAAAAAAATTTGGTGAGGTTTTGCCAAAACGCGTTCGAACCCAAAACACGGCCGCGGAACCGAACTCAAAACCAAAACACAAAACCCGAAAAATTTCCGGTGCACATCTCTAGTTACCACTTGGGCATTACCACTGGGGCGTTACTACTGGGGTGTTACGTGCAAGCTGCGCTACTACTGGGGAGTTACGTGTAAGCTGCATTACTACTCGGGCCACAAATAACGTCACAGATTGCAGATGTGCGCACCCCCTGGGATCATACGGGTCAATGGGTGTAGTCGTTAGGGTGTTACTTTCCAATTAATTCGTGTTGGGTGGTCTGTATCTTGAGGAAGCTTCCTCAAAGGTTATTATTCCTCTTCTTTCCCTCAAATAAACAAAGATGGAGGGATATAGTGAAGTACAGTTCTATTGATAACAATTAAAATGGTAGTTAAAATAATACAAGCAGTTCCACCACCATGTGTGGGGCAAATGTGCGTAACAGAATGTGTGGTGTGACCAATAAAGGCTCCCCTGAAGCGCTTGTGGGATTTTGTAAACAGGTACCTCCCGGGAAAACAGCACCGTCTATCCCCTGGCTCCCACACTCCTGGACACTTCCACCAATTTCCTGGTCTGCTGCAGTCTGTCCCAAAAACACCAACGCGTTTCTGCTCTTGAAGAGCCTTTTTCAAATTTGTTGTACTTTCATTACTACTGGGGCGTTACGTGTAAGCTGCGCTACTACTGGGGCGTTACTACAGGGGGGGGGGGCGTTACGTGCAAGCTGCGCTATTACTGGGACGTTACTACTGGGGCATTACGTGTAAGCTGCATTACTACTGGGGCATTACTACTGGAGTGTTACGTGCAAGCTGCGCTACTACTGAGGCATTACTACTGGGGTGTTGCGTGTAAGCTGCATTACTACTGGGGTGTTACGTGTAAGCTGCGCTACTACTGGAGCATTACGTGTAAGCTGCACTACTACTGGGGCATTACTACTGGGGTGTTACATGTAAGCTGCGCTATTACTGGGGCATTACTACTGGGGTGTTACATGTAAGCTGCGCTACTATTGGGGCGTTACGTGAAAGCTGCGCAACTACTGGGGAGTTACTACTGGGGCATTACGTGTAAGCTGCATTACTACTGGGGCGTTATGTGTAAGCTGCGCTACTACTGAGGTATTACTACTGGGGCATTACGTGTAAGCTGCGCTACTACTGGGGCGTTACATGTAAGCTGTGCTACTACTGGGGCATTACATGTAAGCTGTGCTACTACTGGGGCATTACATGTAAGCTGCGCTACTACTGGGGCGTTACGTGTAAGCTGCGCTACTACTGGGGCGTTATGTGTAAGCTGCGCTACTACTGGGGTGTTACGTGTTAGCTGTGCTACTACTGTGGCATTACGTGTAAGTGGCTCTACTAATGGGGGCGTTATGTGTAAGCTGCGCTACTACTGGGTTTATTATGTGTAAGCGGCGCTACTACTGGGCTTGTTATGTGTAAGCGGCGCTACTACTGTGGTGTTATGTGTAAGCGGTGTTACTACTGTGGTGTTATGTGTAAGCGGTGTTACTACTGTGGTGTTATGTGTAAGCCGCGCCACTACTTGGGGCATTTTAAATTGGGGTACAGTTGTGTGGCCATGCCCCTTCCTTGTGAGACCACATCCATTTTTCGACGTGCGCTGTCCCTTTGTAAAGTATGTGAGGGCGCAAATGTATAGTTTGCAGGGAGGCGCCAAACACCCTAGCACCGGCCCTGCATGTGTTTAAAAAGTGACAGTTAGGAGCTGGTTGGTTGGTACTTTATCTCCATCCACTTTATCTCTCTCCAAGGCTTAGTAAATGGATCCATATATCTTTCTCCACTTTATCATCCTCAAAGGATTAGTACATCTGCCCCTCTGTCTAATGCTCCACTTTACAAACCCTTACACTAGCTCACCGTGCTCTCCAGTATCCAGCACCCCTTCCAAAAACCCTCCCTCTAACACCCTTAGATCTACATCTAATTTGCGCCTCACCTCTGCTAACCAACTATTTCTTCTGCTAACAAAGCATCTGCTGTGCCACTACCTACATACAGTATGGAATTCCCTATCATGCCTAATTAGGCTCTTCAGCAGCCTTGCAATAATATAACACATTCTATTTATTAAACACCATCTATTACCCTACTTTCTCTAACGTCCTAGTGGATGCAGGGGACTCCGTAAGGACCATGGGGAATAGCGGGCTCCGCAGGAGACTGGGCACTCTAAAGAAAGATTTAGTACTATCTGGTGTGCACTAGGGATGAGCGGGTTCGGTTCCTCGGAATCCGAACCCGCCCGAACTTCATGTTTTTTTACACGGGGCCGAGCGACTCGGATCTTCCCGCCTTGCTCGGTTAACCCGAGCGCGCCCGAACGTCATCATCCCGCTGTCGGATTCTCGCGAGGCTCGGATTCTATCGCGAGACTTGGATTCTATATAAGGAGCCGCGCGTCGCCGCCATTTTCACACGTGCATTGAGATTCATAGGGAGAGGACGTGGCTGGCGTCCTCTCCGTTTATAGAGAAGAGAGTGAGACAGTAGAGAGAGACACAGTAGTAATTTTGGGGAGCATTAGGAGGAGTACTAGTTACTTGCTGAAGTGATAGATAGTGTGACTGTATATTATCTGACTTGTGGGGGAGACACTGACAGTGGGGAGCAGTTAGAGTCTGAGAGCAGGACTCAGGAGTACATATAACGTACAGTGCACACTTTTGCTGCCAGAGTGCCACACTGCCATTGTGACCACACTGACCACCAGTATAATATATATTGTGATTGTCTGCTTAGGAGTACTACTTGCAAGTTGCTGATAGTGTGACCAGTGACCTGACCACCAGTCACCACCAGTTTAATATATATATATATATATATATATATATAATTGTATATAATATATATATAATATTGTATACCACCTACCCGCGGTTTTTTTTTTTTTTCTTTCTTCTTTATACATACTACTATAGTAGCTTACTGTAGCAGTCTGCGGTGCTGCTGAGCTGACTGTGTCCAGCAGGTCCGTCATCAGTCATTACATAATAAATATATATACCTGTCCGGCTGCAGTACTAGTGATATTATATATATATTGATTTCATCTCATTATCATCCAGTCTATATTAGCAGCAGACACAGTACGGTAGTCCACGGCTGTAGCTACCTCTGTGTCGGCAGTCGCTCGTCCATCCATAATTGTATACCACCTACCCGTGGTTTTTTTTTTTCTTTCTTCTTTATACATACTACTATAGTAGCTTACTGTAGCAGTCTGCGGTGCTGCTGAGCTGACAGTGTCCAGCAGGTCCGTCATCAGTCATTACATAATAAATATATATACATGTCCGGCTGCAGTACTAGTGATATTATATATATATATATTGATTTCATCTCATTATCATCCAGTCTATATTAGCAGCAGACACAGTACGGTAGTCCACGGCGGTAGCTACCTCTGTGTCGGCAGTCGCTCGTCCATCCATAATTGTATACCACCTACCCGTGGTTTTTTTTTTTTTTCTTCTTTATACATACTACTATAGTAGCTTACTGTAGCAGTCTGTGGTGCTGCTGAGCTGACAGTGTCCAGCAGGTCCGTCATCAGTCATTACATAATAAATATATCTACCTGACCGGCTGCAGTACTAGTGTGCTATAATATATATTGATTTCATCTCATTATCATCCAGTCTATATTAGCAGCAGACACAGTACGGTAGTCCACGGCTGTAGCTACCTCTGTGTCGGCAGTCGCTCGTCCATCCATAATTGTATACCACCTACCCGTGTTTTTTTTCTTTTTCTTTCTTCTTTATACATACTACTATAGTAGCTTACTGTAGCAGTCTGCGGTGCTGCTGAGCTGACAGTGTCCAGCAGGTCCATCATCAGTCATTACATAATAAATATATATACCTGTCCGGCTGCAGTACTAGTGATATTATATATATATATATATATTGATTTCATCTCATTATCATCCAGTCTATATTAGCAGCAGACACAGTACGGTAGTCCACGGCTGTAGCTACCTCTGTGTCGGCAGTCGCTCGTCCATCCATAATTGTATAACACCTACCCGTGGTTTTTTTTTTTCTTTCTTCTTTATACATACTACTATAGTAGCTTACTGTAGCAGTCTGCGGTGCTGCTGAGCTGACAGTGTCCAGCAGGTCCGTCATCAGTCATTGCATAATAAATATATATACCTGTCCGGCTGCAGTACTAGTGATATTATATATATATTGATTTCATCTCATTATCATCCAGTCTATATTAGCAGCAGACACAGTACGGTAGTCCACGGCTGTAGCTACCTCTGTGTCGGCAGTCGCTCGTCCATCCATAATTGTATACCACCTACCCGTGTTTTTTTTTTTTTCTTTCTTCTTTATACATACTACTATAGTAGCTTACTGTAGCAGTCTGCAGTGCTGCTGAGCTGACAGTGTCCAGCAGGTCCGTCATCAGTCATTACATAATAAATATATATACCTGTCCGGCTGCAGTACTAGTGATATTATATATATATATATTGATTTCATCTCATTATCATCCAGTCTATATTAGCAGCAGACACAGTACGGTAGTCCACGGCTGTAGCTACCTCTGTGTCGGCAGTCGCTCGTCCATCCATAAGTATACTAGTATCCATCCATCTCCATTGTTTACCTGAGGTGCCTTTTAGTTGTGCCTATTAAAATATGGAGAACAAAAATGTTGAGGTTCCAAAATTAGGGAAAGATCAAGATCCACTTCCACCTTGTGCTGAAGCTGCTGCCACTAGTCATGGCCGAGACGATGAAATGCCAGCAACGTCGTCTGCCAAGGCCGATGCCCAATGTCATAGTACAGAGCATGTAAAATCCAAAACACCAAATATCAGTAAAAAAAGGACTCCAAAATCTAAAATAAAATTGTCGGAGGAGAAGCGTAAACTTGCCAATATGCCATTTACCACACGGAGTGGCAAGGAACGGCTGAGGCCCTGGCCTATGTTCATGGCTAGTGGTTCAGCTTCACATGATATGGAAGCACTCAGCCTCTCGCTAGAAAAATGAAAAGACTCAAGCTGGCAAAAGCACCGCAAAGAACTGTGCGTTCTTCGAAATCCCAAATCCACAAGGAGAGTCCAATTGTGTCGGTTGCGATGCCTGACCTTCCCAACACTGTACGTGAAGAGCATGCGCCTTCCACCATTTGCACGCCCCCTGCAAGTGCTGGAAGGAGCACCCGCAGTCCAGTTCCTGATAGTCAGATTGAAGATGTCAGTGTTGAAGTACACCAGGATGAGGAGGATATGGGTGTTGCTGGCGCTGGGGAGGAAATTGACAAGGAGGATTCTGATGGTGAGGTGGTTTGTTTAAGTCAGGCACCCGGGGAGACACCTGTTGTCCATGGGAGGAATAGGGCCGTTGACATGCCTGGTGAAAATACCAAAAAAATCAGCTCTTCGGTGTGGAAGTATTTCACCAGAAATGCGGACAACATTTGTCAAGCCGTGTGTTGCCTTTGTCAAGCTGTAATAAGTAGGGGTAAGGACGTTAACCACCTCGGAACATCCTCCCTTATACGTCACCTGCAGCGCATTCATAATAAGTCAGTGACAAGTTCAAAAACTTTGGGCGACAGCGGAAGCAGTCCACTGACCAGTAAATCCCTTCCTCTTGTAACCAAGCTCACGCAAACCACCCCACCAACTCCCTCAGTGTCAATTTCCTCCTTCCCCAGGAATGCCAATAGTCCTGCATGCCATGTCACTGGCAATTCTGACGAGTCCTCTCCTGCCTGGGATTCCTCCGATGCATCCTTGCGTGTAACGCCTACTGCTGCTGGCGCTGCTGTTGTTGCTGCTGGGAGTCGATGGTCATCCCAGAGGGGAAGTCGTAAGCCCACTTTTACTACTTCCACCAAGCAATTGACTGTCCAACAGTCCTTTGCGAGGAAGATGAAATATCACAGCAGTCATCCTGTTGCAAAGCGGATAACTGAGGCCTTGACAACTATGTTGGTGTTAGACGTGCGTCCGGTATCCGCCGTTAGTTCACAGGGAACTAGACAATTTATTGAGGCAGTGTGCCCCCGTTACCAAATACCATCTAGGTTCCACTTCTCTAGGCAGGCGATACCGAGAATGTACACGGACGTCAGAAAGAGACTCACCAGTGTCCTAAAAAATGCAGTTGTACCCAATGTCCACTTAACCACGGACATGTGGACAAGTGGAGCAGGGCAGGGTCAGGACTATATGACTGTGACAGCCCACTGGGTAGATGTATGGACTCCCGCCGCAAGAACAGCAGCGGCGGCACCAGTAGCAGCATCTCGCAAACGCCAACTCTTTCCTAGGCAGGCTACGCTTTGTATCACCGGTTTCCAGAATACGCACACAGCTGAAAACCTCTTACGGCAACTGAGGAAGATCATCGCGGAATGGCTTACCCCAATTGGACTCTCCTGTGGATTTGTGGCATCGGACAACGCCAGCAATATTGTGTGTGCATTAAATCTGGGCAAATTCCAGCACGTCCCATGTTTTGCACATACCTTGAATTTGGTGGTGCAGAATTTTTTAAAAAACGACAGGGGCGTGCAAGAGATGCTGTCGGTGGCCAGAAGAATTGCGGGACACTTTCGGCGTACAGGCACCACGTACAGAAGACTGGAGCACCACCAAAAACGCCTGAACCTGCCCTGCCATCATCTGAAGCAAGAAGTGGTAACGAGGTGGAATTCAACCCTCTATATGCTTCAGAGGTTGGAGGAGCAGCAAAAGGCCATTCAAGCCTATACAATTGAGCACGATATAGGAGGTGGAATGTACCTGTCTCAAGCGCAGTGGAGAATGATTTCAACGTTGTGCAAGGTTCTGCAACCTTTTGAACTTGCCACACGTGAAGTCAGTTCAGACACTGCCAGCCTGAGTCAGGTCATTCCCCTCATCAGGCTTTTGCAGAAGAAGCTGGAGGCATTGAAGGAGGAGCTAAAAGGGAGCGATTCCGCTAGGCATGTGGGACTTGTGGATGGAGCCCTTAATTCGCTTAACAAGGATTCACGGGTGGTCAATCTGTTGAAATCAGAGCACTACATTTTGGCCACCGTGCTCGATCCTAGATTTAAAACCTACCTTGGATCTCTCTTTCCGGCAGACACAAGTCTGCTGGGGTTCAAAGACCTGCTGGTGAGAAAATTGTCAAGTCAAGCGGAACGCGACCTGTCAACATCTCCTCCTTCACATTCTCCCGCAACTGGGGGTGCGAGGAAAAGGCTCAGAATTCCGAGCCCACCCGCTGGCGGTGATGCAGGGCAGTCTGGAGCGACTGCTGATGCTGACATCTGGTCCGGACTGAAGGACCTGACAACGATTACGGACATGTCGTCTACTGTCACTGCATATGATTCTCTCACCATTGAAAGAATGGTGGAGGATTATATGAGTGACCGCATCCAAGTAGGCACGTCAGACAGTCCGTACTTATACTGGCAGGAAAAAGAGGCAATTTGGAGGCCCTTGCACAAACTGGCTTTATTCTACCTAAGTTGCCCTCCCACAAGTGTGTACTCCGAAAGAGTGTTTAGTGCCGTCGCTCACCTTGTCAGCAATCTGCGTACGAGGTTACTTCCAGAAAATGTGGAGAAGATGATGTTCATTAAAATGAATTATAATCAATTCCTCCGTGGAGACATTGACCAGCAGCAATTGCCTCCACAAAGTACACAGGGAGCTGAGATGGTGGATTCCAGTGGGGACGAATTGATAATCTGTGAGGAGCGGGATGTACACGGTGATATATCGGAGGATGATGATGAGGTGGACATCTTGCCTCTGTAGAGCCAGTTTGTGCAAGGAGAGATTAATTGCTTCTTTTTCGGTGGGGGTCCAAACCAACCCGTCATTTCATTCACAGTCGTGTGGCAGACCCTGTCACTGAAATGATGAGTTGGTTAAAGTGTGCATGTCCTGTTTATACAACATAAGGGTGGGTGGGAGGGCCCAAGGACAATTCCATCTTGCACCTCTTTTTTCTTTCATTTTTATTTGCGTCATGTGCTGTTTGGGGAGTGTTTTTTGGAAGGGCCATCCTGCGTGACACTGCAGTGCCACTCCTAGATGGGCCAGGTGTTTGTGTCGGCCACTAGGGTCGCTTAGCTTACTCACACAGCTACCTCATTGCGCCTCTTTTTTTCTTCTTTGCGTCATGTGCTGTTTGGGGAGTGTTTTTTGGAAGGGCCATCCTGCGTGACACTGCAGTGCCACTCCTAGATGGGCCAGGTGTTTGTGTCGGCCACTAGGGTCGCTTATCTTACTCACACAGCTACCTCATTGCGCCTCTTTTTTTCTTCTTTGCGTCATGTGCTGTTTGGGGAGTGTTTTTTGGAAGGGCCATCCTGCGTGACACTGCAGTGCCACTCCTAGATGGGCCAGGTGTTTGTGTCGGCCACTAGGGTCGCTGAGCTTACTCACACAGCTACCTCATTGCGCCTCTTTTTTTCTTCTTTGCGTCATGTGCTGTTTGGGGAGTGTTTTTTGGAAGGGCCATCCTGCGTGACACTGCAGTGCCACTCCTAGATGGGCCCGGTGTTTGTGTCGGCCACTAGGGTCGCTTATCTTACTCACACAGCTACCTCATTGCGCCTCTTTTTTTCTTTTTTGCGTCATGTGCTGTTTGGGGAGTGTTTTTTGGAAGGGCCATCCTGCGTGACACTGCAGTGCCACTCCTAGATGGGCTAGGTGTTTGTGTCGGCCACTAGGGTCGCTTAGCTTACTCACACAGCTACCTCATTGCGCCTCTTTTTTTCTTCTTTGCGTCATGTGCTGTTTGGGGAGTGTTTTTTGGAAGGGCCATCCTGCGTGACACTGCAGTGCCACTCCTAGATGGGCCAGGTGTTTGTGTCGGCCACTAGGGTCGCTTAGCTTACTCACACAGCTACCTCATTGCGCCTCTTTTTTTTCTTCTTTGCGTCATGTGCTGTTTGGGGAGTGTTTTTTGGAAGGGCCATCCTGCGTGACACTGCAGTGCCACTCCTAGATGGGCCAGGTGTTTGTGTCGGCCACTAGGGTCGCTTAGCTTACTCACACAGCTACCTCATTGCGCCTCTTTTTTTCTTCTTTGCGTCATGTGCTGTTTGGGGAGTGTTTTTTGGAAGGGCCATCCTGCGTGACACTGCAGTGCCACTCCTAGATGGGCCAGGTGTTTGTGTCGGCCACTAGGGTCGCTTAGCTTACTCACACAGCTACCTCATTGCGCCTCTTTTTTCTTCTTTGCGTCATGTGCTGTTTGGGGAGTGTTTTTTGGAAGGGCCATCCTGCGTGACACTGCAGTGCCACTCCTAGATGGGCCAGGTGTTTGTGTCGGCCACTAGGGTCGCTTAGCTTAGTCATCCAGCGACCTCGGTGCAAATTTTAGGACTAAAAATAATATTGTGAGGTGTGAGGTATTCAGAATAGACTGAAAATGAGTGGAAATTATGGTTTGTGAGGTTAATAATACTTTGGGATCAAAATGACCCCCAAATTCTATGATTTAAGCTGTTTTTTAGGGTTTTTTGAAAAAAACACCCGAATCCGACAAAAAAAATTCGGTGAGGTTTTGCCAAAACGCGGTCGAACCCAAAACACGGCCGCGGAACCGAACCCAAAACCAAAACACAAAACCCGAAAAATTTCAAGTGCACATCCCTAGTGTGCACTGGCTCCTCCCTCTATGCCCCTCCTCCAGACCTCAGTTAGAATCTGTGCCCGGCCAGAGCTGGGTGCTCCTAGTGGGCTCTCCTGAGCTTGCTAGAAAAGAAAATATTTTGTTAGGTTTTTTATTTTCAGAGAGCTTCTGCTGGCAACAGACTCTCTGCTACGAGGGACTGAGGGGAGAGAAGCAAACCTACTCACTGCAGCTAAGTTGCAGTTCTTAGGCTACTGGACACCATTAGCTCCAGAGGGATCGAACACAAGTACCTAACCTTGATCGTCCGTTCCCGAAGCCGCGCCGCCGTCCCCCTCGCAGAGCCAGAAGAACAGAAGCAGCAGAAGCATGAAGACATCGAAATCGGCGGCTGAAGACTCCTGTCTTCACTTAAGGTAGCGCACAGCAATGCAGCTGTGCGCCATTGCTCCCACAGCACACCACACACTCCGGTCACTGTAGGGTGCAGGGTGCAGGGCGCAGGGGGGGGCGCCCTGGGCAGCAATTAAGATACCTTTTGGCAAAATTATATATATATACAGTCAGGCACTGTATATATGTACGAACCCCCGCCATTATTTTTACACAGAAACGGGACAGAAGCCCGCCGCTGAGGGGGCGGGGCCTTCTTCCTCAGCACTCACCAGCGCCATTTTCTCTCCACAGATCCGCTGAGAGAAGCTCCTCAGGCTCTCCCCTGCAATAGAAGAGGGTAAAAAGAGAGGGGGGGCATATAAATTTAGTGCAAAAACAATATATACAGCAGCTACTGGGTTAACACTAAGTTACTGTGTGATTCCTGGGTCATATAGCGCTGGGGTGTGTGCTGGCATACTCTCTCTCTGTCTCTCCAAAGGGCCTTGTGGGGGAACTGTCTTCAAATAGAGCATCCCCTGTGTGTGTGGTGTGTCGGTACGTGTGTGTCGACATGTCTGAGGTAAAAGGCTCCCCTAAGGAGGAGATAGGGCAAATATGTGTGTGAGAGGGTGTCTCCGTCTACAACGACGACACCTGTTTGGATATGTGTAAGTGCTGAGGTGAATTTATTGCACAAAAGATTAGAGAACAGACAGGAAATCTACCCATGTCTGTCCCTATGTCACAGAGACATTCAGAGTCTCACAATGCTCACTATCCAAAATAATAAACACTGATATCGACACAGAGTTTGGCTCCAGTGTCGACTACGATAATGCAAAGTTACAGCCAAAATGGCTGAAAGGTATTCAATATATGATTATTGTAATAAAAGAGGATTTGCATATCACTGATGACTCATTTGTCCCTGACACAAGGGTACACATGTTTAAGGGGAAGAAAGCTGAGGTAAATTTCCCTCCTCTCATGAGGAAAAAGAGCGGGAAACTCCAGACAAGAGACTGCAGCTTCCCACAAAAAATTCTCAAGCAGTATCCTTTCCCCACTAGGGCCAGGATGTGATGGGAATCTTCCCCTAGGGTGTCCCGTTTGCCCAGAAGGTAGCACTAGCTATTCTCAGGGATCCTGCAGATAGCGTGCACATTCTAGTATACTACTCAGACCGGCGATTGTGTCGGCATGGGTTTATAGCGCTGTGGCAGCGTGGACAGGTACCTTATCAGCAGAGATTGAGACCCTACTATGCATATAAATATATATATATGTTTCTCTGACGTCCTAGTGGATGCTGGGAACTCCGTAAGGACCATGGGGAATAGACGGGCTCCGCAGGAGACTGGGCACTCTAAAAGAAAGATTAGGTACTATCTAATGTGCACTGGCTCCTCCCTCTATGCCCCTCCTCCAGACCTCAGTTAGAATCTGTGCCCGGCCAGAGCTGGATGCACCTAGTGGGCTCTCCTGAGCTTGCTAGAAAGAAAGTATTTGTTAGGTTTTTTTATTTTCAGTGAGATCTGCTGGCAACAGACTCACTGCTACGTGGGACTGAGGGGAGAGAAGCAAACCTACCTGTGTGCAGCTAGCTTGTGCTTCTTAGGCTACTGGACAGTACACCATTAGCTCCAGAGGGTTCGAACACAGGGCCTAACCTCGATCGTCCGTTCCCGGAGCCGCGCCGCCGTCCCCCTTGCAGAGCCAGAAGACAGAAGAAGGAGATAAAATCGGCGGCAGAAGACTCCGGTCTTCATTAAGGTAGCGCACAGCACTGCAGCTGTGCGCCATTGCTCCCACTGCACACCACACACTCCGGTCACTGTAGGGTGCAGGGCGCTGGGGGGGGGGGGGCGCCATGGACAGCAATAAGTATACCTTTTGGCAATATATACACATAATACAGTCTGGAAAACTGTATATGTGTAAAACCCCCGCCATTTTTAGTCAGAAACAGGACAGAAGCCCGCCGCTGAGGGGGCCGGGCCTTCTTCCTCAGCACACCAGCGCCATTTTCTCTTCACAGCTCCGCTGGAAGGAATCTCCCCAGGCTCTCCCCGGCAGTATCCTGGTACACAAAGGGTGAAAAGAGAGGGGGGGGGGGGGGGGGAAATAAATGTAGGCGCAAAATTTGTATATACAGCAGCTACTGGGTAAACACTGAGTTGTAGTGTAATCCCTGGGTTATATAGCGCTGGGGTGTGTGCTGGCATACTCTCTCTCTGTCTCTCCAAAGGGCCTTGTGGGGGAACTGTCCTCGAATAGAGCATCCCCTGTGTGTGTGGTGTGTCGGTACGCGTGTGTCGACATGTCTGAGGTAAAAGGCTCCTCTAAGGAGGTGATAGAGCGGATATGTGTGTGAGAGGGTGTCTCCGTCGACAACGCCGACACCTGTTTGGATATGTGTAAGTGCTAAGGTGAATTTATTGCACAAAAGGTTAGGGAACAGACAGCAAATCTACCCATGTCTGTCCCTATGTCACAGAGACCTTCAGAGTCTCTCAATGCTCACTATCCATAATAACAAACACTGGTATCGACATGGAGTTTAACTCCACTGTCGACTACGATAATGCAAAGTTACAGCCAAGATGGCTATAAGGTATTCAATATATGATTATTGAAATAATAGATGATTTGCATATCACTGATGACTCATCTGTCCCTGACACGAGAGTACACATGTTTAAGGGGAAGAATGCTGAGGTAAATTTCCCTCCTCTCATGAGGAAAAAGAGCGGGAATCTCCAGACAAGAGACGGCAGCTTCCCACAAGAGCATTCTCATGCTGTATCCTTTCCCCACTAGGGCCAGGATATGTTGAGAATCTTCCCCTGTGGTGTCCTGTTTGCACAGACGGTAGCACTTGCTATTTTCAGGGATCCTGCAGATAGCGTGCGCATTCTAGTATACTACCCAGACCGGCGATTGTGTCGGCATGGGTTTATAGCGCTGTGGCAGCGTGGACAGGTACCTTATCAGCAGAGATGAGACCCTAGTATGCAATATAATTATATTAAAGATGCTGTCTTAAGTGATAGATATATAGTTATAAAGCATGCCAAAAGAGACATGAGTATACTGGGTCCTAGAGTCAAAGCTATGTCGATCTCTGCTTGACGTGTCCTGTAGAATATGCATTGGACAGATGATGCCGACTTAAGAGGCATATGGAAGGCTGAGGATTGTGTGGAGAAGGGTTCTCGGGCCTGGTCTCCACAGCTATAGCTGGTAATTCTGCTAGTTTGCCTTATATTCCTGCACAGCCTAAGAAAGCACGACATTATTAAATGCAGCCTTTCGTATAAAGAAACAAGAAAGTCTGAGGGGCGTCCTTTCTTGTCAGAGCCGGGCAGCTAGTTCCCAGGAACAGAAGTCCTCCCCGGCCCCTACAAAAATACACCAATGTCGCTGGGGCTCCACAGGCGGAGCTAGGCCCGGTGGGGACACACCTTCGTAAGTTCAGACACAAGTGGGTTCACTCCCTGTTCGATCCCTGGGCAATAGATATTGTGTCTCAGGGATACAAGCTGGACTGTGAGAAGATGCCCCCTCACCGACGGCCCTGCGGGCTTCCCCCCAAGAGAGGGAGCCAGTGTTATCTGCAATTCACAAATTGTATCTTTAACAGGTGGTGGTCAAGGGTCCCCTCCTTCAACAAGAGGGTGTTATTATTAGACCATGTTGTAATCCCGAAACCAGACGTTTCGGTCAGACCCATGTTGAATTAAAAATCCCTGAACATATACCTGAGAAGGTTCAAGTTCAAGATGGAATCGCTAAGAGCGGTCAGTGCAAGCCTAAAAAGGGGGAGACTTTATTGTGAATCGGGACATAAGGGATGCATACCTTCAGGTCCCAATTTATCCACTTCATTAGGTGTACCTCAGAATTGCGGTACGGGATTGTCATTACCAATTTCAGATGTTGCCGTTTGGTCTCTCCGCGGCCCCGAGAATATTCACCATGGTATGATTGTGCTCCTGCGAAAGCAAGGTGTCACTATTATCACGTACTTGGATGATCTCCTCATAAAATCGAGATCAAGAGAGCAGTTGCTGAACAGCATATCACTTTCTCTGGAAGTGTAACGGCAACACGGCTGGATTCTATATATTCCAAAGTCGCAGTTGTTTCCTACAGCTCATCTGCCTCTCCTAGGCACGATCCTAGACACAGATCAGAAAAGGGTTATCTCCCGATAGAGAGAGCTCAGGAGCTCATGACACTGGTCAGGAATCTATTAAAACCAAAACAGGTGTCAGTGCATCACTGCACTCGAGTCCTGGGAAGGATGGTGGCATCATACGAGGCCATCCCCTTAGGCAGGTTCCATGCGAGGACCTTCCAATGGGACTTACTGGACAAGTGGTCCGAAACACATCTTCGGATGCATCGGTTAATCACCCTATCCCCCAGGGCCAGGGTGTCTCTCCTGTGGTGACTGCAGAGTGCTCACCTTCTCGAAGGTCGCAGATTCGGCATTCAGGACTGGGTCCTGGTGACCACGGATGCAAGCTTCCGAGGGTGGGGGGCAGTCACACAGGGAAGAAATTTCCAAGGGCTGTGGTCAAGGCAGGAGACTTGCCTTCACATCAATATCCTGGAACTAAGGGCCATATACAACGCCCTAAGTCAAGCGGAGACCCTGCTTCGCGACCAACCGGTTCTGATCCAGTCAGACAATATCACCGCAGTGGCTCATGTAAACCGCCAAGGCGGCACAAGGAGCAGGGTGGCGGTGGTAGAAGCCACCAGAGTTCTTCGCTGGGCGGAGAATCACGTAAGCACACTGTCAGCAGTGTTCATTCCGGGAGTGGACAACTGGGAAGCAGACTTCCTCAGCAGGCACGACCTCCACCCGGGAGAGTGGGGACTTCACCAAGAAGTCTTCACGCAGATTGCAAATCGACGGGAACTGCCACAGGTGGACATGATGGCGTCCCGCCTCGACAAAAAGCTAAAATGGTATTGCGCCAGGTCAAGGGACCCTCAGGCGATAGCTGTGGACGCACTAGTAACACCGTGGGTGTTCCAGTCGGTCTATGTGTTTCCTCCTCTTCCTCTCATACCAAAGGTGCTGAGAATTGTAAGAAAAAGAGGAGTGAGAACAATACTCATTGTTCCGGATTGGCCATGAAGGACTTGGTACCCGGAACTGCAAGAAATGCTCACAGAGGACCCATGGCCTCTGCCTCTCAGACAGGACCTGTTGCAACAAGGGCCCTGTCTATTCCAAGACTTACCGCGGCTGCGTTTGACGGCATGGCGGTTGAACACTGGATCCTAGCGGAAAAAGGCATTCCGGATGCAGTTATTACTACGCTGAAAGGCTAGGAACGACGTGACAGCAAAGCATTATCACCGTATATGGCGAAAATATGTGCTTGGTGTTAGGCCAGGAAGGCCCTACAGAAGAATTCCAGCTGGGTCGATTCCTGCACTTCCTACAGTCAGGAGTGACTATGGGCCTAAAATTAGGGTCCATACAGGTCCAGATTTCGGCCCTATCCATTTTCTTTCACAGAGAACTGGCTTCACTGCCTGAGGTTCAGACATTTGCTAAGGGAGTGCTGCATAATCAGCGCCCTTTTGTGCCACCAGTGGCACTTTGGGATCTTAACGTGGTGTTGGGTTTCCTGAAATCCCACTGGTTTGAGCCATTTAAGACTGTGGAGCTAAAGTATCTCACGTGGAAAGTGGTCATGCTGTTGGCCTTAGCTCCGGCTAGGCGTGTGTCAGAATTGGCGGCTTTGTCATGTAAAAGCCCCTATCTGGTTTTCCAGATGGACAGGGCAGAATTGCGGACTCGTCAGCAATTTCTGCAAAAGGTGGTGTCATCTTTTCATTTGAACCAACCTATTGTGGTGCCTGCGGCTACTTGTGACTTGGAAGATTCCAAGTTGCTTGACGTAGTCCGGGCTTTGAAGAATTATGTAACCAGAACGGCTGGGGTCAGGAAGACTGACTCGCTGTTTATCCTGTATGCATCCAACAAAGTGGGTGCTCCTGCTTCAAAGCAAGCTATTGCTCGCTGGATCTGTAACACGATTCAGCAGGCTCATTCTGCGGCTGAATTGCCGCATCCAAAATCAGTGAAAGCCCATTCCACAAGGAAGGTGGGCTCTTCTTGGGCGGCTGCCCGAGGGGTCTCGGCATTACAGCTTTGCCGAGCTGCTACTTGGTCGGGTTCAAACACATTTGCAAAATTCTACATGTTTGATACCCTGGCTGAGGAGGACCTTGTGTTTGCCCATTCGGTGCTGCAGAGTCATCCGCACTCTCCCGCCCGTTTGGGAGCTTTGGTATAATCCCCATGGTCCTTACGGAGTCCCCAGCATCCACTAGGACGTTAGAGAAAATAAGATTTCTCTGACGTCCTAGTGGATGCTGGGCACTCCGTAAGGACCATGGGGAATAGCGGCTCCGCAGGAGACTGGGCACAAAAGTAAAGCTTTAGGACTACCTGGTGTGCACTGGCTCCTCCCCCCATGACCCTCCTCCAAGCCTCAGTTAGATTTTTGTGCCCGACCGAGAAGGGTGCACACTAGGGGCTCTCCTGAGCTTCTTAGTGAAAGTTTAGTTTTAGGTTTTTTATTTTCAGTGAGACCTGCTGGCAACAGGCTCACTGCATCGAGGGACTAAGGGGAGAAGAAGCGAACTCACCTGCGTGCAGAGTGGATTGGGCTTCTTAGGCTACTGGACACCATTAGCTCCAGAGGGACCGAACACAGGCCCAGCCTCGGAGCTCGGTCCCAGAGCCGCGCCGCCGGCCCCCTTACAGAGCCAGAAGCAAGAAGAGGTCCGGAAAAATCGGCGGCAGAAGACATCCTGTCTTCACCAAGGTAGCGCACAGCACTGCAGCTGTGCGCCATTGCTCCTCAGCACACTTCACACTTCACACTTCGGTCACTGAGGGGCGCCCTGAGCAGCAATAAAAACACCTTGGCTGGCGAAAATACATCACATATAGCCCCCAGGGCTATATGGATGAATTTTAACCCCTGCCAGATTCCACAGAAAAACGGGAGAAAAGGCCGCCGAGAAGGGGGCGGAGCCTATCTCCTCAGCACACTGGCGCCATTTTCTCTCACAGCTCCGTTGGAGGGAAGCTCCCTGGCTCTCCCCTGCAGTTACTACAATACAGAAAGGGGTTAAAAAAGAGAGGGGGGCACTAATTAGGCGCAGTATAACAATACAGCAGCTATAAGGGGAAAAACACTTATATAAGGTTATCCCTGTATATATATATAGCGCTCTGGTGTGTGCTGGCATACTCTCCCTCTCTCTCCCCAAAGGACTAGTGGGGTCCTGTCCTCTATCAGAGCATTCCCTGTGTGTGTGCTGTGTGTCGGTACGTTGTGTCGACATGTATGAGGAGGAAAATGAGGTGGAGGCGGAGCAATTGCCTGTAACAAGAGATGTCACCCCCTAGGGAGTCGACACCTGAGTGGATGAGCTTATGGAAGGAATTATGTGACAGTGTCAGCTCTTTACAAAAGATTGATGACATGAGACAGCCGGCGACTCAGTCTGTGCCTGTCCAGGGGTCTCAAAGGCCATCTGGGGCTCTAAAACGCCCGATACCGCAGATGGCAGATACAGACGTCGACACGGATACTGACTCCAGTGTCGACGATTAAGAGACGAATGTGACTTCCAGTAGGGCCACACGTTACATGATTGAGGCTATGGAAAATATTTTAACACATTTCTGATAATACCAGTACCACTAAAAAGGGTATTATGTTGGGTGAGAAAAAACTGCCTGTAGTTTTTCCTGCATCTGAGGAATTAAATGAAGTGTGTGATGATGCGTGGGTTTCCCCCGATAAAAAACTGATAATTCCTAAAAAGTTATTGGCATCATACCCCTTCCCGCCAGAGGATAGGGCACGTTGGGAAACACCCCTTAGGGCGAATAAAGCGCTCACACGCTTGTCTAAACAGGTGGCACTACCGTCCCCGGATACGGCCGCCCTTAAGGAACCTACTGACAGAAAGCAGTAAAATATCCTAAAAGGTATATACACTCACACGGGTGTGATACTGCGACCAGCAATCGCCTCAGCCTGGATGTGCAGTGCTGGGGTGGCTTGGTCGGATTCCCTGACTGACAATATTGATACCCTAGATAGGGACAGTATATAACTAACTATAGAGCATTTAAAAGATGCATTTCTATATATGCGTGATGCACAGAGGGATATTTGCCGACTGGCATCAAGAGTAAGTGCGCTGTCCATTTCTGCCAGAAGAAGGTTATGGACAAGACAGTGGTCAGGTGATGCTGATTCCAAAAGGCATATGGAAGTATCGCCTTATAAAAGGGAGGAGTTATTTGGGGTAGGTCTAACAGACCTGGTGGCCACGGCAACTAGAGATGAGCGCCTGAAATTTTTCGGGTTTTGTGTTTTGGTTTTGGGTTCGGTTCCGCGGCCGTGTTTTGGGTTCGAACGCGTTTTGGCAAAACCTCACCGAATTTTTTTTGTCGGATTCGGGTGTGTTTTGGATTCGGGTGTTTTTTTCAAAAAACACTAAAAAACAGCTTAAATCATAGAATTTGGGGGTCATTTTGATCCCAAAGTATTATTAACCTCAAAAACCATAATTTACACTCATTTTCAGTCTATTCTGAATACCTCACACCTCACAATATTATTTTTAGTCCTAAAATTTGCACCGAGGTCGCTGTGTGAGTAAGATAAGCGACCCTAGTGGCCGACACAAACACCGGGCCCATCTAGGAGTGGCACTGCAGTGTCACGCAGGATGTCCCTTCCAAAAAACCCTCCCCAAACAGCACATGACGCAAAGAAAAAAAGAGGCGCAATGAGGTAGCTGTGTGAGTAAGATTAGCGACCCTAGTGGCCGACACAAACACCGGGCCCATCTAGGAGTGGCACTGCAGTGTCACGCAGGATGGCCCTTCCAAAAAACCCTCCCCAAACAGCACATGACGCAAAGAAAAAAAGAGGCGCAATGAGGTAGCTGTGTGAGTAAGATTAGCGACCCTAGTGGCCGACACAAACACCGGGCCCATCTAGGAGTGGCACTGCAGTGTCACGCAGGATGTCCCTTCCAAAAAACCCTCCCCAAACAGCACATGACGCAAAGAAAAAAAGAGGCGCAATGAGGTAGCTGTGTGAGTAAGATTAGCGACCCTAGTGGCCGACACAAACACCGGGCCCATCTAGGAGTGGCACTGCAGTGTCACGCAGGATGTCCCTTCCAAAAAACCCTCCCCAAACAGCACATGACGCAAAGAAAAAAAGAGGCGCAATGAGGTAGCTGACTGTGTGAGTAAGATTAGCGACCCTAGTGGCCGACACAAACACCGGGCCCATTTAGGAGTGGCACTGCAGTGTCACGCAGGATGTCCCTTCCAAAAAACCCTCCCCAATCAGCACATGATGCAAAGAAAAAGGTTAGGTGGTATACAATTATGGACGGACTGCCTGCCGAGTGCAGACACAGAGGTAGCCACAGCCGTGAACTACCGTACTGTACTGTGTCTGCTGCTAATATAGACTGGTTGATAAAGAGATGTCGTAGTAGTATGTATGTATAAAGAAGAAAAAAAAACCACGGTTAGGTGGTATACAATTATGGACGGACTGCCTGCCGAGTGCAGACACAGAGGTAGCCACAGCCGTGAACTACCGTACTGTGTCTGCTGCGACTGGATGATAAATGATATAAAAAATATATATATATCACTACTGCAGCCGGACAGGTATATATTATATATTATATAATGACGGACCTGCTGGACACTGTCTGTCAGCAGAATGAGTTTTATTTTTATAGAATAAAAAAAACAACAACACACAAGTGAAGTCACACGACGAGTGTTTAACTTTTTCAGGCAATCACAATATAAGTATACTACTAACTATACTGGTGGTCAGTGTGGTCAGGTCA